>NW_023276807.1:65761619-66066869 GCF_003668045.3 Cricetulus griseus | reverse complement strand
CAGCCCCGCCTATCCTTGCTCCTGCCTCACTATTGGCCATTAAGCTCTTCATTAGGACCACCAGGTATTTTAGACAAGCGAAGAATCACAGCTTCACCAAGTTAAACAAATGAGGCATAAACAGAAGTCACAGCCTGGTCTACAAGAGCGAGTTCCAGGACAGCCTCCAAAGCCACAGAGAAACCCTGTCTAGAAAAACAAAAACAAAACAAAACAAAACCCAAAAAACCAAAGTCACACACCTTAAAATAATATTCTGCAGTACACATGTTCCCACAGGAGTAAGTCACCCAGGTTAAAGCCCTGCAAGTGCTCATGTCACTGTCAGGATATCTTTATAACCATTAACTTCCTACTTCCACTCCTGCTCTCACTGTGGAGACCAACAACCCTGTAATCACCAGGTTGGCTCAGGAAGGCCCTGATGCTACAAAATCACTTTACCAGTAACTCCTTGCCTAAAGGTCCATTCCTGGATACAGGCACTGTGTCTTGTGGCCCAGACTCATCAGGTTTCCAGAAGGTAATGCTTTTAGGTAAAGAAACAGACGCAGTGTATGTTCGTATCAGCTGGAAGGCTTTGGAAAGCTGTTTCCCTACGAATGTTTTTTGTTTGTTTTGTCTTGTTTTTGAAAGGAACTTTAATTTTGCAATTGTCAGTCAGGCAATGGTGGTACATAACTTTAGTCCCAGAACTGGGGAGGCAGAGGCTGGAGGATTTCTGAGAGTTTGGTAAAACTGGCCCAAGGTCAGCCTGATCTACAAAGTTAGTCTAGGAAAGCTCGGGTTACACAGAGAAACATTGTGTCAAAAAAATAAAACAAAATTTGTAATGGTCAAAGAAAAAATTAGGAATAAAAAGTCAGATTTTCCTCCAGAAGCCTGTTATTAAGAAAATAGTGGTGCAAGCCTTTAATCTCAACACTTGGGAGGCAGAGGCAGGTGGATCTCTGTGAGTTAGAGGCCAGCCTGGTCTACAGAGTGAGTTCCAGGACAGCTAGGACTGTTCCACAGAGAAACCCTGTCTAGGGACATAAAAAAGAAAAGAAAAATGCTGTTACATAGGCATAAGGTTGGGTGTACTTTCTAAAAAGATAGCATATAGCTAAGACCAAGAAGTTACTTTTCTTTTAGTAAATGAAGTCATACTACAGTTTTTGAGGAACAATTAACAGGATTATAGCCTGACAAAGAACACAGGTCACAAGGGTGGAAGAAGTATTTACTAGGACATAGGGAGTTGAGACATATGCTTGACTGTGGGCAAAGTTCAAAATCTTGTCTGTAAAATGCCTGGAAATCTCTATAGATTTACGGCTGGGAGAGGAGCTATGTTAAACTCAAAGATCACTCACATTTATACCTTAACTGTGCCTTATTGCTATTTTAACATTCTTGTTTGCAATATTTCTACTAAAAAGCAATATTGTTGTTGTGTGCTTTACTCTTTTTTAGTGGCCTACCACCCGGCTCCCAAATAAATCACACACAGAGATTTATTTTTAGTTATGAACGCCTGGCCTTAGCTTGGCTTTTTTCTTGCCAACTTTTCTTAATTTAAACTATTCCATCTATCTTTGGCCTTGGGGCTTTTTACCTTTCTCTATTCCTGCAAACCTTCTCTTTCCTTCTTACTCCATGCCTGGCTGGGTGACTGGGTGGCTAGCTCCTGAAGTCCCCCTTCCTCTCTCATTCCCAGAACCCAGATCTTCTCTCTCCCACATTTCTCCTCTTATTTATTTTCTCGGCCTGCCTGTCCCACCTATTTCTCTTTCTTGCCTTGCTATTTGCCATCCAGCTCTTTATTAGGTCCATCAGGTATTTTAGACAGGCACAGTAACATAGCTTCACCGAGTTAAGCAAATGTAACATAAACAAAAGTCACACACCTTAAAATAATATTCCCCAAGGGCGCACGCCCTTGATCCCAGCACTTGAGAGGCAGAGGCAAGGAGTTCTCTGTGAGTTCAAGGCTAGCCTAGCTTACAATTCAAGTTCCAGGACAGCCAGGACTGTGAAACCCTGTCTCAAAAAAAAAAAACCCAAGTCTTTACAGTGAATTCACTCAGACTCTGGGTGAGAGACCCCTTTCCCTTCCCACAGCTTCTTGGTTTTCCCTGATTTTCTATTCGGCCTTGATTATCCATTTCTAAGGGCATTTTTTCCTTGTAAAGATGCAAGTTCATAGCCAGTTTGTCCCTACAGACAGCATGCATTATTCTGCACCAAAAGACAAGGGGCCAGCACATTGCACACGTGGCAGACAAGAAGAGGCCCTAGCAGATAACAGGCCATATGGGTTAGATTTTTGTCTCTTGTTCTTATGACTACTATTGCCTCTGGGGAATGACTCCATGGATCCAAGTCTAGGAACTTCTCTTCCTCTCTCACCCAGAGACACAGCCCTTTGAGAACTCTGTTGTGTTTGAGCCCAGAAACAAGAATTAGGTAGAAGATTTTTTTTCTTTGAGATTACAATATAATTAAAATATTGCTCCCTTCCCTTTCCTCCCCCCCCCAGACCCTCCCATATACCCCTCCTTGCTCTCTTTCAAATTCCTAGCAAGAGGAAACTTATTACCCACCTTCTAATGCCTTGTAAGGGAAGTCTTTTCCTTTTTATTATGTTATTTGTGTGTATTCCTGAGCATGCCACACCAGACATGGACACCCAGGACTCACATGGTAGAAGGAAATGTTGAAACAATGAAGCATTGCATGAATGCATTTTGCTACCACCCCAGAAAATGAGTGTTAAACCGTCTCTTACCACCACCTCCATTAAACAAACTCATTCCAATGTACCTTCTTCAAATGACCATGGCACAATATCTGAGGGCAGCACCTGGAGAGTCAGTCAAGGAGCACCAGGTTTCTTCCTATGGAATGTTTGTCACGGTGCCCGGGGCAGGCAACTGTAACATCTCAATGGATGAGTGAGCAGCCTGGCACCTGACCCACAGGAAGCTTAATGAGTGTTTGGAGGAAGCATCCATCTTGGCTGGCCAGATGAAGGAGTCGCTGGGGTGTAACCAGCGACAGGTGATGACAGCAGGGACAGGAGTCAGTGGAATTGTTTTGTTTGTTTGAAAACAGTGTAACCCAAGTTGGCCTTAAACTCAATACTTGGCTAAGGATGAGCTTTAACTCCTGACCTTCCCATCTCCACCTCCCAAAGGGTCAGGATTACAAAAATAATGTCAACATACCCAGCTCACTTTTTGTTATTATTGTTGTTATTTTGAGACAAGGACTTGTGTAACTCAGTGCAGTCTTGAAAGTATGTAGTTGCTTACAACAGTAAAGTGGGGTGGTGCTAACACAAACTGAGGCGCTAACCATGGACTCAGGGCTGTCATAAATATTAATGAAACGTCAGGGGGAGGGAATGAAAATTGAATGTCAATGTAAATCTTTCTCCTAAACAGACGATTCAATGGCACTTCCAAGGGGACCCTTATGTACAAGTCAACATAGGGCTTAAGTCACAGTTATTGGCCATTTTATCCATCTTGTATGTGATATTTCTCAAAGGTGTTTGTTTTTTGTTTTTTTGGTTTTTTTATTTTTTGCAGGTGGCCTGGTTAACTGTGTTGGAATTCCTGGTTGTTCAGAGACAAAACCAGAACCAGGAGGGTGGGGTATTTACAGGAATATGTTAATTACTTCTAGAGTATTTTCTATCTAGCGATCCTGTCTTGAGATAAGATGTGATACAATCCAGGGTAGGGTGAGCAAAGTGCCCCCTCTGGATAAGACCTCTGGGTAAGAGATAGGAATTTGAAAACACCTGACTAAATGACATTGCACAAGCAGGGCTGAGGTCAGTTGTGTCACTCCAGAGCCTCCCGCTTTGCTAGGTGGCTTCAGGCTCTCCAAGTGCTGGCCATCAGCTCAGAGAGAGGGGACTGATTCTGCTCCACCTACTGATACCCTATATACCCTAACAGGTCGTGGGTAAACGTGGTCGGGGGTCTTTGACTTTCCCGTAATGATAGCTCTAGGGATCCAGGGCCAACTAGCTTCGGCTCTTGGCAGGAGCACCGGGCAGCTCCTCACCGTCCTTGACTTTGGGGCAGAACCCACTGTGCAGGAAGGAGCCTTGGTGCCTCAGCCTGGACGACAGTGCTGTTTTAACAAGGAACTCGCTCTGGTCCAATCAGCACGCCCGAGCACAATATGCTGGCTTCAACCAGTCGCTGGGAGCTCCAAGCGCCGGCCCGCAACTGGGTGACACCAAAAGGGGGACCTAAGCTTGCATTTGCCTTTCGCCTCTGCGATGGAACCTCCGGGCCAATGGACTCCCGGTGATGGGTGGGGAATACGTGGGGATTGTCTTGGCGGTAGGTCCACGCAGAAGGATGGGGGGGTCGTGTAGGGTCTCAGTTGAGTGTTCTTAAGGAATTCCCTCACGGACTCCTTCCCTACCCTTCTTCAGGGTTCCAACGCCAGCATGAGTCACGTCAAATCCAGCATAGCTCGCTGCACAAGGCGCAGCCGGCTCCAGCCGCCCCCGCGTCGCTGGTTGGTACGGCTCTCACCCCTGCGCCTGCCTTGGTAGTGTCCTACGGGGGCGGGGCCTGGGCTTGTTGTCCGCGGAGTCCCGCGGTGCGCGTGCGCTGTAGCCAGTGTTTGCTCAGCTCGCGACCGTGTCGTGGGTGATTCTCTAGTGGTAAGGGCTTCGGACCAAAGCCCGGCGCCAGCTGAGGCAGGGACACAGGTGGGCGTGGGGTCCTGGTCTCCGGTGACACCCACCGGCCGCTGTCCTGTCTGGCTCGTGTCACTGGGTGTGTCCACGGCGCGGCAGCTCCTGGGACGCCGAGTTTGAGCAGCTGATGGGCTAAGAGGCGGCGTCCCCACTTCTGCTCACCTGGATGCAGGTGAGGCTTGGAGGGCGTCCTGTGTCCATCCGCGTGCAGTGGGGCTGCCATTGCCTAACCACCCGAGGAAGAGGCATTGCTTTGGGTTTGGCTCCCAGGTCGTGGGGCCAGCGAGGTCTCGAGTGGACAGGCCAGACTGGGTGCGATTGCACAGGTCGACAAGGGGCACAAGAGAACATGGTTCGATGGGAAGCAGCAAAGGGACGGACGCTGGCCTAGATCAGCACAGTGCTAGGGGCTGGGGAGTTTGAGCGTGAATTATCATGGGACCAGAGGAGGAAAGGCGGTGTTGGCCTGATCGGCAGGAGATGGTACTGGGTGGTGTCAGCATATAGTGAAGCGGGTGGAGGACTAGAACACCTAGCTGGAGTCTGCACACTACGAGAGATAACAGGTCCTGGGGCTAGGGTGCTGTTTCAGATAAGGACAGGGTGGAACTCTGCATGGTTGTGGGCATCTGGGGCCTTTTAAGAAGGCTTAAGAGTCTGTCGGAATGACTGGGAGCAGGTGGCAGTTGCTAAGTACTGTTTGAATTTGTCACTGTTCATTTTTCTTACATTGTTTATATGCGAAATCTGTAGCTCTACACTGGATTTGTTTCCGTGGTTTTTTTTTTTTTTCTTAAACTTTTCAGTGAGCATTTGGAAACGGTTAAGGAATCATGAGATACTACGAAAATATGAGATGCCTCCACACCCACCGGGTCTTCTATTGGGTCTAATAAACCTGCCCTAGCCTTGCCGCTCTAGTTGTACTGGAAACAACTCTTACAGTAAATCCAGGCCTCCCTTCCAATTCTCCCTGGACAATTTCCCTGAGATAATCAGTACAGAATATCTTAGATAATGAGAAACTGGAGAACCCTGTTAGGACATGGGATAGGTAAATGAACACACATACTAGTCATATGTCCCTAGGCCACCAAAAACCACATGGAAGAAGATTAGTGAGGGGGATTTACCTGATGTGCTGCTGAAGGCAAAGAAACAGTAAACAGCTTACATGCATTTATCTTTTTTTTTTTAATAAAAAGGAAATGTTTTTATCTGGGGAAGGACTGACTCAGCATGTGCCAGAGGCTGGTGGTGTTGCTTGGAGCTTGCTTGAAGGATAATGAGGTTTCGTTTCTCCATTTTCAGGCTTATGATTTTCAATTTGGTGTAAGCATATATTCCTTTTGGTGTTGAGAAAATATTTTGACCAAACACCTGTGTGTGATTCTGAAACATGTTCTATTGATCATGTCAAAGGAAGAGTGACAGACAGTGTGGAAAAGAAAACACAAAAGGGAGGGCTTCTGCAGTGAGTAACCCCAAGTGCTGAGTGAGCTGAGATGTGTGAATTAGACACAGAACTGGCGAGTTCCGTGAAACCATAGCCTTTGGGGCCATGGCCACTGCCCTCCCCCCATGGGAAGAGAAATCAAGGAAGCTTACAGAGGCCACACCTGACTGAGAAGTATGAAGCAACTGGATTCACTCTGTTAGTGGTAAATGGTGCATCTGATGGTTGAATGAAAAACAGAAACGAAAGGACAACATGACTGCTCCTAGGTGTGGAGGAGGAGAAGGTTCATTGTAGATACAAGGGAGAGCAGAGGCAGAGGCATCTGGGACAGTCCACAGTGAACATGATGCTGAGCCACACCATGTGAGAGGAGGGGCGAGAGGAGAGCCAAGAGTCCAAAAACGCAAAACGGGCTGTGTAACCAGGATGGCTGGGCTGTATAGGGAAGGGCAGTGCAGCCCCTGGGCTGGAGAACTTTAGGGTAGGAGGTGAGGTATGCCAGCCAGGAGGACCCCCATAACAGGTCAGAGGCTGAGGGATACTGGGAGAAGCAGCAAGCGTCAGCTTTGATACCTTAATAGGCGCCTTTGTCCCAGGGTTTGAGACCTAACCATGGTATATTTTCTGGGTGGTGCTCTAAAGAAAACACACAGCCACTATTCCCTCTGATGGCAATTCCAAATTTGAGGTTCATTATCCTAACTAAACACAAAATTCTGGTATCCCTAGCAGTCTGGAGGAACTCAGGGATGCCACCTGAAAGCTGAAGGATTCCATGGGTGCCAAATCTAAGCTCCTGCTGATGTGGCCCTCTGGTCACACTGCAGCACTAAACTGATGCTCCTTCATTTATATACATTTGAGGTTTTGTTTTTAAAAGGCATAGTTCAGTAGAGCTCAGACCACTGACTATAATGGAATAAGATGGGCTTTGGAGGGACATACCTCCACCCCCAACTATGCATGCGCCCCTAAGGAACACGGAATTGGTGAGTTGCAATGGGCTGTGGACTGCGGCTAGTGGCAGCCCTTGCAAGTTCCTTTTGCCCTCCTTTGGCTCCTCCTCCATGGAGATGGAGGGCTGACTGTTAACTGGAGGGAGCAGTGACATGTCACTGTGCAGTTTACTTTAGGCAGTAAGCAGTATGGCGAAGTCCTCAAGTTGGACTTGGTGTGAAGCATGCATGCAGAAGGGGAATGGTTGTGACCTCAGTGTCCCTATTTTGCCTTTCTAATGTGAGAGGGATGTGGTCACTTTGAGGAGCAGAAATAGATGCAAAAGGAGAACCGAGCTGATCCCATCATACACATGTGCCTACTAGGTGCAGCTGTGACTCTGCAGAGGGACCAGCAGGGCTCTGTAGGTCTCCAGGGAAGGATGGCCAGATGGATCCCAACACCAGACAGGCAAACCTGGTCTGATACTCTCATGGCTGAAGGCTTGAAGTTTACCTTGCTTCTGTCTCCCCAGATGAAGGATGCTGATTGGTTCTGTTAGTTGCTAAGACAACACAGGCTTCCCTGAGGTGCTTTATGGAAACATACATAGCAGGGGGTCCGAGCACTGGACCAGCCTGGGGAAGTGGTGATAGGGGTTGAAGTGTGGTGTGTGTTCTGGTGTGTAAGTCATCATTTCTGTAGCTACTTGGCATCTGTTCTGGAATGGCTAGGAAGTCTCCTCCTCCTCTGTGTCAGTGACTGATGTGGAGTGCTTCCTCTAGATGCCTTTGCTCCCAAAGGTGCCTTGAAGATTTGGAGAGATTAGGTGGATGTGCCTGACAAAGTGGGTGTCTCACACTCTGCTGTTCTGTATTTCCGTGTACTTTTCATTTCCAGGGTCATCCACCATGCTCTGTGAAGCTATGAGAACCCACTCAGCCGGGCCATCTTTGATCCACTGATCTTGGTGCTCTAGGGTTCCTCCCATTCTGACTAAACCAGACAGTATTCGTGTCCCTTGATTCAGGAAGTGGACCTAGTAGAGATTTCCAGAGTTGGGAGTTCACCCAGGTCAGGCCCCATAGAAGCTGACATCTTGGCCACTGGTACAATGATGCAATCACAGCAAAATGGGAACTTGTGCCCAGTCTCATGACTTGTGGACAAGTGCAAGATGGGGGACTTTTTTACTCCAGACCCAGGAAGAAAGATTTGCCTTCCTTCCTAGCCCTGTACTAGGCTTTAATGTGCCTGGTTTAGAAGGTGTAAAGTACTCAGGTGTGTGTGTGCACACGGGAATGGAGATCATGGGTTCAAAGCCAGCTTCGTTCTCAGAAATAAAGAACAAAAAAAAAAAAAAAATGCAGAGCCATACCAAGGCCAGTTGCCCCAGCCCTGTGGGACCATGTTAAATTTTGTTTGAGGAAAAGTAACTTTTGGAGTCCTTGGAAATATGAAATAAACTAGTGTTGCTGCAAGCTGAGACATGAGCGGCAGGTGTAGGCTGTGCACAGAACAGCCTCTGGGTTGTCATCTCTAGAGAATATTTCCATGTGACAGGAGGAAACACATCAGGGGACAGTGACACGGGCTCCCGGAATTGTAGGGGATATGTGGGTATGAGAGTCGTGGCCACACAGCTGTGTCCTGTGTTAAATCTAGGGGAAAACCAGCACTTTTAGGATGTTGTCCTTGTTTCTAGGGCCACTGCCAAGTGGCTACAGGTCCCTTTGTCCTTTGGGGTAGGCCTTGGCACTAAAGCTCACGAGCCACACGCCCTGCTTTCTGTGGCTACAGAGTGAGTGAATTAGTGTAGCTTCGTTCATTCAATGGGTGCACAACCCTGTGATGTTCTGCCTCCATCCCCCAAAGTGTGTCTCTGGGGAAGCACTCTGCTCTTGAGGAAGTAGGGTCAGGGTTTGTCCCGCTCACTGTGGGACTGGCCTTCTGTGACTGTTAAGCTGGTTCTGGAAGTGAAAGGCCCATCAGGTGTCATGATTTCCTTCAGTGGTGACACTCTCACTTTTACAGTGTCACAGAGTAGATCAGCATAGTCACCTTTTGCCATTTATACACAGTTTAGAATCACATGGATTCAGCAAGTAACTCATGTGTGCCAGCTGCTGTACCAGGCAGTGGGGTTCTAAAGATGGACAGGTTGGGCTTCCACCTCAGGGCTGGTGTGATACAGGCTGGGGCTCAGTACCAGAGTGCAGTTCAGGCTTGGTCCCAGAGGGCATGTAAGTTTGTGGGAAGGGCATTTGGCCAAGTGCCTGGTGCTTCTCCACAGACTAGAAGGCTTCTCCACAGACTTGCTCCATCTGAAGCAAATGGATTTAAGCTGGCTGGTCCAGTCCAGGTCAGGGCAACTGCAGAGAAGTCAGAACCCAGAGCTTGAGTGTTAAGGTGTGGAGCAAGGTGCAGGAGAGTTTGAGCTTGGGGCCCAGGAAAGGAAGCAGTCATAACCAAACACTGCTAGGTCCCGTACAGTGGTAGTTCAGATTTACCCTGGAAGCTCTGCTAGAGGTTTAACAGAGGAACTACAGCCATGAAAGAACACTGTAGGATAGGGCAGGCTCTTCATGTGAACTGTAGAAGTAACAGCCATTTCGGGAAGTGAACTCTTAGGATGTTCCGGATTAGGGAACCTCAACCTATACCACATACCAGACCTTACTTCAGGTCCGAAGCATCCAAGGCTCATGGTCTGCTTGTCTCTTGGGGAAACCAAGTCCCAGAAATGTCAAGAGTAGGTCTGAACCTAGGTGTTCCTAGCCCCATGTCCATAGATTTGGCAGAGATGGAAACATGATGATTTTATTAATAGCTTTTCCAAGCACAGAACATGAAGGAAACATTCTTACCTCAGAATATAGAAGTGAAAGACCTCAACAGAGTATATTCCAGTGTTAGTTACTGTTTGGCCCCTGGATTATGTGGTTTATGACCAGACTGCTGCAAAGGCTACGACTGAGACTGGAGTTCTGTGGGAGGAGCATAGCCCAAGTCTGAGTCAGAACCCTTCTGCCTCCCTCCGTGGCTGAGCATCTCAGAGTCATCTTTTTTCCTTCTCCTGTGCTGTCTGTTGGTCTTTTGCAGGGTTTATGTACCTTGGAAAGCATAAGAGTGAAGTAGAGAGTTTAAGATGTGGTGTAGTGAATAGACTGTGTGTTGGAGGGAGGCGGTGGTGTTTCTTGCTTTCCTGCTTCTTTTGAGTCAGCTCAAGATGAATTCTTCTTTCTTCAGATTGAGGATGGATGCCCGAAGATCCTCAAGACAGCTTCACTGAAAGTGAGGAGCAGTGTCAGGCCCAGCTGCCCAGTGTTGGCCCCGGGGACACCTCTGGCATCCAGATTAGGATCATGACTCCTGTGAGCAACCATGGCATGGCAGAGAGCATTTTTGACCTGGACTATGCTTCCTGGAAGATTCGCTCGACCCTGGCAGTGGCTGGCTTTGTCTTTTACCTGGGCGTCTTTGTGGTCTGCCACCAACTGTCATCCTCCCTGAATGCCACCTACCGCTCTCTGCTGACCAAAGAGAAAGTCTTCTGGAACCTGGCAGCTACCCGTGCAGTCTTCGGTGTCCAGAGCACAGCTGCTGGCCTGTGGGCTCTGCTGGGGGACGCTGTGCTCCACGCTGACAAAGCTCTTGGGCAGCAGAGCTGGTGCTGGTTTCACATCACCACAGCCACTGGGTTCTTCTTCTTTGAGAACGTGGCTGTGCACCTATCCAATCTGTTCTTCCGGACGTTCGACCTGTTCTTGGTTGTCCACCACCTCTTTGCCTTTCTTGGGTTTCTGGGTTCAGCCGTCAATCTGAGAGCTGGCCACTATCTGGCCATGACCACTTTGCTCTTGGAGATGAGCACACCCTTCACCTGCATTTCCTGGATGCTCCTGAAGGTGGGTAAAGGGGTGTGGGGAGTGCTGTGGCTGCCTGCAGAGCAGGGTGCCTTACACAGTACCACATTGGCTGGAGTGTCACTGGGACCTGCTCTGAGGCAGCTGTGTAGCCAGACATCACCTGGCTGAATTCCAGCTTCTCAAATTTAAGTCTCAGAGTTATAAAAAAGATCAGTGCCTCTTTAGACTCGGTCACTAGTGCTATATGGTATAGGAAGCATTATTGTTTTAGTTCGATACTTAAAATGTTCTGGAGAAGACCCGACATTGGTGGCTCATGCCTTTGATTCCAGAGGCAGGCGGATCTCTGTGAGTTTGAGGACAGCCTGGTCTACAGAGTGAGTTCCAGGACAGGCTCCAAAGCAAAGTAGAGAAACCCTGTCTGGAAAAACAAAAACAAAACAAAACAATGTTCTGGGAGATCTATTTGTGATACACTCATAAGGCCATCCCTTAAATCAGTTTCTTTTAGCCTTTGGGGTGTGTCAGCATATGCATGCATTTTTATGGCAGTGTGAGAGCAAGTTTCTTTTCTTTTGTTGGGTTGCTGGATTCAGAAGTTGGTTTCTGGTCCACCTGGAGGTGACATAACACAGCCTCCTAGCGAGCCTTGACTCAGAAGCCCATGGTCCTGCCTCAGAACAGTGGCCCACACCTTAGCTTCCTGGTTTCCAAATTCTGTACGTACAGGCTCGTGTCTCATCCTGGGAGGGAGCAGCTGCCACATCTGCATCTGGGGTTGGCAGCCTGAGGAGACCCAAAGGCTGCTGCCAGGAAGCACCTGGGCTATGTGGAGTGGCCAGGCTGGGCTTTGTGTCCTTGGCAAGGCATTGAGTGCTGCTCAGCTTCAGCCACAACTGCAGAAACTCACTTCTGTGCTCATAGCGTGGTGTTGCAGAAAGTCCATTTGAGCCTTCATCCAAGGCCCTCTGAGGTGAGGGAGCTAAAGGAACAAGGACACACATTCTGTCCAAACTGTTGCAGGGCGTGCGCCCGATGCTGCTAGATGAATGGGGCCCATTTGCTTTATGACATGTGCTAATTCAAGATAGAAAGATTTGACTGTTGCCTTAGGGAGTAGGAAGTAAGCAGTGCAGGCCGCACCGATTAGGTGCTGGCCCAGGCTCTCATCTTCCTTCAAAATTAAACCCGGGAGAGCAAACGCTGGCAAGAAGCCCATTGCTTTGAACCGAGTTAATGGTGCGGAAAGGGCACAAGCACCCTTTCACCTCCTGTACTCACACCGTGTTTATTCTGTCCACAGGCTGGCTGGTCAGACTCCCTGTTTTGGAAGGTCAACCAGTGGCTAATGATCCACATGTTCCACTGCCGAATGATCCTCACCTACCACATGTGGTGGGTGTGCTTCCAGCACTGGGGCGCCCTAGTCGACAGCCTGTACCTGCCTCACTTTGCACTGTTCCTATGTGGGCTGGCCCTGCTCACACTCATCATTAACCCCTACTGGACACACAAAAAGACCCAGCAGCTTCTAAATCCTGTGGATTGGAACTTCACCCAGTCCGAAACCAAGGGTGCCAGGCAAGAAAGGACCAATGGCCAGGTGCCTCAGAAAAAGAGGCTCTAGCGCCCAAGGACCAGGCGGCTCCACGGATAGTGACTTTTACAGATGAGGTCATGAATGAGTTTAGATCTAGGTGAATACTAACTTGTTCTTTAGTATTAATTCTACAATAGCCCGAAGTATTGCAGGGACCTTGATTTGCCCACAGGAGGGCTATGCCATCATGGTCTTCTGATTCCTCTGGTGTGGCCTCAACCATGCTGTGTCTGCCCAGCCAGGGTCAGGGAAGGAGCCATGGTGGCTAGGTGTGCAAGCTGCTAAGAATGCCAGCCTGGATACTTGAAACGACTGCATTAGGAAGGACCCCGAGTGGATGTGGACGAGTCAGCACACTCACGGCCTGTGGGCCTTATTTGGAAGTCATGTTTCTTTTCATTACAAGAGTTGGCCTAAGAAAATGTGATTTGCTGATACTTGTGAAAATTTCCCAGTGTGTGGAATTTTAAGCCTGTGGTGCAGCAGCACCCTCTAGTGGCAACTTGTGGAAGGACATGTTCTGGTAAAGGGTTTTTCTCAATGGCTAAGAGTTCATCCACCCCTTCTGGCTTGGTGTCTGGATCTTCGAGCTATTTCTGATTGACCAAAGTGGCTAGCCTCGCTCCAGTTCTGCTCTGTCAATTTCAGGTCAGGGCAGTGACTTTTCCGCTCTGGGCTGTGAAGGGGGGGTCCTGTACCCAGAGATGCTCTGCCTGAGTTGCCAGGGCCCAGAACAAACAGGCGGCTTGTCTAATGTGACTATAGGCAAGGGTTCCTACTGCACTATTTGTGGGTGGGATGTCCAGGCACCGGCTGTCAATGTTACTGACAGACACAGAAACTTTCTTCAAAAGTATACAATTAAAGTGCATTTTATTTTTGTCACAACTACCTTTGAAATGGTGGTTGCTCTTGAAAATCATGTGTGACTTATGCAAGCCATGGATCATGGGCCTCAGCATGTTCTGAATACCAGTGCTTTTACTTTATCGGGATGTATGATGCCTATTTATTTCATTCTAAGAAAGTCTTCATTTTGTGTCCCTAAGATTGTCAGCCGACGAAAACCCCGTAGCTCCTATATCTGCTTTGCACAGGCCTGCCTGGCAGTTTTTAACAGGGCAGAAGTTTAATAAAGTTATAGCTGTTTACAGAACCCAAACACATGCCAGTTCTTGTCTGCTAACGTGAGCTCAAACTCGCTGTTGGAGTATCTGAGAACACTCTGCGTCCAGGACATGTTGGCAAGTCTTCATGTAACCAGAATACAGTGGGAAAGTTCAGCCAACTTTCTCTGACCTATACTACACCAGAAATGTGACCTCACACTACATCCTCTGTCTTTATGGTGTCAGCTGGGCACCATTCTGTAGCTTAGGTGGCCTCTGGTTGCTCCACATATCTTTCTGACTAGGACTTCTCCCTGGGACTTTGGAGACAAGAGTGTCTGATAAGGCTGTGGAGGTGATGTGAGCAGTGGCTCCTGCCTTTATTGCCTCGACAGTGGCCACCCTTTCTAGTTATAGCACCTTTGTGGTCTCCGCTGTCTTGCTAGACAGGTCTCCGTGAGGGGCGTGGTGCAGAGGACACTGAGGAGCCACAGCTCACTCATGTGAGCCTAGGCTTGGCCTGCTGCCTGCACCGCCCAGCATTCAGCTAGATGTGTCCCCCACAAGACTCATTGCATCATCTCTCAGGAATTAGAACAGGGTATGGTGTTGCTGAATGGTAGAGTGCTGAGGTAGCGTGTATGAGGCCCCACCTGCCTTCTGCCTTCTGCTACCGCTAAAAGGACACAGGCTCTCCCACTTGACTGGTAGGCACCACCCTTCTCTCAGGGTAGAGAAATACTTCTATATACCTGTGTTGTTTCAAGGTTAGAGAATATGATGGGTCAGGGATACTGAGTGGCAGTAAACAGCCCAGTGTCTTCCCCATCTCTTACTGATGGCTTGCCCCCTGCCCCTTTAATTTATCACCAGCTCTTATGTCTCTCAACATGCCACAGGCTTCCCCAGTAGTCCTGGGCTTAGGACACACACCTAGTGACTACCTGTTGGCTGTTGTCTTCTTTGAGGCATTGGGATGTCATGGCTCTCTTTATACAGACAGCTCCACAGTAGCCATTGTTACTCCCACAGTATATAGCTAGGGAAGCTAAAGTCCAGAGAGGTGTTGACTGTCCATAGTGACACTGCTAGCAAGAGGCCATATCTCTACCAGAGGTTTTAAGTGCCCATTCACACAGCCTGTGGTGGGTGACCCTTCTGAAGGGAGTTCTGAATTGTCTCTCCTGTGTGCTGTACTGACAACACCCGAGCTTGCCCCTCAGGAAGAGCAGAGACTAACCACATCTAGTTTTGCAGGCTTAGAGGTCCAAGGTCAGGTGCTGGTGGCGTCAGTCAGGAAGAGGCCTGGTCGTTCCTATGTGGAACATTGCTTTACCCCCAGGTGGAAGAGATGCCTAACTCAGTCCGGTCATGACCGGACACGTGCTGACTTACGTGAGTCCTCTGGCCGGAGCTGTTGCTGCTTGTGGACGCTGGTAGCTTGTAGAGACTGTGGGTATAATGTGTCAACATAACTTTGGAGGGGCACATTCAAATGCTAGTGCCAAAAGAGTGTTGGCATACCCGGTGTCAGTAGGGCTTCATGAGCTCCACATAGGGATGGTGTCTCTAGTTCCCTGACCTATTCCAGACATTGGCAAGTGAGTGAATGAGCCAACAAATGGCAGATATGCTGTGTGTGGCAAAAGGCATGCCAACCCAAAAGGGAGACAGAATGTTTGCTGAGGGCATATTCAACAAGGTAAGGCAGGATAGGAGGCCAGGAAGCCATCTCTACCCCACATAGCAAGGAGGGCCCTGGGAAGAGACCTGGGCAGGTAGGTGGCCCATATGGGAACTAAGGTGCTAGCCTTTTCTTGGAACCCACGTGGGAACTCACCTCTTCGCCCTGTGCCATCTCCTCTGTTCACCATTGTGATGGTTTATATTTGGTGATTTCATTGTTATGCTCCAATCTGTCAGTTCACTATGTTAAAACAAATAGCCTCGAACTCGTCAACATATTTTTTTTAAAAAATGAACCCAAAGCTGAAATCCTTAGTTATTACTAAAAGTTATAGTTGCAAATCTTCCTATCTAAAGAATCCCTGCCAAGCTTCACAGGTCATGATTTTCTGAGATCCATGGAAGGCCTGCCCCTTTCTGAGCCCCTAAAGAGGAAGGATGGATGAGGAGGGTTTACAGAGTGGGAGAGGGGGAGGGGAAGGACAAAGAAGAATCCCTGCCAAGAATTTAAAACAAAACTGTAAGTCTTTTAAACTGCAGTCCCTGTAACTTTCACAGCGTTCGCTGTTTGTTTTCAGAACTGCTGTGCCAGCCACAGAATCCCAGAAGCACAGGGCATCTCAGCCTCTGTTCGCCTTTCTGGAGGAACTTCTCAGCGCATGAGGTCCACCCAGAAACATTGTTTCCACACAAAACAAACAGGAGGGAGAGCTGCAGGCTCCTCCTATGTGTGCGTTCCTTAGTTTGTGACTGGCTCAAATGCACAGCACCAAGAAGCTCAGGAAAAAACTTCGTTTATCAAGCCTGGCTTTCCTTTCTTACTCTGGGGCTCTTGTTTGGCTCAGTCACACTGAACTCGTGGCTAGTCGACCCTCTGAAGTGGTTCCCTGTCTCCCTGGTAATCCTTGTGTTCACATATCATGGAACTGACTAGCAAGCATGACAGGGCTCCTCCTGGATGGTGTGTTTTTCTTCCCAAAGGAAGGTAACCCTCGAAAGCAGAGAGCCCCCCTGTTTCCTGTTCCTTTCTTAGTCATATCTGCAGGGCCATCTGCTCTTGTCACTGCAAGGACCTGCCAGAGGGACAGGCGGGAACAAAGAATGCAAGATTGGACATGTATCCTATTAAGAGCAACACAAGGCTCCCCTTCACCGCTGCCCCCCCACACACACACATGTGAATGTGCTGATAAGCCGCACCAGCCCCTTTCACTATGAACAGTTACTCAGGGGGACCTTCCAGGATGGGTTTGCTGACCTTTCGGAATCCTTTGTCATTTCAGGAGCTAGGCTCTGAGTTTAGAGCAAGTTACTCAGTGTCATTTTCTTTTATTTTTGACACTTTTGTTTGCTTAATAGAAAAGCTGAGAAAATGAAAACAAACCAAAATGCTTTTCATTTACTATTTTTCCTTTCCAAATTTGCCAATTTCTAGCAAAATTCCGTCACACATTAAAGCAGTTCTTCCCAACCTGTCTGTTTTCTGTCTCTCTCTGCCTCCCCCTTTCTTTGTTCCCCATTGTTTCCTTTCTCCTTGTCATTAGCTTTTAAAAGTCCCTTTGTCCCCCCTCTTTTTATTTGGAGATGGGTCTCTCTATACTGCCCAGGCTGGCCTAAAAAACGGGTTTAAGGGATCCTCCTGCCATAGTCCTCATGCCTGCTGAGACTATTGGGGGTTCATCACTTCTGGCATTTCATAAGGACAAAACCATTTTCACCTGTAGCCACACTAACCCCACCAGAGTCCAGGCTTTTTCTCTAATTATATCCTGATATTTCCTTCCTGCATGCCCTCCCAATCCAGGACTGTTGAGTCATGTCTCCTGTGTCAGTCAGCCTCTTATGGTTCCTCAGCCTCTTTGCCAGCTGGCAATGTTAATTCAGTCCCTCTTCTGCTTTGTATGGTGTTTGTCAGGCTGGGTTCAAGGCACACATCTGGCTAGAATACTTAGGTAACCCTGGTCTTTCATGGAGTGTCAGGTTGGAGGTCTTCATCTGTTGCCCTGAGTTATTAATTTTGGTAACCTGATTAAGACAAGCAACTGGAACAATTTGGATATAAGTTGTGTGGAATTCCCTATTCCAGAGTGGAACAGTCTAGTCTTCCCTTGCTCTGGGAAATTCCCAGAAAGTGAGTGAGGTCATGAGTTGGCATGCAGGTAAAGCCAGGAGAGGGCAGTTGTTTAGATGTCCTTGAGTCCTGGCACTGGCCAAATGAGGATCGGAGCTAGAAAATTCAGTTTGGAGCATGGGGATAGTAGGTGGCATCAGCAGGAGTCCCCTGTGAATGAGACTCCTGTGTCTGATAATTGAGGTTTACAGCTAAATCCATACATGTGCATTGCTCCACCTCTGTACACAGCAGAGTGTGAGATAGATGGTGGAGACTGGGAACTGTCCTCTCTCCTTCCGGGCTAATGGAGATAAACCCACTTCCTTCCCCCCTGTGCCTGTGGGTTTCCTCGGAGCAGTGAGCAAGGAACCCGAGATTCCGGAAATGGTCTAGTTGCCTGCTGTTGGCTTTGCAGGAGATACGGTTCATGATTTTTTTCCTTTGTGTATGTGAGATATGAAGTGATTTAAACAACTATCTATGTTTGTAGACAATACAGTATAATAGCCTCTAAGAAGCTGTGGGCTTTTATTGTTGTCTGAGGTGGGCCTGGAAAAGCTCCATCCTCCAGCCTCAGCTTTCCTGTGCTAGGATTACAGTTACACAACACCGCAACCAGCTAATAGTTCTTTTTAATTGATTATTTAATTTTTCTATGTATGACTGTTTTGACTACCTGTATGTTGTCTTAGGGTTTCATTACTGTGAAAAGACACCGTGATCATGGCAATGCTTCTAAAGGAAAATATTTAATCGGGGCTGGCTTACAGTTCAGAGGTTCAGTCCATTATTGACATGTTGAGAAGTGTGGTGGCATGCAGGCAGACATGGTGCTAGAGAAGGAGCTTCTTGAGTTCTACAACTTGATCTGCAGGCAGCAGAAGGAGACTGTGCCACACTGGGTGTAGCTTGAGCATAGGAGACCTCAAGACCTCTCTCCACAGTGATGCACTTCCTCCAACAAGACCACACCTTCTAATAGTGCCACTCCCTATTGGCCACATTTAAACACATAAGTCTATGGGGGCCATTCCTAGTCAAACCACCACATACGTCTATGCACCACGTAGGTGTCTGGTGCCAAAGGAGGCCAGAGAGGACAATGGAACTCCTGGAACTGGAGTTACAGATGGCTTTGAGCTGCCATGTGGGTGCTGGAAATCAAACCCAAGTCCCCTGGAAGAACATCCAGTGCTTTAAAGCACTGAGCCATCTCTCCAGCTCTAGCTAATAATTCTTAAAGTAAGTCAGTGAAATTGTTTTTCTGTTGTGTCTATTTCAGAATATCTTAAAAACATAAATACTGAATCAGGAGCTAAATGGATGTGTTCAAGTAGGGTCACAGTGCCTGCCCTGATATGATAGAAACTCAGACCAAGGCTAGGGTGGAGGCAGGGACATGTAGAACTGTGAGGCTTCAGTGTGAACATAGGTTATTAGCATTCACTGGAAGTCAGTGAGCTCCTGAGGGCAATGGCAAAGCTCTGGTGTGGTCATTTGTCATGATGGTGATGAAATTCCAGGCTGGACTCTGGATAATGTGGAGAAGGCTGTTGTGACCTGGACTGAATAGTTTGCTCCCTCTTCTCCAAAGCATAACTAGGGAGGACACACCCCAGCCGCCATTTCCTGAGCTAAAGTAGAGGTCGCCACCTTTTTTCTTTTTTTTTCTTTTTCTTTTTAGCCTCCAGCACTCTGACACACATTTCCACTTCCGGAACTCCCAGAGCTCTTCCCTGAGCTTCCCCACATTCCGAGTGACCCTCCCACCCTGTTAGAAGTTGCTCACTTATCTTCGGGCCTTTCCCTAAAAGGTCCTGAAGAGCTGGTGTGACTCTGGTCACTTCTGAGTCATTAGGGTTACTAGTTGTGCAAGTGTGACCCCAGCATAGACACAAAACAGCTCTTACTTCAAAGTGACTAAAGCAGGTTATCCTGGGCCAGACATGGCCCAGAAAAACAAACTCAGATTTGCAGGAAAAGGCTACAGTAACTTTTTTTTTTTTGTCACAGAACAAAAGAGGTAATGAATCAATGCATTTGCCAAATGTGTTGACAGGGACACCAGTTAGCTGAGCTGCAGAAGAGCAGGAAGTCCTGCTTTGGGTTTCAGGTGCCATCAAATGACTTCAGCTTTAGGACAGGTCGAAGCCAGTGATTTCATTCTAACCTCTCTTACATGTATTTCCTTCTCACTGAAGCCTGTCCTCTTGGGATGGGGGTCGGGGGTGGGGGGTAGGAAAATCAGGGAGGGGATTGGAGGAGGGGGGTCATAGGGCTCTGGCAGCTAAGGAAGCTTAGCAAGGTGAGGAAAGTCAGAAGCCTCTCCCCAGCACTATAAAGGCAGAGGAAACTCTTCTGACAGCCAGTCGTGCAGAGGGCTCCAAGGATGCAGCTTTTGTGGGCCATCCTTCACGTGTTCTCAGGTGGACTTCACAGTGCAGCTGCCTCTAGGTCACCCATGTGCCTAGTTTAACCCCAGAAAATTCAGTGCTTCCTTCACCCAGGATAGGCTTGGCTGAGATCCTCTGCCTTTACTACACTATCTGGTGAACGGATGTTTGTTCCTGTCTCCCCAGCAAAAATTCACCAAGAGTCAGACGCAGAGGTTGGAAGTGAGTAGCTATTAAGGGAACTAAAGATAGCTCAAGATAATTCTGGCTCTCCCTCTGTGACATTCGGATTCTCCACAATCGTGAAGTCCGAGTCAATCTGTCTGCCAGATCTTCAACACAAATGTGACCCAGAGATGGTTATCTGTCGCCAGAAAGTGTGCCTATGATAGAGCCCGAGCTGATTGCCTCACTGTGAACCACAGAGAATCCATGGCGATGGGGCAAGAAAACACCACACATTGTCCTTGGCACAATCATGGCTGCCCGGGCTGCTTGGTTTTCTTGCTAGCTTTGTTGGTACACAGGACTCTGTTGGTTCCGACAGTGATATTATGGAGTCTCTTTCTTTCCTTCATCCCCCACTACTGCCCCCTGTAGCTGTCCAGTCCTTATTCTGTGTTGCCAGAGCCCAGGTGGACAGAGGAGAGGGCCCTGGGGCACTCTGAGGGGCAAGAGGATGGAGGCTCAGATAGAGGCTGTTGCAGTCCCTCAAAGCCCCTAGGGCCACAAGGAGTCAGAAATGGAAAGCATTAAGTATCTGTCCACCACGACCACCCCAACCCCTGGCAGGTGCTCTTTTGTTTCTCTGAGGAGTCATTTTCTCCTCTTGGGTGTCTTTGCTCTTCGTCTCTCATTCCAGTTTGAGTGAGCAAAGCAAGAAAATAAGCAGTTGTTGTAGAAGCTCTGGGAACAAAAGGTCACTGTTGCCACAGAAACAATGAGCCCTTCTCCCACAGCATTGTGCAGATCCACTGAAAGAGCCCCAGTGAGAGCCAGCCTTATCTACATGGTCCCAAAGTCATCTCTGTTTCATATTTTCAACATCCCTCCCCTTTCCCTTTGGCCTCCATCTGTCACAGGAAGCCCAGGATGAGGCAGGGGCAGAAACAGATCTGTAGGGCTAGAAAGTCCAAAGGCATGGCTGCCAGGCTGCCGCCTGGAAAACGGAGAAGAACTCATTCTTTAGCTTACCAATGTGTGTCAGTTAGCAGATCAGAACTCAGGCTGGTGACATACCCAGAGACCGTGAGTACATGACACAAGGTCTATGTAAAGCTCAGAGCTCTGTGGAAGTCAGGGCTAGCCACTTGAGCGGTATGGCTTCATTCCTGAGCTGCATGACCCCTTAGGAGGATACACAAGGAGTGTGCTCAGTCTGGGCAGTCTGAGTGTGCCTGGAATGCCCACTTCCCATGGTTCGAAGCTACTTTCCTTGCACCATCCACCCACTGTTGTCTCCACTGAAGTGTCTCCAGCCTATTTTGAGGGAAGATGAAGAATAGCTGGGTCATAGGTAGCTTCCGTGAGCTAGAAGGAAGGAGAGGGCTTGGAAGTATGTGGTTGTCAGCAAAGGCCATCAGGCAGGGACATTTGGTCCTACAGTCCAGGGATTCTGGCCTTGACCTGGGAAGCTAGCAGCTACCCTTGTCCTGAACTGCTTGCTATTGTACTGCCAGGCATCACCTACTGGGAGAAGTGCCAGTTGCTATCTGGGCCCCAGAACATAACTTCATTTTAGCCCTAGCATACTAGCTTTGTTCCCCATGGACAGTACTGCTGCAGTCTTAGCTGAGGGTGGCTCACCAAAGGCTTTTCAGACAAAAATGACATCCCTCCAGGAGGTTCAGTTCAGCATCCTCATGGCTTTGCTGAGACGTGAGAGAAGATGGACCACACACCATTACGGGGTGTGTCCGAGTGAGTTTAGAGGTCTGCGTGTGTAACTTGCGAAGTCTCCATCACAATCAGGAGAGCAAGCACCGCTTTCCGCCCAAACCCACTTTTCTCCTGAGTAATCACATCCTCATGCTGTCCCTAGGACCACCTGACCACTCAAAACTTGATCCTCCTTAGTAAGGTAGTAAGCCCCGCCCCCACGCTGTCTCCCTAGGATAGCTCCTGCCCACCCAGGGGCTGATGGCCACTGATGCTTAGCAGTGATTCTGTCACTGTAGTTGTTTATGTTTAGGATCTCTATAAGGGCAAGTGCTGAACTAGGTAGATACTCAGAAAGGGCTGTGTGTTGTGCAGTATAGTAGTATCTTTTGATGGGGCATGTCATTCTATATATATGTTTCTCTTATTGGTTGAGGAATAAAACTGGCTAATAGCCAGTCAGAGCATAGGCAGGGCTACCAGATGAGGAGAATTCTGGGAAAGCTAGACAGGGAGAGGCCACAGAGAGTCACCATGTACAGGTCCCGGCATTTCCTGGTAAGCCAAGACAATGTGGAAATACATAGATTTATAGATATGGGTTAATAATTAAGACAGACTAAGCGTTGGTGGCGCATGCCTTTAATCCCAGCACTAGGGAGGCAGAGGCAGGCATATCTCTATGAGTTCGAGGCCAGCCTGGTCTCCAGAGCGAGTGCCAGGATAGGCTCCAAAGCTACACAGAGAAAACCTGTCTCAAAAAACCAAAATAATAATAATAATAATAATAATAATAATAATAATAATAATAATAAAGACAGATGTAGCCAGTAAGAAGCCCTAGACATCAGTCAAATAGTTTAATAACAAATGTATCACCTGTGTGTTTATTTGGGGCTGAAGCGGCAGCAGGACTTGGAGGGACAAGAGAACCACCAGCAACAATCTTTTACTGTCTGCTCTCAGGTAGTGCGCTGTCATCTCTATGTGAGGTCCTGCCAGGATGATCCATCATGGTCCCATGGCTATGTAGACAGGAGTTGAGATGCCCACAGGAAGGACCCAGGCTGGGTGCCTGTAACTAGGCACAGGCTTTCAATCTAGAAGCTGTGTATCTTCGGGACTGCCAGAAAAGTGTTATTTCACTTGTGGAGGCTGGGAGGCCAGATCGGACCTCAGGGCAGAAGCAAGGACTGGGAGTGCAATAGTGAGAACAGGACTTCTTCAGCATCCATCCAGCATGCCCCACCCTCTGAACTCTGGGGCATGCAGAGGCCTAGACTGCAAGGCCTTAGGAGCCACTGGAGGCTCAGTGTGGAAATTCCCTGATGAATCCATGCTTACACTCATATGGGGACCTCCAAGGGTAATTCAGAATGACACTAAGTAAGCACACCCTTTGGGTGTGTCAGAAGCCTGTGCACCCTATACAAACCAGGGCACGATCTAGGTGCAATTCTGGAGGCATATGTGTCTATTTCAGCCTTTACTGGGACTCGTAGGTAAGAGGTATTTGCTGACTGTTCCCCAATGCCTTCACCTAGTGGCCCTAAATCCAGCATGCTTGCTATGGGCAGAGGCCCAGCCAGTCACATCTTGTCTGGATTCTAGTCTACACCTGGGCTGTAGTAACCCTGCTTTGTACAAGAGATAGTAAAGGGTAGCAAAGACAGTGGCTTTCTGGCATCCGATTCCAAAGCCTGCCTTGCCCTCCAGACGCCTACCCAGTAACATATGAACTTTGGGGGATCCATTTAGAACATATGTGTACCCTGTTAATAGTTTACAAACTAGACACCTCTATGTGTCTGCATCTCAAATCTCCTTCACCACCTCCCCGAACTCTTCTCAGTTCTTCCCAGGCAATTCTCAGAGCCCCCTGTTCTGACTCCCATCACCATTGATGGCTTTAGTTACATTCTGAGTTTAGCTTAAGGAATATACCCTGTGGGCTGACTGTCTCATGCAGCATCTCTGGGCTCCTTCCTTCTATTTTATGGGTAAATCACACCACTTGCATGCCTTCCCCTGGCAACAGAAGAAGGGGATGGTCAGTTTCAAACTACTGAATTCCTTTGTATAGTATGAATTGTTTCAAATGACCAATTCTTGTCAAAAGCCCCCTTGGTAGCTTATGTTTTCCTTATTTATTTTTTCAAGATAATGTCTGGCGATGTAGCCCAGGCTTGTCTGGGAATCCTCTTGTTTCAGCTTCTGAATGCTGAGATTACAGGTATATACCACCATGTCAAGCTGGGTCTTGGGATCATGGAGGAATCACCACACAGTGAGCTGCAAGGCTGCACCAGTGCCCATCGCCATCATAGCATGCAGAGTCCAAGGTCTTCAAGACCTTACCAGTATTTGCTGCTTCCGTCCACTCTTATCTTCCAACTGATATATTGGCAGCTCCTAACAGTTTTAATTTGAATTTTCTTGAATAAGATGACACAGGACACCATTTCCTGTTATTGGCCATCAGTAAATCTTTTGTGAGGTACTTATGTCTTTTTTTTTTTTAAGGTGCTATAGTGTGAATGCTTCCCCCACAGCTTTTGTGTTGAAAACTTAATCCCTAATGCAGCAGTGTTGGGAATCAGTCCCAGCTAAGGTATTGGAAACATGAGGCACCACCTTCATGAATGGAATCTCACCACAGGCTTATCATGAACGGGCCCTTCATGAAGAACAAACTCAGTCCCTTTGCACATGCATGCTACCTCTTTCTCCCTTCCATACCTTTCTCTCTTTTACCCCTGAGTGATGGACCAAGAAGGTCCATTCTCTGTGTGCTTGTTAGTTTTTTGTCAACTAGATAGAGTCATCTGGGAAAGGGGAACCTCAGTTGAGAAAACACCCCCATCAGACTGGCCTATTGGGCATTTTCTTGATCAGTGTTTGGAGTGGGAGGGCCTAAACTACTGTGGGCAGTATCACCTCTGGGCAGGTGGTCCTATGTGGTTTAAGAAAGGGTGAGCAAGCTGGGCACTTGGGAGACAGAGGCAGGCAGATCTCTGAGTTCAAGACCAGCCTGGTCTACAGAGTGAGTTCCAGGGCAGCCAGGGCTACACACAGAGAAACCCCTGCCTAGAAAAAAAAAGAATGAATGAAAGAAACGAAAGCAAGGAAGGAACGGAGGGAAAGAGGGAGGGAAGGAGGGGAAGGGAGGGAGGGAGGGAGGGAGGGAGGGAGAGCAAGCCATGGGAAAGAAGCCAGGAAACAGTATCACTCCATGGTGTCTGCTTCAGGTACTGCCTCCAGATTCCTGCTCTCACTTCCCTCAGTGATGGGTTGTGACCTGGTAGTTGTAAGCTAAAATAAACCCTTTCTTCTCCAGGTTGCTTTTGGACACCATCTTTATCACAGAAATAGAAAACAAACAACACACTAGAACATGAGAGCCCTTTGTCTGTAAGTAAGGTACAAACTGTAAGAAACTGGTTCCTTGTCATTATAAATTACCCATTCTCAGACACTGTCTTAGCAACATGAAATGGATGGAGGTGTGTGTGTGGGGGGGTAAAATATGGTGTATATATCAGTTACTTTTCTTATCACTGTTACCAAATATTAGCCCAACAAGATGGCACTTAAAGGAGTACGGTTTGTTTTGGCTCATGGTTTGAAGACGCACAGTCTGTCATGGCAGATGTGATGGTTGATTCCTTGGTGGTAGGAACATGTGGTAGCTGCTTATTGTATGATATCAAGCAAGAAATGGAGCTGGCAGGAAGGAGGACTGGGGTATATACCCCAAGGCCCACCCTCCCAGTAACTCTCTTCCTCCAGATAGTCCTCACACCCTAAAGATTCACAATCTCCCCAAACAGTGCCCCTAGCTGGGGACCAAGTGCTGAAATATATGAATCTGTGGAGGCACATTTCACACAGAAACCCCAATATTGTACTAACAATATCTACCCGAAGCTGAGGCTTGTCTTTTCATTTTAACCATGCCCTGAGATGAGTGGGAATTTTAAGTCTTGATTAAGGCCATTTAGCACTTTTTGAGTGTTTAGTGTATTTTGTGTCCTATCTGGAGACCAGTAAGGTATTTTACCCTGCTTTCTTCTAGAAACTTTACAATCATTATACTTTAGTCTGTGATCCATTTCAAACTTGATTCTAAGATTAAGCTTTTAGCATACATATTTTCTGTGACTAGCACCTCCCCCTCCTTACACTATTTGGTTTACTAGGTAACATTGTTGAGATGCTTAGGGCAATGCTGAATGGGTAGGGACAGCTCAAGTCTGTAATACACTATTCTCAGTATCTGACACACAGAGAGAAACAATTGGCAATGGACATGACCTAATTGACTTCATCAAAACATTACATCAGCGAACGAAGAGTATGAGTTTGACTACATAACAGATGCAGTTCAATGCTCACAGAACATCTGCTTGAACACAGTGCTAGCCATCAAGTGCCTTTAAGAGGTTTAAAGATTAAAATCATATAAAGATTAAAATTATATGCTGCTAGGGCACAGTAGAATTATGCTTTACTTATATAATAAATATATTTATGAACTTATAAATGCATTTACATAATAAAAATCCCTAAATGTTTAATAATTAAGCCTAACTTTTCTAGGTATACCATGGGTCAAAGAAGACTTAAGATGGCAAGTCCAGGGCTGGAGAGATGGCTCAGAGGTTAGGAGCACTGGCTGATTTCCCAGCGGTCCTGAGTTAAATTCCCAGCAGCCACACGGTGGCTCACAACCATCTGTAATGAGATCTAGTGCCCTCTTCTGACATGCAGGCAGAACAGTGTATACATAATAAATAAAATTAAAGATCTTAAAAAAAAAAAAAGATGGCAAGTCCCTATTCCCACCCATGGGCTTACAATCATGGCTATGTGTGAAATTACAATAGATTGGACAGGACTTGAGCCAGTCCAACTTCTTTCTGATCAACTTCCTCCACCCCTCCCCTCCCCTCCCACCCCCACCAGGCCCTGCCTGGCGTGATACTTCTCAGTGGCATTGCCAGTCCTGAACTTAAGGGCTCGTTCACAGCCTTGGGGGATGCTGTGTGCTCCTTACTCGGGCAGCAAATGCCCTAGTACAGACCTATTTCCTCTCTGAAAGTTGCTTAGAAAATGCCCTTCACGTTTCTAGTCGGGAGCTCTAGTCCAGCAGTTCTTTGAGTAGCTTACTCAAAGGTCTTCCACCGAGACAAAGAGGAGTGTCTTCCCTGTGTTCAGACAAGTCTGAGAGAGCATTTGGAAACAACAAACACAGTCCATTCCTGTAACTTTAGCTAGTGCTACCAACAAATACAAAATGTCACCGTCCCTAGGTTGTAATCTGACTTACGGTTGTCTGCTTGATTTTATTACAGAGAAGTACTTAACTACAGAGCACATTCATCGACTTTGTGGACAGTTGATGCGGAACAAATATCTCTTTGAACTCATTCAGTAGTTAGTTGAGTGGGCTTAAGAGTCTTTAAGAAGCCTGGCCTTCCCACAGCTCACATTGCTGCTATGAACCGCGTTGGCGGGAAAGGTCACAGTCCAGCAAGGGAACAAGCGTTTGCTACATGCACTAACCAGGTACCAGGTAGCACGTTGATGGTTGTTGTCTTCCTTTAGTAGTTGTTTAATGATTTGCCTCCCTTTACAATCACAAAATAAAAGTTTAAGCTCAGCAAGTTCAACTGCCCAGAAGGCCCTTCTATACTATGCAGACACTCGGAGGCCTTTTCACATCACCATGGCTCACAGTGTGATGTTCCCGGTCTCCACAGCGCCACCCTTCTAGGATCAGGCACCTGGCAGAGGCTAGCTAGGCTCTCTCCAGCTCCGCTTCCTGCTTTATCGAGTTGTGCAAGAACGCAGGTCCGGAAAACAAGAGCCTCCTGGCGACAGGCAAGCTGCGAAACGGCCTGGAGAGGTGGTGAGCTGAGGTCACTGCTGGGTCTGAATTTCTAGCTTCTGTACTTGGAAGAACCAGGAGCAGCTGACGTTGACCAGCCCGGACAGCCTAGGCAGGCAGGGCGGCTCAGGAAGGGTGGGTATGGGTACTTCAGGTTCGAAGGGTTGTCCTCCTGGTGTTCCCTGCCCACAGGAGAGGAGGTCTGCAAGGAGCAATGGATGCTGGCGACATGATGGGGTGATACCTGCTCTGCGCTCCCTGTCCATGGGACCCTAGCTAGAAAAGAGAGGTGGGCAGGAGGAGGCAGAGGCTAGAGTCACGATGGGTGTGGTATCCGCTCTGTGCCCCATGCCTAAGGGACCCAAGAAGGAAGAGTTGGGCAGGGAGAGAAGGGTCAAAGACGGGTGAGTTCGGCGCCCGCTGCCCACAGGAGCCCAGACCCGGGATCTGGAGAGAGAAGCAGATGCTGGGGTCACGATGGGTGGAGTGCTTGTCTTGTGTTCCCCGCCCGCGCCAGCGCAGCTCCCAGTGTCCCATAGAGGGCGGATGCTCGGGAGGCGTATTCTGGCCCCGCGCCACTCGCACAAGTGACTAGGCGTCTGAGGGGAAAAGCACCCACTCTGGGGCACTGAGAGCCGGTGTCCTTCTCGTGCCTTGTCTACCCCGGGCGCGCCTGGCAGGCAGCATCTCTCCCACGCGCCCAGCGGCGCGGGGCGTTGGGCTGGGGGCGGGGCGGGGAGGGGGGGCGGGTGGCCACGTGGCCTCGCAGGAATGCGCGGGCGCGAGGGCCGGGCGCGTCCGAGGAACGAGCAGGAACACTGGCCAGTGGGCACCAGACACGGCCCGCTCTGGCCAATCATGGAGAGGTGGGCGGGGTTTCCCCCGGCGGGCGGGGTGGGAGCGCATCGCGGGAGGGGCGCGCGGGGGGGCGCCGGACAACTGGCGGATGCAGTCGGCGGATGGCGCCCGGCCCCTCGGTGAGTGAGTACAGCGACCCCCTCCCCCTCCCCAGGCCGCTTGCACGAGCTGCTTCTTTGCTTTAAAAGTTGCACTTTTGCTCAGCTCCCCAAAGTATCTAAACCCCACCCAGGGACTCGCGCGCACAGTGACACAGACCGCAGCGAACAGCCATCCCCCACCCCAACTCACACAGATTCCCTGGCACAGGACAGCAAGGAACTCCGAACTTCAGTTTTAGTTGCCCCCATGCCGGCTCGTATTCCCCTTTTAGGCTCATCAGTCCCCCCCACCCCTCCCCCAGATTTAGCGGTGTCTCTGGACTCAGGGCAGCAAGAAGCACAGGTGACCCCTAGGCACAGACACAAGCAGGTTGTCTGTCAACGTTGAGGTGTCCCTAGGCATAGGTAAGGCATCATGCAGCCCTCTATTTCAGTGGGTATCCCTAGATACAGGACAATGCGAAGCCCTGCGAAGTCAATAGTGTCCATAGACACAGAGCAGTGAGCAGCCGCCTAACTTCAGTGATTGTCTGCCCTAGGTACAAAGAGCAGACAGTAGCCCTCAGCATCATGGATGTCCCATAGCCTGAGGAGAAAGCCCTAGGGCATGTGCAGCAGTGACTTGCAGTCTCTGGCCTGGAGATTTGGGCTGAATTCATGGGGTGCTGGAATTGCTTGGGAAAAGTCAGACTGGGGAGTTTGAATGGGGCTGCTTAGAATCCTAAGATCTCTTTTAGGGTGAAGGTGACTGCTGGTTTACTTTTTTGGTCACCCACTATTGCTCAATAATCAAGATTTGGTCTGGTGTGCAGTAAATATAAGCAGGTGGCTGGGCCCAGAGCACTCTGTGGGACCCCACATTTTGAATGCAGAAGAATGTTCGAACTTTTGTAAGTTTGTCAGTTCCCACAGGGCAGTAGTGTGGACTAATGCAGGGTGCATCTCAGTTACAGCTTTTGCTGGAGGAAGAGGACCTCGTGAACTCAAATGGCAGCAATCTTTCATTCTTTTCTTTGGCTGGGCCACACAGTAAGCTGTATTGCTGTGTTTAGAATCTGGGCAAGGGATAGCATTTTCTCTGCTGGATGACTTGTTTTCTTCCTTTTTCTTCTTGACTGAATCTAGGTCCTTGCACATGCAGTGTAGGTGCTGTTCACTACTGCTGAGAACTTTTTTAGGCAAATGCTGTACTGTTGAGCTACTCCTGCAACCCCACTTACTAGTAATAATCTATTTTGGCATTTGAAGGCCTACATTAGAAGGATCTTGAGCCTGAGGCCAACCTGGGCTACAATAGTGAGACCTTTCATATAAACAAGGAGGCGGGGCTGGGTGTGGTTCAGAGGTAGAAGCTTTGCCTGGCAGGCAGCAGGCTGGGTTTGATCCACAGTAAGTGCCAAATACATGAATGCGAGATAAAGTTGTGATGGCTTAAATGAGAATGCCTCCCACCTGCTCAGAATACTTGGTTCCTAGTTGGTGGTGGTGCAGTTTGGGTGGGTTTAGGAGGTATGGCCTTGAAGGAGGAAGTGTGTCCTTTGAGGTTTCAAAGCTGTGCCCCATTCCGAGTATATTCTCTTTGCTTCATGCTTGTGCCTCCAGGTGTGAGTTCCCAGCTTTCCGTTCTAGCCACCATACATGCTGCCATGCTCCCCCTCAGTGATGATGATGGACTTTCATCCCTCAGGAACCATATGCCCAAATAAACATTTTCTTCTTTAGCCTGCCTTGGTCATGGGGGTTTATCACAGCAGTAATAAAGTAACTAATAACAGATGTATCTCAAATACATGCTTACCAAAAGGTAACCTTTATTAGAAAAGATTCATGAGGTTTATACTTAGTATCTTTAAACATACACCATTCATTTCCAGCTCTAACAGCTTTCTCTTATTTCATTGGCTTCGGTATCAAACACAGGTTACCTTGTGCGAAGTCCAGAGTTAGACAGTAGTTCATGATTTCTCAGAGAGAAGAGTTGCCATATTTGGTGATGCCCATCATTTGTTAGCTTCACCATACAGACCAGTTGTTGACAAAGGGGTTTTAGCTACTGAGGGATGAGGTACAGTAAGTTATTGGAAATAACGTTTTGTTTCTGAGGGGCTTGAATTAGAACCATGTTGCCATGCTTGCACAAGTAACTTCTACTGAGCTACACCCTCAGCCCTCTTTATCTTTTAGCTTTTGGTTCCTCTAGATATATCAAATGTATTTATCAAAATACCTCTTGGGCCAGGTGGTGGTGTCACATGCCTTTAATCTCAGCACTCGGGAGGCAGAGGCAGGCGGATTTCTGTGAATTTGAGACCAGCCTGGTCTACAAGAGCTAGTTCCAGGACAGCCTCCAAAGCCACAGAGAAACCCTGTCTTCAAAAACAAAAACAAAAACAAAAAACAAAACAAACAAACAAATATCTCTTGGTATTTTGATGTGCTGCTCCTTCTGATGAGGCTAGAAGCAAGCATTGGCGGTTCTAAATGGGGAAGTTGTGGGTGGGAAGGGCTGTGTGCCTGGGCCCTGGGTTACCTGATGGAGTCACTACTAGCCCCGTGGCTATCTATCTCATCTTGGCTTGGTACTGCCCATGTGTGAAGTCACTGGGAGGCAATGTGTATAAAAATTCTCTATACCAGAAAGTGTTCTGTGTTTACCAGAGACAAGTGAGAAGGCGGCAACTGTGGCTGTTGTCATCCATAGATAATAATATAAGCCGTTTCCATAATTGGAAGAAACCCCTGATGTGTAATACATCATTCTTTAATTGCGAGACTCAGTAAGTACACAATGGAAAGTTGTGTCTGGAGATAGAGCATATTGACGTCCATTCCTGAGTACAGTTTCCTTGGGTGGAGAGGTAAATAAGCAAGGCTGTGTTAGACAGAGTGGGATACACTGTTAATTATTGTTGGGACAGAGCTACAGCTCTTGTTAGCTATGTACTCTGGAGATGTGATTGGGGACATTACCTTGGGGTGGATGTTCTAGGACAGGCAACCTGGGTTTTTTTGTTTTTTTGTTTGTTTGTTTGTTTTTGAGACAGGGTTTCTCTTTGTAGCCTTGACTGTTCTGGAACTCACTCTTTAGACCAGGCTGCTGGCCTCAAACTCACAGAGATCCTCCTGTTTCTGCCATCACTGCTCAGCTGGACAGGCGGTTTGGAAGGGTATGAAATGAATTGAGAATTGGTGGCAGGTAGTCCAAGAGTGTATCTGTGGACAGGTATCAAGGTGGTAGCCTTGACTGTGAACGGGACCTGGGCTGCAGCCTCTCTCCAGAGGCAACATCTGTAGGAACATGTGGGGTACAGTGTACCTTACTGCCCCTACCCTGAGAACACCCTCTTTCGGGCCTTCTGCCCTACCCCATTGACATTACCTTCCACAATAGCGGGGCCTGGATGCTGACTTGTGCCTCTTTCTGTGTGTGAATTTTCAAATCTTGATTATGAAACAGCAGTACTTTTTCATAGTGCTGTTGTCAGTCTCTTTCCACCTTTATGTTTCTTGTTTTTTCTTGTGTCACATTAATGTACACCTCCTAGTAGAAAGTGCTGTCTGTGGGTTGTTGTATTTTTACAAGACAATGGGGAAGAGGAGAAATGTTTTTCAACAGTTACTAGGTTTAATGCTTTTGCCTTCCATATGTCACATTCTGATACAGGAAGTGGTTTAGGCTATAAAATATAGCACAAAAAGCTGTGCAAACCCAGGTCCAGTGGCACCTACTCAGAATCACAGCCCTGGGGAGGCTGAGGCAGGATAATGTGGAGTTTGAGACTGGCTTTGACTGCATTCCAAGGCTTCGTTTTCAATCCAATGAGGAACTATGACATCATATGGAAGACCTTGTAGGGGAGCCATGGACAATCATGCCTAGTGGGTAGAGTGTGGCGCTTTCACATGGTGGTGGGCTAGCTGAGTCAATATCCTGTAGAGGAATGAGGTGCTGATTGGCCCAGGCTAGGCTATGATTGCCAGGAAGGGCAGACATGTGGGTCTGAGCTGTGATGACAAGAGCAGGAGTGACTGAAGCCCTGGACCTGTCCATGCCTTGCTGCAGAGAACCGGCTCTCATCACTGGGTGTTGTCCTGAAGGTGTGGGCTGCTTTTGACACTAAGGCTCTGTTTTCCGTTATGGGCATGACTGGTGGGTGTTACCAAGCTTCCCCCAATCCTGTGACATTTTTTGCCATGCTGGGAATTGAACCCAGGTCCTTGCACATGCTGGATGAGTGTCCTACCACCAAGCCATGGCTCCATCCTGATGTCATTTCTTTTTAAAGGAGAGCATTATGAACATTTGCCTTGAGACACAGCCCTGAAGCAAAGACTCTAGAGTTGCATGTATAGATGATGTTTGAGCTGGCGTCCTGTCTCATTAGTATGGATAATTAAGACTATATAGGAAGTCAGGGGTAGTGGCTCACATGTGGAATGCAAGCATCTGTGAGTCAAGACAGAAGGATCACTTCATATTTGAGGCCAGCCTCACTGTTAGTGACTTCTCTGTCAGCCTGGGCTACAGTGTGAAACCCTTTTTGAAACAAACAAAACAAAATAATAGAAGAAAAGACTTGGCAGAGGACAAGGAAACAAATGTTTATATTTGGGTTTCTTGTTTGTTTTGTTTTTTGTTTGTTTCAGGGTTAGGGCTTATGCCTGCTGCCCAGATCCTATGGCTACTTACTGTTTCATTCTACATTTTTTTGTTCTTTTTTTTACAAAGGTAAATGGAAACATGATTGCAGTTTGTTTTCTGGTTTTCTTTAAAGAGTATAAGAATAATGAATTGAAGCGGTCCCTGGTGCTTATCTCATTATTAGTAAACTCAGGATTGGAGGCCTAGTCTTTGGAGAGGATAAATGGTCCTGGTGTCAGCATGGTGAGGCAGTGGGCTATCCCGTAAGGCCAGGCCTTGTGTCATACAGTGGTGTTTCCACTTGGCTCCTTACGGTGATGACCATGATGACCCAATGGTGAGGACCAAGTGTGGACATGTCCAGGGGACTTCACAGCTGAGTGACTCTATCTCCGAAGGCCTGGGTTTGCGTATGAGAACCTGTGGAGTATATCTCTGCAGTGTGTGGGCCCAAGTCCTGCTAGGTAGGGGGGTTGCATGGGTGGGGTGCTGTAGAGGCCCTGCACACATAGCCTTTCTGGGTGGGCTTGGCCACTTTGTTTCTTGGTACTGGCCAGCCTTCTGGCTTCAGGAGAGAGATAAGAACATAGGTTGATGCTTTGCTGTGAAGCACTTGACTCAATAGGGGTGGAAGCAGCCCACAGTAACCAGAGTAGGAGAGCTCCAGTGAGAGAGCTCTAGTGGGTACCACCAACTCCATCAGAGAAGCGGAGTGGGAGAGCTCCGGTGGGCACCACCAGCTCCATCAGAGACACAGAGTGGGAGCTGCTCTGTGGAGCATTGTGGGAGAGGCCGTCTCTGAAGTCATGGTTGTGTGCTGTGCAGAGCAGGCCACTTTTCAGTCAGAGCCAAAGACTGACCTCTTACATCTGGTTCTGAGAATGTCAGAGGGACACAATTCTCCATTGACAGCCCAGACCCCAGGGTCTGAAGGGATGAATGCAACAAAGCCTGGGGCACTGGCCTGGACGGGGCAGATCCTCTGCTTTTAGAATAAAGTCTAGACATGCAGGATTTTGGATGATTTCATAGGAAGGAATGAAAGGTGCGGTGTTTTGCCAAGCAACAAAAGCAATTGGGAAAATAGCCATAGGTACTTGAATAGAGGAAGAGAGAATATTTTCCAGGATGTGTGGTCTCCTCAGTGATTCTCTGTGGAGGTGGGAGGGCTGTTTCTGCAAAGAGTCTCTTCCGCCCTCCACTGTGTCTAGACAGAAGGTCAGCAGAGGGTGGGGACTCTCGGTGAGACCACAGGGGAGGTGAGGAACCTGTTTGAATTTACCTGTCACTTTAGGAGATTTTCAGTTCCATACCAAGTGCATTTCACAGGTGGCTCATCTTCATGGTCCTTGGTGAGCACCCCCTTTTTATTATTTTTTCCATACAGTATATTTTGATCATGTTTTCCCCTCTCCCAACTCCACTCAGATCCTCCCCACCACCCTCCCACCCCACTTCAGGTTCTCTCTCTCTCTCTCTCTCTCTCTCTCTCTCTCTCTCTCTCTCAAAAAAAAAAGGAAAAGAAAATCAAAACAAATAAGAAACCTGTAAGACAAAAAAAAAAGTGAAACAAAGCTAAAACAATACAAACATACAAACCATAGAGTTTGTTTTGTATTGGCCAACTGCTGGGCACTCAGCCAACCCTGGAGTGCAGTTGATATGCCCAGTGACGCTCCACTGAGAAAAACTGTTTTTTCCCTTTGCCAGTAGATATCAGTTGCAAATAGCTACGTGGTTAGGTGTGGAAACCTGTGTCTACTTACCCCTCCCAATACTGGAACCCCTGTCTGGCTTGAACCTGTTCAGGCCTCCATGAATTCATATGTGCACGAGTGTTATTGTGTCTGGTTGATGCCGTTTCCTTGGAGACAGAATGACTGTTGTGAGGGGTCGCAGTAATAAGTGTAGGGTAAGAGTAACTGAAAGGCAGGACGGGCATAAAGCAGATCTGCCCATATTTTCACAAGATAGCATCACCCTGTAGGGGAGAAGGTGGAGGCAGGAAGGCCCACTCTGAGTTGGTCATAGTCATTGATCAGATGTTGGTATTGGCCAGTGGTCAGCCAGCTTTGGGAAGATGAGAAATTTTAACTATCAGCTTTGTTCAGGGATCTGGACCTGGGCCTAAATGAAAGGAGAGAGCTGGGGATGACCCCCCAGGGTTCTGTTTATCGAGAGAGGAAGAAGCCAGTAGGAGGACCAGTTGCCCAGGTTTAGATTTGTCTGTTGGGTGCCTCCCTGAGACATGAACTGGGCAGCTCCCTTCAGTGTCATTGTACTGCATGGTCTTAGGCATATAGGTGGTACTGAAGCTGCAGGTTTGTGGAATCACTCCGGGCTTGAGAGAGTTAGAAGGGGGTGCAGAGTGTGGCACCCAGAGACTTACCCAAGAGAAGTGTGCAGAAAGGGATACACGGAGCCTGTTGATCCATAGAGGTAGCCTCTGGTGACCAGGCTAGGAACAGGTTGGTGATGCCTGCATTGACAGTGTCTGAATGTTGGTAGCTGGTTTGTGGAAAGAGGAGGGTGGAGAAGGTCCTTTCTCCCAAGGGTCCTATATGAGAGTCCACACAGCCTGTTTCCCCGACATGGGAGCAGAGGAGGGGTACCCTGATCCCCTTTACAGTGACACCTGCTTATGGAAGTGGTGCAGACCCATCAGAGTAGCACTCGAGGTGCGGGGGTGGCCGTCTTCCCCCAAACCCGTGTAGTATGGGGTTTCCTCCTAACTTTCTCCACAGTTGGGTTGGAGGGGTGGGGCAGGAACAGGATGGTCTTAACCCTAGACTTCTAGACTCCTGCTAAAGGCCACCAGAGTGGCAGAGTTCCTCAGGCTGCACCTAAGTCTGAGTGTACACAGACAATGGAGGAGCGTGGACATTGCTAAAGGCTGCAGGAGGGTCACCTATGGCCTCCCAGAGTCAAGCTAGGGTCTGAAGGTCAGCTTCGGCCTCCACCATGTGATGGTCCTCCTGCCCAATCATCAGCCACACAGACTTCCTGGGGATGCTGCTGTCCTGTGGCCAGCCTCCTCCCCGGACTCCCTGCAGACCTCACCCCTATACCATGCATGGATCCCTTTGTTCCAAAAGGCCCACCTTGTCCTGAACTGGAACTCCAGGCTGTCCACTTCTGAGTCACAGCAGCCACCCGCCCCCTGGATCTTCAGCCCTCTCAGTCTGGCATGTTCCTTCCCACAGTGCCGGGTGGCTCACTTCTAGGGTCTCGGCTTCCTGGCTTGATCGCTCTGGCCCACCTGTCCTTGCTGTCTCTCCTCCCATTCAAGAAATCTTATCTGGATCCAGTGGGCCTGAGCCTCTCTTACAGCCAGATATGAGGTCTCCAAGCATGTGACAACCAGGATACCCCCTCTTCCTTGCTGGCTCCAACACATAAACGTGGAAACAGACGGCAGTCCTGGACCTTTTTGAAAGTTTGAGGAATGTATGTGTGAGATCTCTGGGCAATCCCAAGGTCAGCAGCAACTTGGGGGGGGGGCTTTCTTTCTTTTTTTATTTTAGAGTTTTAATTTATTTTATCTTACTTTATTTGTTCTTACTTATTTTTCCCCTTTTTTATTAGAAAGAAAATTATTTTACATGTCAATCCCAGGTCCCTCTCCCTCCTCTCCTCCCCTGCCCCCCCTCAACTAATGCCCTACCCATCACATACCCTTTCTGCTCCCCAGGGAAGGTGAGGCCTTCCATGAGGGGGGGGTCTTCAAAGTCTGTCATATCCTTTGGGATAGGGTCTAGGCTCAGGGAGTATACCTTCATGTGGGATGGGTTCCTAAAGTCCATTCCTATGGTAGCGATAAGTACTGATCCACTACAAGAGGTCCCATAGATTTCCAAGGTCTCCTCACTGACACCCACATTTAGGGGGTCTGGATCAGTCCCATGCTGGTTTCCCATCTATCAGTCTAGGGACCAAGAGTTCTCCCTTGTTCAAGTCAGCTGTTTCTGTGGGTTTCACCAGCCTGGTATGTACTCCTTTGCTCATCAGTCCTCCTTCTCCGCATCTGGGTTTCAGTTCAGTTCAAGGTTTAGCTGAGGGTGTCTGCTTCTATTTCCACCAGCTGCTGGATGAAGGCTATAGGATGGCATATGAATTAGTCATCAATCTAATTATCAGGAGGGGACATTTAAGGTAACCTCTCCTCTGTTGCTTAGACTGTTAGTTGGTGTCATCTTTGTAGCTCTCCAGACATTTCCCTAGTGCCTGATTTCTCTTTGAACTTATGTCTCCCTCTGTTATAGTATCCCTTATCTTGCTCTCTACTGTTCTTCCCCCAACTCAGCCTCCCTGTCCCATCATGTTTTTCTCGTCTCTCCTTCTCCCCTTCTCATTCTCCTAGTTCCCTCTCCCCTCCCCCCATGCTCCCAATTTGCTCAGGAGATCTTGTCCCTTTCCCCATCTCCAAGGGTCCATGTATGTCTCTCTTAGGGTCCTCCTTGTTTACCAGCCTCTCCAGCAGCCTGGGCTGCAGGCTGGCAATCCTTTACTCTATGTCTAAAATCCACATATGAGTGAGTACATACAATGCTGGTCTTTTTGTGATTGGGTTACCTCGCTCAGAATGTTTCTTCTAGTTCCATCCATTTGCCTGCGAATTTCAAGATTCCATTGTCTTTTTTCCCCACTGAGTAGTACTCCATTGTGTAAATGTACAACATTGTTTCTATCCATTCTTCATCTAGGTTGTTTCCAGGTTCTGGCTATTACAAATAATGCTACTATGAACATAATTGAACAGATGTCCTTGTTGTAGGAATGTGCTTCTTTTAGGTATATGCCTAAGAGTGGAATTGCTGGATCTTGTGGTAGACTCATTCCCATTTTCCTGAGGAATCACCATACAGATTTCCAAAGTGGCTGTCCAAGTTGGCACTCCCACCAGCAATGGAGAACTGTTCCCCTTTCTCCACAACCTCTTCAGCATAAACTGTCATTGGTGTTTTTGATTTTTAGCCATTCTGACAGGTGTAAGATGGTATCTCAAGAGTTGTTTTGATTTGCATTTCCCTGATGGCTAAGGACTTTGAACACTTTCTTATGTGTCTTTCAGGCGTTTTAGATTCCTCTATTGAGAATTGTCTATTTAGTTCTGTACCCCACTTTTTAATTGGATTATTTAATGTTTTGGAGACTAGCTTCTTGAGTTCTTTGTAAATTTTGGAGATCAGCCCTCTGTCGGATGTGGGTTTGGTGAATATCTTTTCCCAGTCTGTGGGCTGTCGTTTTGTCTTGCTGACTGTGTCCTTGGCCTTACAGAAGCTTCTCAGTTCCAGGAGGTCCCATTTATTAATTATGGATCTCAGTTGTCTGGTGTTATATTCAGGAAGCAGTCTCCTGTACCAATTAATTCAAGGGAATTTCCTACTTTCTCTTCTACTAAGTTCAGTGTGGCTGGGTTTATGTTGAGGTCTTTGATCCATTTGGACTTAAGTTTTGTTCGTGGCAAAAGACATGGATCTATCTGCAGTCTTCTACATGCCAGCATCCAGTTATGCCAGCACCATTTGTTGAAGATGCTTTCTTTATTCCATAGTATAAATTTTGGCTCCTTTGTCAAAAATCAGGTGTTCGTAGGTGTGTGAGTTAATATCAGGGTTTTCAAGTCAATTCCATTGGTCTATCTGTCTATTTTTGTGCCAATACCAAGCTGTTTTCAGGACTATAGCTCTATAATAGAGCTTGAAATCAGGGATGGTGATGCCTCTGGAAGTTCTTTTATTGTACAGGGTTGTTTTGGCTATCCTGGGTCTTTTGTTTTTCCATATAAAGTTGAGAATTGTTTTTTCAAGTTCTGTGAAGAATTGTGCTGGGATTTTGATGGGGATTGCATTGAATCTGTAGATTGCTTTTGGCAAGAGTGCCATTTTTACTCTGTTGATCCTACCTATCCAAGAACATGGGAATCCTTCCATTTTCTGGTATCTTTAATTTCTTTCTTTAAAGACTCAAAATTCTTGTGATACAGGTCTTTCACTTTTTTGGTTAGTGTTACCCCAAAGTATTTTGTGTTGTCTGTGGCAATTGTAAATGGTAATGTTTCTCTGATTTCTTCCTCCACAAATGTATCGTCTGTATATAGTAGGGCTACTGATTTTTTTTTTTAGTTAATCTTGTATCCTGCCACTTTGCTGAAGGTGTTTATCAGCTGTAGGAGTTCCCTGGTAGAGTTTTTCAGTTCACTTATGTAGACTATCATATCATCTGCAAACAGTGAAAGCTTGACTTCTTCCTTTCCAAGTTGTATCCCCTTGATCTCCTTTTGTTGTCTTATTGCTCTAGCTAGAACTTCAAGGACAATATTGAAGAGATATGGAGAGAGTGGACAGCCTTGTCTTGTTCCTGATTTTAGAGGAATAGCTTTGAGTTTCTCTCCATTTATTTTGATGTTGGCTGTTGGCTTACTGGATATTGTTTTTATTATGTTCATGTATGTTCCTTTTATTCCTGATCTCTCCAGGACCTTTATCATGAAGGGATGTTGGATTTTGTCAAAGGCTTTTTCAGCATCTAGTGAGATGATCATGTTGTTTTTCTTCTTCAGTTGGTTTATATGGTGGATTACATTGACAGATTTTCGAATGTTGAACCAACCCTGCATCCCAGGGATGAAGCCTACTTGATCATGGTGGATAATATATCTGATATGTTCTTGGATTCGGTTTGCCAGCATTTTATTGAGTATTTTTGCATCAATGTCCATGAGGGATATTGGTCTGTAGTTCTCTTTCTTAGTTGTGTCTTTGTGTGGCTTGGGTACCAAGGTAATTGTAGCCTCGTAAATATGAGTTTGGCAATGAACCTTCTGCTCCTATTGTGTGAAACAATTTGAGGAGTATTGGTATTAGCTCTTCTTTGAATTTCTGGTAGAATTCTGCACTGAAGCCATCTGGCCCTGGGCTTTTTTTGGTTGGGAGACTTTTGATGACTGCTTCTATTTCCTTAGAGGTTATAGGTCTGTTTAAGTTGCTTATCTGTTCTTGATTCAATTTTGGTAAGTGATATCTGTCCAGAAAATTGTCCATTTCCTTTAAATTTTCAAATTTTGTGGAGTACAGGTTTTCAAAGTATGACCTGAAGAATCTCTGGATTTCCTCAGTGTCCGTTGTTATGTAACCATTTTCATTTCTGATTTTGTTAATTTGCATGTTCTCTCTCTGCCTTTTGGTTAGTTTGGATAAAGGTTTGTCTACCTTGTTGATTTTCTCGAAGAACCAACTCTTTGTTACATTGATTCTTTGAATTGTTTTCTTTGTTTCGACTTTATTGATTTCTGCCCTCACTTTGATTATTTCCTGGCGTCTACTCCTCCGGGTGAATTTGCTTCCATTTGTTCTAGAGCTTTCAGCTGTGATGTCAACTCTCTGGTGTGACTATTCTGTAGTTTCTTCATGTGAGCACTTAGAGCTATGAACTTTCCTCTTAGTACTGCTTTCAAAGTGTCCCATAAGTTTGGGTATGTTGTGTCTTCATTTTCATTGAATTCTAGCAAGTCTTTAATGTCTTTATTTCTTCCTTGACCCAGGAATGGTGCAATTTCGTGTTGTTCAATTTCCATGAGTTGGTAGGTTTTTTGCAATTTGTGTTGTTTTTGAATTCTAACATTAAGGCATGGTGGTCTGATAAGACACAGGGGATTATTCCAATTTTTTTGTACCTGTTAAGGTTTGCTATGTTGCCAAGTATGTGGTCGATTTTTGAGAAGGTTCCATGTGATGCTGAAATGAAGGTATATTCTTGTGTGTTTGTATGCAAAGTTCTATAGATGTCTTTTAATCCCAATTGGGTCACAACTTCTGTTAGTTCCTTTGTCTCTTTGTTTAGGTTCTGTCTGGTGGTCCTGTCCGGTGGTGAGAGTGGGGTGGTAAAGTCTCCCACTATAACTGTGTGAGGTCTTATTTGTGATTTGAGTTTTAATAATGTTTCCTTTACGAATGTTGGTGCCTTTGTATTTGGGGCATAGATGTTTAGAATTGAGACTTCTTCCTGATGGATTTTTCCTGTGATGAATATGAAATGACATTCTTCATCTCTTTTGATTGATTTTAGTTTGAAGTCTAATGTATTAGATACTAGGATAGCTACCCCAGCTCGTTTCTTGGGTCCATTTTTTGGAATATTTTATCCCAACCCTTTACTCTGAGGTAATGTCTGTCTTTGAATTTGAGGTGTGTTTGTTGTATGCAGCAGAAGGATGGATTCTGTCTTCGTATCCAATCTGTTAGCCTGTGTCTTTTTATAGGCGAGTTAAGACCATTAATATTGAAGGAAATTAAGGTCCATTGAGTGTTTATTCTTGTTTGTTTTTGATTTGTTGTTGGTAGTGGTATTGTATGTATGTTTACCCTGCTTTTTCTTTTGGGTTTTTGTAAAGTGGGATTATCTATTTTTTTATGTTTTTCTGAGTGTAGTTAATTTCCTTAGGTTGGAATTTTCCTTCCAGTACTTTCTGTAGGGCTGGATTAGTGGTTTCATATTGGTTAAATCTGGTTTTGTCATGGAATATCTTGTTTTCTCCATTTATAGTGATTGAAAGTTTTGCTGGGTATAGTAGTCTGGGCTGTTATCTGTGTTCTCTCAGGGTTGGTAGAATATCTATCCAGGTCCTTCTGGCTTTCAGAGTTTCCATGGAGAAGTCCAGTGTAATTCTTATAGGTTTGCCTTTATATGTTACTTGGCCTTTTTCCCTTGCTGCTCTTAATATTCTTTTTTTATTCTATATGTTTGGTGTTTTAATTATTATGTGCTAGCGGACTTTCTTTTGTGGTCCACTCTATTTGGCGTTTTGTAGGCTTCTTGTGCTTTCATTAGCATGTCTTTCTTTAGGTTGGGCAACTTTTCTATGATTTTGTTGACTATGTTTTTTGCACCTTTGAGTTGGGTTTCTTCACCTTCTTCTATACCAATTAACCTTAGGTTTGGTCTTTTCACGGTGTCCCACATTTCCTGGATATTTTGTGTTAAGGAATTGTTGGACTTAAGATTTTCTTTGCTTGATGAATTTATTTCCTCTAGTTTATCTTCAGTGTCTGAGATTCTGTCTTCCATCTCTTTTATTGTGGGTTATACTTGCATCTGTGGTTCCTGATTGTTTATTCAGCCTTTCCACTTCCAGCATTCACTCAGTTTGTGTTTTCTTTATTGTCTCTCTTTCAGTTTTCAGGTCCTGAACTGTTTTCTTCAGCTGTTTAATTGTATTTTCTTGGCTCTCCTTGATTTCTTGTATCTTTTGGTTAGTCTTTTCTTCCATTTCTCTGAAGGATTTCTGATTTTCTCTCTTGGAGTTTCTATGATCTGCATGAAGTTGTTTTTAAGGTTGCTGTCTTCTGTTTCATCTGTGTTGGGATGTTCATGTCTTGCTGGTTTAGAGTCCCTAGACTCTGGTGGTGTCATATTGGTTTTCCTGTTGTTGGATGTGTTCTTATATTGTTGTCTTCCCATCTCTTTTTCCAGTGGGTTCAGGTGGTGTCTCTTCCTTTCCTGGTGTGTATGGGTCTGGGGGTTCTCTTCAGGTGGGTGCAATTTCCTCCGATACTCTGATGGGTCTCAAGGTGGGTGCAGGCAGGTCTGAGGCACTCGCTCTCCAGGTGGGTGAGACAGGACTAGCGCAGAGATGTCAGCAGACTCTGGGTTGCTTGGTCCTCAGGGGCCGAGTCGACTTGCCTGCAGACCCCTGGGCAAGAGTTCCCAGAGTGGGCAGGTGGAAGTTGGGCCCAAGTCAGGGGCCAAAGCAGCTCACCTCTGCACTCTCTGCACTCTGCACTCTGCACTCTGCACTCTGCACTGCCTGGGGGTGGAGTAGCCCAGTGATCCCTGCTGAGTCAGGGTCCCTGGATCCTCAGGGACTGATTCAGTCTGCCTGCAGACCCTGGGGTGGGATTTCCCAGAGTGGTCAGGTGGAAGTTGGGCCCAAGACAGGGGCCAAAGCAGCTCACCTCTGCACTCTCTGGGGGCCAGAATAGCCCAGTGATCTCAGCAGAGTCAAGGTCCCTGGGTCTTCAGGGATGGATTCAGTCTGCCTTGGAACTTTCTTTGTTTCTCCTGTGCCTCTTCTTGTCCTCATTCTACTGGTTTGGGATAGTTTACTGTGAATTCTGGCTTGTTTCCTGGTCAGGTCATGAACTTCCCATTTCTGTTCTGTACCTTCCTGGGCTAGGCCTGCCATGGATAGCCAATGACTGATGTACCATTCTGAGGGCCTCACAAGAATGCCAGAGAAAGGCTTGTTCACAGAGGCTTCCTAAGCAGCCTCCATGGGCACATACTGCGAGTTCAGATGGTCAGAGCTTATCTGGTGACTGTTACCTTCCGCAAGAGACATTCTGCTCTGTTGTTTTGAATGTAACGTCTGGTCTTCTGAACCGCATTTGCAAAGGCATTACCAGGTCAACATGAAATTAGAACTGCACAGACACTAAGATAACAGCATACAGCTTGGGTTTTGTTTAGATGACATGACTCTTTGAGACATTATTGGTTTGTATCAACAGTGGTCACAATCTGGGCGTGCATCAGGGCACCTGGCCACCAGGCAGGCTCCGAGGGAAGGTAAAGCACCATCCAGGTATGTTGATCACCAAGTTCCATGGGACCTACCCTGGATGCCTCCTCCGTTTTGACTTCCAACTCTGTTGGCATCCTCTGGGGACTGTGTGCAGAGTGTACATTGCTGAATTCTGTGAAGGAGATAATGTAGGCCAGCCAGCAGCATGGCTTAGGTGCATGGCTGGGGCTATGCTTGCAGCTTCTTGTCCTCTGCCCTCTGTAATGTCGGCTCTTGTGAGGGCAGCAGGGATCAGAAGGTGGATAGAGTGGGTCTCTCGCTGACCTGGGTTGTTTGGAGTTTGAAGGACACATGGAGTAACATGGCTGAACTCTGAAGGATATCCAAGAGCCGTCTCTGGGAGCTATGCCAGGGTATCCTGGGAGCTCAGTGGATGCAGAGGCCTGAGGCAGCCCAGGGAGCCTTTGCATAGGCTACAGCAGTTGAGACACAGACTGGCAGGGAGCCTTCCTGCTGCAGTGGTCACTGGCTTTCCCCTGTGTGCTGAGGCCATCTCCTCAGGCTTACACCAGACCAGGCCCACTGGCTGTGCTCTTCTAGCCATGGCCCAACCTTCAGCCCTTCTCAATGGGAGCCTCCACAATGTCTACTTCACCTGGACCATGTCCAGAGTTGTGTCTCATCAACCTGTGAATAGGGCTTTGTTCTTAGGAATTACTTAACACCATGTTTCATGTCAGCAAGCCCAGGTGAGTTCCTTCCTGAGAATGCATAGCCATGGACTCAGGCCGGAGCAGAGAAGGGCCTAGAGGGAGGGAGAGGGGAGGCCGAGACAGTGAAAGCATACCCAGGAACTCAGTTTGCAAGGCAAGAAAGGATAGTGTGGAAAGCACCGGGCTGGGCTGACAAGCAGCAGCAGCAGCAGCGCTGATGGCTGGGTCAGTGGGCAGTGCCAGCCATGTGAGTGGGCAGTGCAGATGGTGGGGGTCACTGGCTGGGTCAGCTGGCAGTGCTGATGGTGGGGGTCACTGGCTGGTACTGGCTGAGTGGGCAGTTCTGGCTGCAGGAATTGTCAGCTGCTTTTCTCTACCTGAGCAGTTGCAGGTGGTTTGATTTGGCCCACAGATGGCTGTTGGGACGAGAGCTTGCTGACAGCTGGAGACAGGAGTCAGCTGGACACTGTTTACATGTGTTTTAAGTATTCTAAAGTCCACGCAGTAAGATCTAGAAGATGTCTACAGGTGAACAGCCTTGCACACAGTGTGCCTGTAGGTGTGTACCTGTCTCAAATCCCCAACAGCTAAGTAGCAACTTTATTGCTTTCAAGAAGGGTGTTTGCCACCTGCCACTGGTGAACTCACAGGCCAGCAGAAAGAGCGCAGAGATGCACAGAACCAATGCAGGGTGGCTTTGCTCTTCTCTAGAGCCCCCATGCGCTTCTCCCTGCTATAGTTTCTAGCTGGCCTCTGTTTCTTACTGGTGCTAAGTGATGGCATCAGACTGTAGTTATCTCATGACACTTTCAGAGTTGCCCAGTGGCCACTCTCATTTCTTCAGTCCCATTCTTTCTGGACTACAGAGTTCGAAAGTACTTACTGACTGCTCTCAGCTGCTCCACAAGGGCACGAGGCCCCGTGAAAGGCATGTCTCGGGGATGGGTCTGTGTTCACAGAACACGGCTCATCTGTGTTCTTTCTTTCATGAGACCATCTAAGTCTTCAGCACCCTGAGTCCTCAGTAACTTAGACCTGTTTTGGCTCCAGGAATAAAGGTGAGAATGAGGTCACGTGAGCTCTGGGAGATGGGACGGTGCTCATTCCAGTAGCCATGTGTTCCTCTTGGAAAGGCAGCATGGAAATAGTGTCCCTCTCCTAGTGATTGTGATATACCTGTGCTCTTTGCTTCCTGTTGCTTCCCACCACTTACCAGGAAGAAGTCCTCCCACAAATCCCTTTGTTCTTTCTATTGAAACCCTTGGGTGTCCAGCAAGCATTAAGCAGGGTGCTTGCTAGGTGGAGTCACAACATCAGTCACAGACGTTGCCTAGCAAGGCAGCAGTGTGCATGTGGTGTCCTGCCAAGGTGCCTCACACTGAGATGTACACTTGCCACCTGCATGGGGTGTCTCGTCTACAGCCCCTCTGAGAGAGATTCTGCCTCTCATGGGTTCCAGGTGAGCAGCTGTTGCACAAAGGTCTCAGTAATTGCCCAGGTCTTGTTGTCAGGCAAAGGGCTTTGGCCTCTACCCTAGGCTCTGGACTTTCGGGCTGTACTCCAAACACTTGCCCTCATTATCACCCTGGTGAATCTTGCAAGTCCTCAAGCTATAGTGTCTTCCTCTGAAATAATAGGGTTTGCTCTCAGAGCTGTGGTGCAGTTTACTATCATTGGTAAGACAGTCAAACCTGGCTGTGGCTCACCACATGTGTGACAGAGAGACCCAACACCACAAGTGTCTTGTGGTGGAGGGATGACATGGGTTTCGGAGCTGAGACAACAGGTACCCACTGAAGAGGCCTAGCCACTCAGATGGACATCTCAGCAGCTTCTAGTGCCCACAAAGGCAGGATGGAGCCACATGAGCAACGTTTCATGGCCAGAGAGCACATGCAAGGTTGGAAGGCAGGACTCTGTGTACTGGCAGATGATAGGCTTTGCATGGGCAGCCAGATTGTCTTCATGAGACCATGGTTTGGCTCACTGGAAGTGCCAAAGCCAACACCAAGCCTACTAATTAGGATGAAAGAATTCACTGGGCTGGTTTGGCATCTTAGATGTGAGGTGCAAAGCTTTGTCTACTCTCTCCTTGTCATTGAGCAGCAACTACGTGGAGAACCTGTGGCTGAAGAGGCAGGGGTGCCACTCACTGGGTTTTGCAAACACATGCTCGACACTGGCACAGAAGCATATGAAGAAGGCCTCAAAGCAGTTTGCTTTTCTTCCTGCTATTATGGTAGAATCCAGGACTGGTGTTGAGTTGTCCTATGTGGGATCCAGGGCTGGTGTTGGGTGGCCCCTGGATGAAGCTAGATGGGTATTGAATGGTTCAGTGTGGGTCAGACTACCCTTCTCACAACATACCATTTCTCAGATTCAGTTTTTCTAACACATGTAGAGAATGAAGCACAGAAAACAGGGCAGAAAAGCAGCCCGTGGAGCTTGGCCCTGAGTCTTCAGTAACTTAGACTCCAGAGGTAGTTAAGAAAATGTCAGTGTTGTCGCTGATGGGGAACAGGTTTTACAACACTCCAGTCCTTCACCTCGAAGGGGATGAGAGGTTATTCTGGAACCAAATGTGAGTGTTTGTGGCTGGGAGCAGATTTGTGTCTCTGTGGTAGCAAGACCTGTGTTATAGCAACAACAAAGGAAGTTATGAATGAAGGCACTTGGTTACCCCAGGTGGGTGAGTTCTAGCACAGTAGAGAAAGCTGCTCTAGGCCTCTGGTGCTGTCTGATGGCATTCTTAATCTTTGGGGTGGTGGAGGCTAGGAGTCTGTCTTAGTCAGTGTTCTGTTGCTGTGACAAGACCCCATGTCCGTGGCAACTCTCATAAAGGAAAACATTTAATTGGGGCTGGCTTACACTTTTAGAGGTTCGGTCCATTCTCATCATGGTGGCGTGCAGGCAGACATGGTGCTGGAGAAGTAGCTGGAACATTCTGCATCTGGATCTGCAGGCAGCAGGAAGAGAGAGAGTGACACTGGGCCTGGCTTGAGCTTCTGAAACTTCAAAGTCCAGCCCCCATGCCACACTTCTTTAACAAGGCCACACCTGCTCCAGCAAGGCCACTACTCCCTATGAGTCTATGGAAGACATTTTCATTCAAGCCACCACAGGGTCTGTTCTATATTTATCTAACAGTCACAAGGGTGGTAGGTCACACACGGGGTGGAGGTGGGGCAGCAAATGGCTTCTTAAGGGCTAAAATAGCCCAAGATAATTGGGCTCTGGACTTGGGAGTACTCCAATTCTCCATAGTCATTGTGTTGTGGTCAGTAAGCAGCCTTGCAAAGTGTTGAATGTAGTTGCAGTTTCCGCGCTGGTCACGTCAGTTAACACTACTAAGGTTTTGTCTGAAGGAAGAGGAGACACTGTTTGGTTTATGTGTTGACTTCTCCCCTTAGAACATGGTGTGAAATCTAGCAAAGACCTGCTGTGGTGTCAGTTGAGAGGGCTCTGGCCAGGGCCTCGGGTTCCAAAACAAATTTCCTGGCTGTGGTTCAAGGTGAAGTCCAGCACACTGAGAACCCTTTGTTTGCTTTGCACTGGGTTGTCCGTCCTAGGGAGATTTGCAACTAATAGATGGTTAAGTTCTGTCATCACAGCTGAGAGTGACAGTGATCTCTTTCCTTGTTGCAGGTTGTTGCTAGAAAGCCCCGACTGGTGTCTCCTGGGAAAGTTTTTTATGCCAACTTGATGGACAATGTTTCTGCTTGCAGTGGCTCCTGTCCCCTGATGCCAGCCAAGCGTGGAGAAAGGAGGTGAGGCTGAGCATGGACCAAGAAGAGCCTTCACCTCCTGCCCCTGCAGGTAGGGATCTGCTTCCTTAGAGGTGTCCTTTCATCTGGTAGTCCTCAGGGTTCTGATGGAGGACTCCAGCTTCCAGAATCACTAAATCGCTACTGCTTGGCATGGGGCAAGAAAGAAAAGGTTCATATTGCTGTATAGATGGGGCCTGAGCTTTGAGCTTTGTGCCTGTGGTTTGGCAGTGTACCTGGGTGCCAGTGAGCTAGCAGCCTATGTCCCAGCATGTGATCGGCATCTTGGATTCCATGAGGTTTCTTTGGCTTGATCCAGTGTGGGTCACACCTGAGGTGATGCGTAGCCCACATTTGGGAATAAACTCTGCCTTCCAGTCATGTTCCCTCAGGAACTGGCAACCTCTTGAGCACTGGGAGTGGACTGGGGCAGTGTTGTTCCTGCTTCCTTCCCCTGTGGGCAGCTCAAGGCTAAGCTGCCTTCTATCTGCTCAGTTGATAGAGACACAAAAAGGAACCGTTGGTTGGTTTCTTTTGAAGACTGTGTGTCAGGGACACTGGTACCCACCCTGTAGATGGAGAAGGGGGGCAAGATCTGAAGTTTAGAGTGAGCTGTGGCCATGAGGCAGCTTAACCACATGAGGCTGGCCATTCCTCCGTGTGTCCAGTACACTGCAGGTATGGACTGAAAGGGGCTTACCTTTGTCTTACACTTGGCTCTGGCCCTCCTGTCCCACTCTGTCTGCTGCATGCGAGCTCTGGGCCTATGTGGTGACACATGGGAGTCACAAAGAACATGCATACAGCCATTTCCAAGAAGCATCTAAGACCTGGAGATACCATGAAAGAGCAAGGTAGTGAGCTGGGTAGATAGAAGATTCCAGTGCAAAGGCAGTGACACTGCCACTACAAGGGGGGACACCCCCCCATGTGGGTGAAGGTTCAGGCTAAAAGCTACACCTGCTGGGGTTTTCTACACCCAGGATGCATAGGATATGAAAACAAGTTCCGTTCCAACACCTCTCTCCATGAGCATTTATAGGCACTAACAATTGCTAGTGGGGGAGAGAGGTTTGATTTTCTTCAGTGGTATGCAACCTAATGAAGCTCACTGGATCACACACACACACACACACACACACACACACACACACACACACACACACACACACACACACACACACAGAGACAGAGAGAGAGAGAGAGAGAGAGAGAGAGAGAGAGAGAGAGAGAGAGAGTACAGAGAGGCAGATCTATCAGTCATGTGGAGTGAGGAGGAGATGAGAGAGTGTGAGGGAGGGATGGGGATTATTATGTGAAATAGCTTTGATCAGGAACAGCTTCACTCCTTTCAGACCACTGGGTTGCAACATGACAGTGAGTATGTGAGCCAGGCGGTGGTGATGCACGCCTTTAATCCCAGCACTCAGAAGGCAGAGGCAGGTGGATCTCTGTGAGTTCGAAGCCAGCCTGGTCTACAAGAGCTAGTTCCAGGACAACCTCCAAAGCCACAGAGAAACCTAGTCTCCCCAAAAAAAATCTCTTGAAAAGACCCTTCAGAGGGTCTTTTCAAGTGAGTGCCAAATGGTCTGGGACTGTGAAGGTGGTACTGAAAAGGGAACCTCAGTAAGTAAGGTCTAGTGTAGCATGTGACTGCATCACTTAACTCCATTGTTTTATGTGGAGAACAATGTGGAGTACAGTGTGGCTGGGACACATTACCTCTTCTAGACCTCTGTAATCATCTCTAGCCATCCGGGCTCCTCATCCTGGAGCTCTGTTGCTGCCCTGGGGGTCACTGAACAAGCCCCCACTATTGATGGTCTTGGTTAGGCCAGTGTTGTCCAGCTGTGCCAGCTGTTGGAATGGGCTCCCTGGTTCTGGTGGGCTGCAGGCCAGCGTTGGCATGCTTACCTTTCCATCAGCCCCACTTGGCGGCTAAAAGGGCCCCAGGTTGGATGAGCAATTTCCACCCCCCTCCCCAGTTTACTGCCCTGCAGGGGAGAAATGCACAACACAAAACTTTGGTGGTGGGGATAACACTCCACCTGTAGGTGAAGCGGTAGTGTTTTGTCATTTATTCCTTCTTCAGACTTCTGTTGAAGCTCATATGCCTTCCAGAAGCTCACTAGCACAGCTTTCAGCTTCCTGATGATTTTTTCCCCCTGGAAACTCTGGCTTAATACAATCATGGCACACTTGCCTCGGGGTGACCTGGACAGACCCACTTGTCTGCTTGTTCCTCGTTTCTTTCTTCAGTGCTTTACGAACCCGATTTACATGCCAGTCTGCGTCATTCAGACCTGCTGGAGCCTCTCCGACCCCAGTGCGAGGTTCTGCAAGGCCAGTGAAGCCTTATGCTAGTCCCCATGCTGAATCAACTTCTTTCTTAACTCTCCTGCGAACACAGTCCTATTAACTCCAACACTGCCATTCTTGTGACTGGTTGCTCCATTCACACTTAACCCTTCTTTGTTGTCTCCCAGTCCGTGATACTAACAGGAACCTCAGCTAGCAATAACCAACAGCCCATGAGCCATTCCACCCAGGACCGATTTCCCTCATATTGCCTCAGGACACCCAGCTTCTGTTTCTGAGGGGTGAGTGGTCTTGTCTCTAGTTTTCTCTGCTTCCACCACACCACACTCACCTTGATCCCATCCACTACCGTCTCACACAGCCTCGAAAGCCATGCTCTTAAAGGATCCTAGCTTGAAAGTCTTTGCCAACTGAAGCTATTCAGGTGCAGAGTGTTGCCTGATTTTCATGGTTTGCTGTCTGTGCCGTTATTAGGCTCCCATCATTGAAGATTTTCTTCTTCCTCTATATTGAAAACCAGATCAGAGGCTATTAGTGCTTCTGTCTCACTCTGTCCTTTGCTGTCTGATTCTACCTGTGGGTTCCCAAGACTTTGGACCCCAGGGAAGACTCTTCAGGAAAAGATGCCACTTGGACTTCCCTTCATCCCACTGTCTGTAAAAGCTGGCATCTCCATCTCTTTCTCCCTTTTCCCACTTCTCCTGCAAATCAGAGGCCGAGGCAGAGGGTGGCATCATCGACATACCTTACCCCATTTGAATTCTTTCATTGCAGGGCAAGTTCTCTCTGGCTTACAGCTCAGCCTCAGTCACATGTCTCACTGCCTCGGGCGAAGGCTACACAAGAACTGCCAAGACTTGCCTGCGATTCTCTTCCATACACGCTACCTTTATGGGTTACAATATATTCTCCAGTCTACTAGCTGGTTTGTTGGGTGTCCCTATAACTGTGTGCGATTGTGTTTCATCAAGGAGATGTGCTACCCCATACCTCAGAGAGGAAGACAGTGCTGGGGTGGAATCCAGAACAGTTCCAGTGCTAGGCAAGGTGTCTGCTGCTAAACTACACCCCGCCCTGAGAAACCCTACGTGATGTAAAATGTGTTTATTTCAGCAGTGCTTTCTTTCCCCACCCCCGCCAAAAGAGCAGTCTGGAACCATTCTAATTGTGGGGTTAAAAATTACATGCCACTCCATTTTGCCAGGGGATGGTGTGAGGCGTGTCATTGTGAAGATCAAGACAACGGGCTTGTCCGGTGGATAGAGCATCTGTTAGTAAATCAAGACCTCCTCTCTTTACTTTGTGTTAGTGTGGCAAGGAGAGCAGATTTTCCTAGATCCTGAGTCACAGCACATACTTCAGATGCTGTGATGCTGTTTTTCCTCTTCTCCTCTCCCTCTGTTTTTTTGTTTTTTGTTTTTTTGTTTTTCCACCTTTTCGGTAAAGTGCCTGCCAAGGGACATCATAGCTATGATCCAAAGTCCCGTTGCCATCTCTAGTGATGCTGCCAGCCGCTTCCCCAGGGACTGGGCTCAGGCTCTCCACCTCTCCTGCTGCTTCTCCTGAGTTTGTCCTGCCCAGGGAGGTACAGATGCCGTCCTGGAAGCAAATGTCAGCATTGTGATTTATGCTATTTTAATCTTCAGAAAATGAAGTGAAATATGACACCAATAACAATGAAGAGGAAGAGGGAGAATTATTTGACTTTGATAGTGGAGACGAAGTCCCCGAAGCAGATCGGCAAGCCCCGTCGGCCCGTGAGGCCACAGGTGCTGAAGCAGGCGCTGCAGGCGAGACCACCTCCCCTGCAGGTCAGTCACACAACCACACTGCGCTGGGTCCTGCAGAAGGCGCCCTGGCCTCTCTGTGCTCACAAGAGCTCTGGTAGTTTCCATCCCTGTAACAGCAAAATTCCCCGAGGTTTGAATATGAGCTTTGTGTGGGTCCACACACAGAGGGTCTGGGTCCGTAGTGTAGGAGAGCAAAGCAGAGCTCCTCTCATGATGCTACTCCAGAAGCAGAGCAAGACTCAGGGAGGAAAGCTGAGGAGGCAAGATAGCCCCTTGAAAGACGTGCATGTACAACTCCAGTACCCCCTCCCTCCAGCCAGGTTCCACCTTTCAGTGTCCCTATTCAGATTGGCGCCCATGAAAGGGTTACCAAGATCCATTCACCCCCTCATAGCGCCACCTGCTGGGGACCAAGCCTTCAGCCTGTAAGCCTTGGGGTGGGGGTGGACTTCAAGTGCAAATCATGACAAGGACAGTTTTGGAGGCCAGAGGAGTCTATGTGATCCGATGAATGAACTATATGCAGCTTTGGCTGATTTTTTTTTTTTTGTATCATTTTCCCTCAGTTTTTATTCTTGTTGCTCTAATCCTCCACTTGTGTTTTAGAGACAAAAATCTGCTATTTTCTAATAGACGCTACTTGCCATTTTATCACTGTTCATGAACTGGGATGGATTGCCTTGTCTGAGTTCGTGTTTTTCAAGTGTGGGGGTAGATCTGGGACTTTGGCTCATTAGCCAGACAGAATGCTTGCATGCAGCCGTGGCCGCTGGTTGAGGACCAGCATCCACCTCCTCTGTCCCCAGCCAAATCTCTCCATGTGGTTCTTCTTGTTCGGTACGCTGTACCTGGAGCCTCTGGGCAGAGTCTCTTCCATCTGTGCCCAGGAGTGAGGCCAGAGCCCCATCCCAAAATGTACCACATGGGCCTGGGTCTCACAGCTTCCTGTGGTGATCTAGGAATGCTGGGGGTCCTGACAACAGTGATGGGTGCAGGGTTCCCATGTCCTTGCTATAGCCATGGGGACCACACACATCCTTTACACCTTGTTTGCTAACTTGTCTCTGTCCTCTAGGAAATGGAACTGAAGCTGAGCCTGCCCCCGAGGCTGAGCCTGCGAAACTTGCAGTCCCAACGAGAGTGAACCCATATTCTGTCATTGACATCACACCATTCCAGGAGGACCAGCCACCATCTCCAGATGCAAACACAGAGGAGGAAGGGGTGGGCCTTCGTGTGCCTAGTGGTTACTCTGTGCCTGTGCCCTGTGGCTATGCTGTCCCGTCTAACCTGCCATTGCTGCTGCCTGCCTACTCCAGTCCAGTCATCATCCGAGCCGAGTCTGTAGAAGAGGAAGGTGCGTGACCCTAAGCTTCACACAGAGACAGGGCACTTGGAAAATGAGCCCAAGCTAATCCTTCTTATAACAGTTCAAGGGCCAGTGAAGGGACAACTCGGAGGCAGCTGTGTGTTCTGGAACCTCTGGACTCTGCACACCAGGGAGAGCTTATGTGGCCTTTACTCTAGAACTGTACTCTCCATCACTGTTCTAGAATGTGTCCCATCATCTCCTAATCTGTGCACCTCAGAACAGAGTCTCTAATCCTCTCTGGGGTAAAGGGCCAAAAGACAAACATGCACACCTTGTCCTTAAGTTCTGGGACTTAGTGCTTATACAAAGCAAAACAAACAAATACATAAATGCATAAGCAGAATAGATTGCTGAAAATCATGATGAAATATTTTTTAAATAAGGCACTTTAAATGGTATTGAGTTATTCATCACTTTAGAATGATAGATTTTTCCTTTCCCCCTCAGTATTGAGTTTGAGCCTGGAGCCTTGTGCATGCCAGGCAAGCAGTCTGCCAGTGAGCCACGCTCACAGCCCTTTTTGACTTCTTGTTTTGAGACCAGGTCTCACTAAGTTGCCCATGTTGGCCTTGAATTCACTCTATACCCTCGATAGTCAAGAACTCATGATCCCCCTGCCTCAGCTGCCCCAAGTAGCTGTAGCACATGCTTGGCGTATAAACACATTTTCTTTGACTGCAAAGACCGTCAGTTTTAGACAGCTCCTGCTCTGTTAGGCAGGGGTAGGCACTGTAGGTCGTGGTCTAGCCTTAAAATTTATGGTTGGTTTTGGCAGGAAGTATTACTCTTTAGAACCTTCTGTTGTTTCCAGTATTCAGAGCTCAGTTGTCTCTAAAGATTGTTTTCTCAGTTACTGACTGTAAAGGAAAGAACCCCCTGGTGAATTTTCCACATAACTGTAAATCAGAATTCTGCCTCTGAGCCTCCCCAACTGTGAGAAGAATGTCTCACTTTGGGCATCCTGACAGTGTTCCTGGAAAGTAGAGACCCATGAGATGGGAGAAGGAAGTACTCAGCAGAAATGATTTGGTGAGGGACTGAGTTCCAAGATGCTGGCCTCTGGACTTCGGGTAACCATGTCCTACCCTAGAGGAGGGGCTGCTGTGTTCCACAAAACTTACCCAGGACCCATATCCTCAAGATCCCGCATCTCACCCAGAGCTGGCAGCCCAGCTGGAGCTCAGGCCTGGCCACCTGGGGAGAGCCAGTCCTGGAGAAGAGCTCTGATCACTGCCAGCCCTCTGCTGGCCAGAGAACCCAGGTGCCCCACTTCCTGCACCTGGTCCCTTGCCTGTGTCTTGGAGGGCCCACTTTTCACCCTACTTCCTAGAAGCAGGTTCTTGCTTGCACAGAACAGTGCAACGGGCATGGGAAATCGTTGGTAGCATCCTGTAAGGTCCAGGGGAATATGTGTCTGTGTGAGTCAGAAATGGGAGGAAACTGCCAGTCTGACCTGAGAGTGCCTGGACATAGCTTGCTTGTGTGAGGAGGAAGTTTGGTTTATCACGTCATAGCCCCTCTGTCCACTGTCATTTGGGTTTGCCAGGTGCCCCTGTTGTAAATCAAGTAGTGACGTCATAAAAACTCAGAACTGCGAGTGCTGCGTTAGCTTTAAAGAGGAGAATGATGGGCTCCTGGCTTTCCAGGGTTCATCCCATGGTCACGGGCTGCACGCAGAACATCATAGAGTGGTGGAGGAGCATAAATGGAACAAAGACACTTCCATCATGGCGGCCAGGAAGCCATTAGAGACAGAGGCCTTGAGAAGATGCCCCCCAGGGCATTGCCACCCTGTGGCCTGCTTTCTCAGACTAGGCTCCACCTCCAAAGGTCTTCATCACTTTCCAGTAATGCCATCAAATTATGACCCCATTGGTGGTTAACTTTTGGTGTCAGTGCCTTTATGGTGTCACTCACCCCTCAGTGACTGGATCGCTTCAATCTGGGAGCCGTGACTTCAGTGCATGAGCCCCCCGGGGACACTGTATCCAAGCCTGACATGGCTTGTGCTTCCTCCCTCCAGTCCTATGTATCATGTGCTTTTGCATTTAGTCTGTGTCACAGACCTGGTACCTCACATTCTGTCATGATCCTGTCATGAGCACATTTTATGTAAGAGCTGAACTGTTGTGGGTGAGAAAGAAACATGAAGCCATTTAAGGATTAAAAGTCAGCTGTGGAAACATTTTGTCAGGTGCTAACCACTGTCCATCTTTTCTCTTGGCAGAAGCAGCAGAAGTTTCGGGAGATGGGCAGTGCAATTCCCTAAGCTCCGAGGACCTTCCGAACAGGTACCTCTGCTAACCCTAGGTCTTCTGTGTCTGTGCCCTTATGTTAAGTGCTGGGCTCACCCCACTGGACTCTCCCGCCATCTGAACTGCAGGAGGGCACTGCCTTGACCCTCTGGGTACTAACGTCATGGGTTGTACCTGCTTCTAGGCCCTCCCAGGAGCCACAGCCTCAAAGTATTCCGGTCTCTCTGCAGCATCAGTACCAGCTGTGACATGGTGACCAGCTGTGTCTTCTCTCATTCATCAGGCCATGTGACCCCTGGGTGACTGCAGCAGGTCTTAACACACTGTGCCTTCCCTTTAGTTATTAAGGATTAAAGGATCCTGAACTTGAAATCCTAGAAATCACTGGAATTTCTGGAGAGAAACAGTCACATGCCGAGGACACTTTATCTCGTGGGAGTGGCACAAAGCAGGCCCACAGAGACCGTTTTTCCGAAACGGCAGTTCTGTATGTGATTCGAATTAGTAGTTAGTTCCACCATGGAGGCTGAGACAGAACAATGGTGAGTTCTAGACTAGGCTGCATAGTGAGATACTGTTTCCCCAAACCAAAATCAGGACTGGGGAGATGGCTTAGTCAGTGAAGTGCTTGCCACACAAGTGTGAGGACAAGAGTTCAACTCCCAGTACCAGCATAAAAACCAGGTGCAGGACACAGAACTGTAACCCTAGCCCTGGGAAAGTGGAGACAGGAGAATCCCCTGGGCTTGCTGGCCAGCCTGTCTAGCTGAATCGGTGAGTGCCAGGTAAGACGTACTCTCACATAAAGTACAGTAGTATGTGATAGAAGACAGCCAGTGTCAATGGGTGCTCTCCACACACAGCATTCATCTGCACCTAAACACAAATATATGCACATGTATACACATACCACCACCAACAAAAATCAGGAGAAAAATGACTGTTCAGATGTCATTGGAAGTGGAAGGTCCCCTCCCTTCCATGTAGTCCATCCCTCTGGTCAGTGAAGAACCATTTCTGTTCTGTGTGCACATGTTCGGATGTCTGCTGTAGGGTGCCTCATCCCCCACCATCCCACAAAACATGGATCATTTCCTAACTGTGCCCTGTGGACATACCTGTCTGCTGCCCCCTTCCCCATTACCAAGCACAGGACCAGTTCCTGCCTCTGTCCTGTGCATACATGCATGCACACCCTCCGTGGTCTCACTTTCTGCTCTTCTGCCATAGTTAACCCTGATCCAAAAAAATATTGAATATGTTAAATAGAGCATTATAGTGTGAGCACTTACCAAGTTTTTAATTGCCTGCCCTTCAGAGTAGCACATGAGAATTCTACCATTCTTTTGTTCTTCCTTTTTTAATTTATTCTTTTCTCATATATTACATACTAACTGCAGTTTCTCCTCCCTCTCCATCCCCTGGTCTCTCCCTACCACCTCACCTTTCCCCCAGATCCACCCCCACTATCCCCTTCCCTCAGCAAAGAACAGGCCTCTCAGGGACATCACCCAAATAAGCTTGGCAAGCTACAATAAGACCAGGCATATATTCTCACACCAAGGCTGGACGAGGCAACCCAGTAGGAGGAAAAGGGCCCCCAAAACATGCAGAAGAGTCAGAGACAGTCCCCACTCCCACTGTTAGGGATTCCACAAGAACAGCAAACTACACAACCATAGCTTATGTGCAGAGGACTTAGGTGAGACCCATGCAGGCTCCTTGATCTCCGTGAGCCCACTTAAGTCCTAGTCAAATTGTTTCTGTGGGCTGTATTCTTCTAATTCTTGACCCCCTCTGGTTCCTCCAGGCCTTCCTCCCCCTTCTCCGTAGGACTCTGTAAGCTCCTCCAAATACTTGGCTGTGGGAATCTTCACATGCTCCCATCAGTTGCTGGATGAAGTCTCTCTGGTCCCTCTAACGATGATTATGCTAGGCTCTGGTCCAAGAGTTCTGCCATTCTTAGGAGACAGGAGTCACTCCTTCACTTAGCATGGGCACTTGGTATGGCCTCAGTAGGAAATAGTGGTTCCTACAGGTTCCGATGCTGTCTGGTATGAGCTGTCTGTGGAGTGTGTCACTCCCAGAGAAGGGGGTGTCAGTGAAGACCTTCACCAACCTTCACCCTGACACCTCTTTTGGGATCTTACTACTTGCACATTTCCTTCGAACTTCTAACAACCAAGGGATGGTGCAGGCAGGGGCCTCAGTTGTATGGCCCTGCCCTGACAGGCTGGGTTGCTTCTTCAGTGACCCTTCTCTTTGCTGCTTGTATTGGCTTTTTGGAGACCTCTGTGTATTTCTGCATAGTCACCCTATTTCTTGACTCTTCATTCCCCTCGAATTCTTCTGTACTTCTGGGCGGTTGCCTTTGTAACTGTCCCAGCAGGAGGTGGATGTCTTGGGGTCTGTCACCCTGCTACCCTTCTGTCAACATGTTGAGACCTCACAGTGACAATTCATGTGTCCAGTGAATCCCTTTCTGTCAATCTCTGTAGGAAGTGTCACAGTAGCTTCATATAGTGTAAGACAGAATTCCAAGTGCCTGTCAGCCTGTGACTATCCCCCTGGGGGTATAGATAGTTCTGTGGTCCTGGAATTTTCCTCCTACAAACCTGTTCTGGAGAAAGAGAACAGGGGCCTTGCACAGTCAGGTGGCTTCATGGGTGACCTTCAGGTTGTATAGAAAACACTTCTGACACTGCTGTGTGTGTGTGATCACTGATAGAGTTATGTCTATAAACTTGAACTTGGAATTCTTGTAGTTGTGTCTGGGATGACCTACAAGAAACATAACAGTGTGTACACACATCAATACTCTAGGTCATTCTGTCCCCCATGACTGGTATGCTTCTCTGTGATCTCAATTCATGATGTCTTTACTTCCAGTGGTGATCAAGGCAGCCAAGAAGGCAATGCCCTGACCCGATGGGCAGCTGACCCTGCCAACACAGCTTGGATGGAGAGTAAGTACCACTGATCCTGGCCTGCATCCCCGCCCCTGAGCGCCTAGGTCTTGACAAAAGATGGTGGTGGGTGTCCTTTCCTGGCTGAGACCAGATCAGGAGCTTTAAAATGCTCTTATTTACTTGAGTACTAACAAAAGCTTATGTAGAGCAGTCGTGTGTGTGTGTGTGTGTGTGTGTGTGTGTGTGTGTGTGTGTCCCGGACTCTGAAGTGGCCTTTTGCCCTGTGTAGTCACAGCTCTGCACCAAGCACCGCCCCCGTTTCTTCCTGGTACAGTCTGGTTTCACAGTATGATGGGGAGGGAGCTAACGCTCTGACCCACCGCCCATTATCAGCTCTTCTGCATTGAGACACCATCGATGCTTCTTGGATTGCCTCCGGACTGTCTTTGTTGGTGGCAGTGCTCACGGTGACATACAGGTCTTGGGTTCCACAGTTGCTTTAAGAAGCTGAGATATTTTTAGCCAGTCGTTTGTTTCTTTGATTTTTAAGGAAGTAAAGAATATGCCTTTTATTACCTGGTAGCTCATAATTTCTGTGTAACTGTTGTATGATTGGCTAAAAGGTCAGACTACCATAGTTGCCTCAACTGTTCAAGTGTCTTTTGGAAAGTTTGGTTTGGTTTTAACTGTGATTCTGACACATGTTCTAGGGTGGTTGTGATGGCCCTTTGGGGGCTGCTGATTCAGAACCATCACAAGAACCCATAAACATCTTGTTATGTACATGGTGTCCATGTTTCTTCTGCCCACCCCAAACCTAAACAATTTAACTGCTTAAAAACAACCGTAGGGCCTGCACTACCCAGCCCTGTCTCAGGAGGGGAAATCTTTATTGTGGCCACAGTTGCTTAGGTGGTGGTAGTGTGCCAGCTGCCACCACAGCTCCAGAATTGCAGTTTCTGGACTTGCTCCTCATGGTGATGAGTAACCATGCTACACTCGGGGGACAGTTCATTTATACACTGTCTCCCATGGTTTTCAGTATGGAAATGTGGTTGGGTGTTCTTCCACAGAAATGATAACACAAATACTTCGGAAAATCAACTTCAAAAGGGTTTTTGTGAAGCATATATGAAGCATATGCCCACATAAGGCACTTTGATATTCAAACCAGTTTCAATGTCATTGGTGATCCAATGTGACCATCTTATATAGTGTATTACATTTACAACACCTCCCTACACACACACACACACACACACACACACACACACACACACACACACACACTCTTGTTAAGGAAACTTAATCACAGAACACTCATGTCCCCATAACACTGGGTGGGAAACGGCCCTGTGCATTTTATGTGTTACTGGCACAGGTAACTTCTCACCTCCAGGGTGAAAATACTATGGAGCCATCAGTGTAGTTCGTGGGTTCCCCACTGATAAGGCAACAATGGATACTCCTTTTATTCCTAAGGCTTTGTGGAACTCCTTTGTGTTCTAAACCCCACAAGCTCAAACCTGTTCCAGAGAGCCATGCAGAAACACATTGTAAAACAGCACAAGTGGGCCTGGAAATTGTGAACTCCCCTGTTGGTCGTATTTTGCATCTTTAGTGTTTTGAGATGATGCTCAACTCATTCAGAGTGGTTCTCCTCTCTGAGACACAGCCGGCCATCCCTCCACGCTAACCATTGGGATGTTTATAACATCACACTCATTGGTTCTGGTCAGTTTAACATATCTTCCCTTCTATTGCAGATCCAGAGGAAGCAATTTATGATGACGTTCCAAGGGAGAACTCAGACTCTGAACCAGGTTTGATCTTGTCTGGACTGGAGTTTTAGGTCCAGTTTAGCAGTCTTTTGTTTTGGGTGCAAAAGTAGCTTGTGGGTTTGCAGCCCCCTGGGTCCAACATGCCTGTTTTCTGTCTTCCTGGTTTCAGTGCTTACCTTGTGCGGTGTGTGGGGGTTGGAATGCTTGCTCACAGCACTTGATGCACAAAGAGCAAAAGATAGGAAAAATAGGAGCAAAGGCTTGAAACACCGAAGCTAAGATGTCCTAGCATGCATCTAAGAAGTTATAGAAACGGGGAAGGGCTGAGGCAGGTTACAGTTTTCTAGATCTAAAGGAAAGCATACACTGTCAGATCTTAGAGATACAAGCCTGAAGCAAGGTTCATGGAAAGCTGATCTAGAACTTGGCAGATGTAAATTGAGACCCCAGGGTGCCAGATCGCTGTGACAGTCTCAAAGCAGCAGAAGAAACAGATGAGCTACTGTGTGCTGTGGGACAAGGATGTTAGGCCACTGGGTGGTTGGAAGAGGGAGGCGCTGCTGCGGCTCCCACATCCACACAAGCACAGTCTTTTCAACATGCCACGGCAGCCAGAAGCTTGGGTTTGTCCTCACAGACTGGAGCAGCACTGTCACACTCCAGGGAGAGGACATGAAAGCAGAAGGAAGCAGTAGGCAGCAGGAGGGCCCTGAGCATGGCTGCAGGCAGACCTGTGGTGAACCACAGGCCCAGTTGAGGCAGCTGACAGTGCTGATGGGTTTACAGGTGGGCTGGCTCTCAGAGCTGTGGTTGCTGTAATGGGGGCTGGGCACCTCTGCACCGGCAGCATAGTGGCTGTTTTTGTTGTTGTTGTTGGTTTTTTTGTGGTTTGTGGTTTTGCTTGGTTGTGAAAGGTTCAGTGTGTATTTAATGAGCAGCACCTGAGAGCATAGCAATGTATCATTTAACTCGTAAACCAATCTGGTTGAAAGCAAGGACTTATGAATGAAGAAGAAAATGACACACAGCATGAGGAAAGCTTGCAGAGTGAGTTCAAATATTGACATGTATAGTTAATATAAACCGGATGCAGCTGCCTGTAAGGACACGGACAATGTGGAAGCAAACTTGTGGAAAGGAAGTATGGTGGTAACCAGGCTAACTAACAGCCTATTAGGTGTTACACTAGCCAGCGTTATTAGCCAGTGTAACTAACACAATTAGGTGTCCTGTCTTGTGGTATTATTAGAGGGACAGAGTGGCCTCTCAGGGCAGGCTCCATATGCATACAGAAAGTAACATCTAAGGTGTGTCCAGAAACAGGTTTCTTGTGTAACTGGAATGTGAGATGTTAACAAAGCCTTCTCCACTATCTATGGGTGCTGGCTGCAAAGTCAATGGCTATAGAATGCTAGCATGACTGGCTTAAAGACAGCTTTGAAGATACAGTTTCCAAGTGTTTTAGCAAAAATCCATGTGATGCTTTAAAATTATGCACTATGCTTCCATGAAAGCATTAACAAATACCAAAAAGGTGTTATGCAAATGTCTTTTGATAAACTGTCTTAGTTAGGGTTTCTGTTGCTGTGATAAAAATACCATGACCCAAAGCAACTTGGGGAGGAAAGGGTTTATTTCAGTTTATAACTCGAAGGTCATTTTCTGTCAGTGAGGACAGACAGGGCAGGAACCTGGAGCAGAGATCATGGAGGAGAGCTGCTTCCTGACTTGCCTTCGTGGCTTGCTCAGCCTGCTTTCTTGTAGCACCCATGACCACAAGCCTGGGGGTGGCATTGCTCACAGTGAGCTGGGCCCTCCCACATCAATTGCCAGTCAAGAAAATGTCCTACAAGCTTGCCTATGAGCCAATCTGGTGGGGGCATTTTCTCAGTTGAGCTTCCTTTTTCCCAAATGACTCTGGCTTGTATCAAGCTGACATTAAACTACCACATAGTCCAATAAAACTTATTTAAAAAGTGAACTTTTTTTGGTTTTGTTTGTTTGTTTTTGTTTTTCGAGACAGGGTTTCTCTGTGTAGCCCTGGCTGTCCTGGAACTTGCTTTGTAGACCAGGCTGGCCTCAAACTCAACAGAGATCCACCTGCCTCTGCTGCCCAAGTGCTGGGATTAAAGACATGCACCACCACCGCCTGGCCATAATTTTTTGTTTGTTTGTTTTTGTTTTTGTTTTTCGAGACAGGGTTTCTCTGTGTAGCTTTGGAGCCTATCCTGGCACTCGCTCTGGAGACCAGGCTGGCCTCGAACTCACAGAGATCCACCTGCCTATGTCTCCCGAGTGCTGGGATTAAAGGCATGTGCCACCAATGCCCGGCGCTGGCAATAATTTTTAAAAGGATAAAAATAGTACAAAGTATTGAACCTGGTGATGTTCAGCTGTCATCCTAGCAACTCTGGAGGCTGAGGCAGGTGGATTGCAAGTTCAGGCCCAACCTGAGCTTAGGTGAGTTAAGGCCAGTCCAGCCTACAGAATGGGTTCAAAGAATGCTGGGCAACTAGTGTAACCCAATAATAAAAAGATAAAGGTGTGGGAATATATAGTGCAGTGGCAGAATGTTCAAGGCCCTAGGTCCAATTCCCAGGCTTACAATGAGTGAATAAATAACAAATATTTAGAGATTTAAAATCACTCTACAAAAATAATTGTACCATTATCTTCAAAACCATCTAAGATGAGGCGAGACGGAAAATCACAGCACATTTTGACTTTAGTAATCTTAAAAACTCTCAGGACAGATTTCCAACAATAAAGTTATTGAGATAATGGCCTATATCCAAAATTCATTGAAGGGTAGTGAGCCCCAGCCCAGCTCCTTGGAGGACAGTAGCAGAGGGTGGCAGAAAGGACACATGACCAGGGGAAAGTGTGAAACAGAAGCCAGAATGCCTAAGATGTGTCAGGAGAAACCAAAGCTTTGTCTGACAAGTGGCAGAGACAGACTCTGGTGACAGATTCGAGAGAGAAGCAGAGCAGGGGAAGGAAAGATTGGCTCGGTGGAAGCGACTGCAGCACCTATTTGTAAAAGTCATAACTTGAAATCAATAACTTTGATATGGTTAAGAAAGTGAGATTACAATTCTGACCATTCAGGTTCCTAAATCAGGTGTTTCACTCAAATGCAGAGGCCCTGCCCCAGTGTGCTAGCCAGGCTGCTCAGCATCCGAGGGAGAAGGCCCTCCACTGTGCGGGAGAAGTGGGCCTCACTTGTGTCCCAGCTTACATAGCCAGTCTCTATGTAGAGAGCTGTTTATCACCCTAAGGTCCCCCATCCATCAGGTGTCAGCTCCATGTCTCTGCCTGCCTTTCTCACTGCTTATTGCCTGTCTATCTAATCTTTGTATGTTCCATATACAAAGGAAGCTCTCCCTTTGTGCAAAGCCCATGATGGCTAGCACATTATTTTGTATATTATGCTATTTCCTGTAGTCGGCTGGGTCCCTAGGATGCCAGTGCTATAGTGACATACCAGAAGCACCCGCAGAGCATCTTCAGATTCCAGTCACTGCCCACATGGAGGAGGTTCTGAGAGCTAGTGCCCTTAGTGACGTCTGCATTGTTCCTGAACAGTGCTGGCCAGCCTCCATCTGGACTGTGGGTGACAAGGTAACTCAGCAAGCTCACGAACTCAGATTTAATCTAATTTCACCTTGGTCTGTGCACATAGATGAAATGATTTATGATGATGTGGAGAATGGAGACGAAGGTGGGAACAGCTCCCTGGAGTACGGGTGGAGTTCCAGTGAATTTGAAAGCTATGAGGAGCAAAGTGACTCAGAGTGCAAGAATGGAATCCCCAGGTCCTTCCTGCGCAGCAGCCACAAAAAGCAAGTATGTCCTCAGTCAGTGTGATGGACAATGTTCCGCTTTCTTGGGAATGGGACTGGGAAATGTGTTTTGAGTCACGCACTTATGTGATTATTTCTCAGGCATCGATGTGCAGTTTGAGGAGCATAGGGTATCACTGAAGTAGTCTTTTAGCTGGAAGCACAGAAGGATCCTGTTGTTACGCCCTTGTAAAGTCACTTCTGCCATCCTAAACAGGCTCACCACCTGGACTCTAAGAAAGCAGTAAAAGCCGTGTGTTGGCAAAAGTGTAATCCCAGCACTAGGGAGGTTCAAGTAGGAGGATTGCTGGAAGTTTAAGGCCAGCCTCGAGTGTGTTACCAGGACGACCATAGCTGCAGAGAAAGACCTTTTCTCAAAAAGACAAGGTTAAAAGGGAATAGACATACCAGTGGGCACTAAATTGATGCAGTCTCGGCAGTTGCAGTCCTTGTGCACAGAGTCAGTTGGTCGGGTCCCTTTGGACAGGACAGGCACAGTTCTGTTTTGCTCCCACACTGCCCTGCCAGTGAACAACTGCACTTGAGCTGGATGACATGAAAACTAAGGGCTGAGAAGCAGCGGTGAACCATGAGGCTTCAGCCACCCTGGACCATTTTTCCCTAGAGAGAACCTTTATTTTTTGGCATTAAACTTCTGAGGTGACAGTCCAGGGAGGAACTTGGAAGCCTTTAAGAGTGAATATTTGACTGAGGATGGCACTGGCTCTGGCCACAGCTTTTTGAGGTGAACTCTGTATTGGGGTCCTCTGTGACTGGCAGGGTCACATACTCTTGTTGGTGGGGTTCCCTATGGCCAGGTGTAGAAGGGTTTGTTGGTCCTATGTGTAACCCCTATTAGTGGTGTTGCCTATGGCAAGGTGTAAGGGTCTATTGACCGTGTGAACAGTCATGGTGGTGTGAACAGTCATGGTGGTGTCTGAACACTTCCTGTGTGAGGTTAACAGGCAGCCCACATGAGGTCCTCATCTGAGACCTGGTGCCTGTGTTTGTAACAGTGAGCCATAAGCTCCCTTACCTGCCTGGCTTCCTGAAGTGACTCCAGCAGCCAGAGGCTGTGATTGTGCCCAAATTTCTGTGTCACTGTACTTTTGCAAGTTGTCACCAGAGAACTGTCATTTCCTCTAACGTATTTCAGCCCCATGGACAATAGTGCCTGCCGGCTTGCAGCCAGGCTTTCTCCAGGAACTAGGGTCTTTTTTTGTGATCATGAGTGCAGTTGGGATCTGTCCAGGATGGATCTGCAATTTCAGCCAGGGGAGCTAATGACAAGGTGACAGTTGTCTGCATAGAGCAGTTATTAGATGTCCCCAACCTAATCCAAGGTCCTTAAAACGTAACCCAGTGGGGGGGGGGCATCCAGGGTGCCTACGAACCTGTGTGGCAACAAGCACTCAGGCCTGTCTTCTCGACTGACTTGGGAAGATGGCATCTACTTTGGCAGTGCCAATGGGGCTGTTCTTCTTGTACTCAAGGTGGACCTTGAGTACTGTCAAGCCTCCGGAAATGCCAGCTCACCTAAGTAGCCTTTTCTCGATATGGGAAGCACTAGAGATGCCAATGGGAGATGGCCTGTGAGTGTGAAGGGTTAAGGAAGGAACACAGAGCCCACTTCTCCTGCTGGGAGGATGGGGGCTGCGAACAGGGGTCCTCGTGGGGTAAGCCTGTCTAACACACAAGTGCAGGGAGAATTGGCTTTCTAGATTTAAGGAGTCATGTTTTTAAAGCTACCAGAGTATAAAACGGAGTAGTTGAAGTAGTATCTAATTTCTATTAAACATTATTTAAAGTGTCCTTGTCCTGGTTGACATGAGACATTACCCCCAGGGGAGAAGCATCTGGCCGGCTGTGTGTGTTGGAGATGGTGGTGACTGTAGGATGAATGGTTCAGCACACCCAGCCAACCCATCAGTCAGAGTGTTATGTTAGCACGGAGACTGTCTTCCCTACAGCAGCTGCGCTCTAGCATGACCCTGAATACCAGGTTCCTCCCCTTGTATGCTGTGTGAAACCTTGTCTCCTCAAGATGTAACCAAATGATCTTCCACAGACCTCTCTGTACATTTATTGGCTTTGCTCTTCCCCTGGGCATATGCAGCCCCCTGGTGGAAGGAGCATGTATCCTTCCTGCATGTCTCACTCACAGCTCACGCTGTGGCCTGCAGCAAGAAGGTGTGGCATCCTCCATGCAGGATAGCCTCTGGGGACACACAGAGCCTGTTCTGAAAAGCATATCTCTTTGTGCCACAGCTCTCTCATGACCTAACCCGCTTTAAGGCGCACTGTGAGGAAAAGATGAGAGGCTTGGTGGCCAGTACGGTGGGAGCCATGGAGGTGCCGCAGGCAAAGCACAGGCAGGAGCGGAAGGTAGTGTGGCTCCTCCTTACCCTCTGCAATGTGCCGTGCGAGCAACCATGCGGTGCACACGGCAGGCGGCATGTGCATCTCAGACTGAAGGGTGGTTCTCAAAGTATGGCCCAGGGCTCCCGGGTCACTCGGGCATTTCCAGGGCCGTCGGTAACGATCTCTGGACTTGTTCTGTCACAAGTGAAGGGAGGCAGTTTCCAGGAGCTTGCCATGTATGACATCACTCCATGTGGCGTCATCAGTGGCTGGGAGGTTCCCCAACATGCAAAACTAAAGACCAATTTTGTTTTGGGAAAGAGAATCATTTCTCACAATTATGTTATTGAAAATAAAATGCAATTAGATTTATTATCTTTCAGGTAAACATCAATATAAGTTTTAGCTTTGCTACTGTTGCTATAGATTAATAAAATATAAATGAAAGCTGTTAGGGAATTCAGTGGTCTTTAAGAACCGAGTGAAGTAAAGCAAGCCCAAGGCCCTGGGCTCCATTTCTGGCACTGCTCAAAAACACAGACATGATTGTAAAGTTTAAGGGGCTCCTAGGCCAGAAGTTTGAGAACTACTGGGTTTGCATATCTTACTTAGTCCATTGAGATGCATTTTAAAAGGGCACTGTCAAGTAACCTTCACTGACTCCCCATCCCTTTGGCCCTAGGATATTTATCCAATGTGTTAGATGTATTACCCTAAAACTAGATGTTCTCTGGGCAGTGGTGGCCCCACTCCTCAGCATTCTGAAGCAGAGTTGCTCCCCAGGAGTCATGTCACTCTTTGGCCAGCATCCAGTTCCCTGCAGGCCAGTGAGAGGACTGAGACAGATCCACCGGCTAGAGCTAACTCCGGGGTTTTCCTGGGAGCCACGGGCTCTCTGCTAGTTGGGGTAGCATGCTGCATGAGGACAGCTCAGTCCAGCTTAGAAATGTATGGGTGTTGCTGAGTGACAGATCCAGAGATGTGAGCAAGTGCTAGGGGCATGAACAGTAAGAGCCCTGCCTTCAGGTTGAGCCTGGGGCGAGTCTCCTTGCCTCCCAGAATTAATCTTATCTACCTAACATGGAGGTGTGCTTTGGGGTCTAAAGTGTCCCCTTCTGCCCCCAGTCCACATTGCTCTGCTTCATTAGCCTGGTCAGGTGGGGCCGAGGTGCAGCTGCCCATAGTTGGGGCATGGTGGAGCAGGGCCTAGAAAGGTCCTTGTAGTTCACCTGTAGTGAACTAAAAAGACTAGCCATTAACATACAGCAGATGATGGTCATGTATGGGGCTGAGGGGCACAGGAATTAGGATGGGGGACAAGAGTCCCTTTACAGTTTTTACTGTTACAGGAAAGAAGGGTAATAAAAGGGATAGAAGTCGGAGTTGGGGTGCTGGGTTGGAAGTGTAGATCGGGGTCGATTAGAGCTATGTTGAATTGTCATTGAATAGAAAGCAGCAGTGTCAGCATTGGGAAGGAGGGGGCTGTAGTGTGTACTCCCCAAAGACTGCCAGTAAGGACTCCTGTCCCCTGTGTGAAGTGATCAAGGGTAGGTAGCAGGGCACAAGCTGCAGGTTTGGTTGCCATGGCAGCCTGCTGAGCCTTCTGGCAGGCTTGCTAAGAGGTCACCGTGAGGGATGCTGGCTTGTTTCTTCGCAAACCTCTTGGGTTTTCTCTGAAAGGACACTCAGTGTCTACTGCCAATGCCTGCAATACCAACTGTTTAAAAGAGTAAGAAACGAGATGCCAACGTGTGCCAAGGCCACTCTTGGGCACCTGTGGCTTATATTTGAATGTTAAATCATAGCCCTGGCTGGAGGAAACCAGGCCCAGTGAACTCAACCCACAGGGGTTGTTGTCTTTCTGACTTCTATCCCTACAGAGGGATTGGCTGTCTTCTTCCCACTTGGGCCAGTGTCAGCTCACGCTGTATCCCTGACCCTTTGTTGTCCCTCTGAACAACTATGTATAGACCTGGGATGTGACAGGAAGGACTCCTGTAGAGAACACCCAAAAGCTTAACTGAAGTGAGTGTGCTGTTAACTCTTCTTATCTTGGATTAGGGGCACACGACTGCCTGGCACTCTACAAACCTCCCTGTGTTTGGAAGATTTTGCAACTTTTAAAAATAAAAGTTGGATGTAGCAGGAAGGTTTGGAACCATGTGAAGGAGGGGCTCTTCTTTTAACAGCTACAAAAACCAGAAAGAAAAAAAATATATCAGAAGTATCTCAGAACCACAAACACTTATACACTGACAATAACCAAGGAGCCTCTCCCAAATTGAAAAGCTCATTCCAGGTAATGTTTCCACCACACTACTTGACAGTATTCTTTTAAAGTAACAGCAGGTGGCATTGTGCAGAGTCATCATAGCCCCTTCCTCATTGGCTTCTGTTTTCCAGATGCAAAAGCTCATGAAGGCAGCCAAGGAGGGTACCAAAGATGGGCTGGAGAAGACCAAAGCCGCTGTGAAGAGAGGCCGGTCCTTCATCAGAACCAAGTCTTTGATTTCTCAAGGTCTGGAACCCATTTTTGCATGTAGCAGGAGGCTGGCTCAGCTTTCCTTTCTCTTATGGCACTGGCTCATGTAGGGTGGAGGCAGTGTGGAAAGTTCCTGCACTTCCCCACAGTGTAGAGACTTTTGCTCCACCCAGCTGACCTAGTCCCACCCCTCCCAAATGAAGGAGAGGGTTTTCTGTTACAGGTTCCCACATAGCTGCCGGGGATTGAGACTCCTTGGCAAAATACATAAAGGGATGCACACAGTAAAATCAGAGAGTTAAAGGAGTCTTTGTAAACAGCTGCCTCTCTGGCTGCCTCCTCTCAGTAGAGGTCAGTTAGTGCCCCAACTGCCCTTCTGCTCCCCTTCCCTATGCCCTCTGGGGCAGGGACCCTTTCTGTGGATTCCTAGTCTCTCCACCCATCCTAAACCATACTGGACATGGCAATACTGATAGTGTATCGGCTCTCCCAGTCGTTGTCATTCTGCAGGGACTAGGGTGGTATGTCAGGAGGTAGTAGGTGTCTACACAGGCATCATATTAAGAGCTAGCCATCTACACGGGCGTTTTAGAAGCCTTCCTGCTGGTGAGGGAAGACTCGCTGGTATCACAATGCTCAAGTTTTCCTAAATCTCACTAAAGGGCCATGGCCTGTGTGGCCTGTGTGTGCCTGGGGACACTGAAGGCTGTCACTAAGCTGCAGGCATGAGATCCTTTGGGTCAGAGGAAGTTCCTAGAGTTGAGATACCAGCTAGGACCTGAAGGCTGGCAAAGGCCTTCTGGGATGGGTGCAGCTGTGAGAGGAAGTGATGGCAAATCTCTGACTCAGGATGGGCTGGTTCGCTTGGGGGCAGGTAGGGGTGGGAGAGAGGTACAGTAGCTCAAAGGTGTCCCTAAACACTGCATCTGTCTCCACTTCCCAAGCTGCCACATCAGCAGCTTGGCCTGAGCAAGAGTTCTTGGTTCTGGTTGTCTGAGTTACCTGGGAAGCATCACTTGCTCAGGTCCCCAGACGTCCATTCTGCCTCTCGGGCTTCTCTTACCTGGGAACCCCTGTGCCCCCTGATTCTGGACACGATGCATGTTCTAGCATACTTAGCTCTGTCTGGTTTTTAGAAGTGGGTTTAGTTTTGGTTTAAACTTTTCTTCCCAGGGCTGGGGATGGAACCCGGGCCTTGCACATGTTGGCAAGCTCTCTGTCCCTGAGCTACATGCCCAGATTTGGTTTAAAGTTTTGGATTTTGGTAAAGTTGTGCCTTTTTGGGTCCCAGTGTGGGAAAGTTAATAAGAAGGTCCCACCTGAGCCCTCCATGATTACTAAGTGTCCTCTCTCAACATTTGTGTTGTGTTTGTGTTGCTATGTAATGTTAGAAATTAAAATACTGATACTTATTACTTTTGTAGAAGGATTTTTTTTATTGGGTTTGTTAAATCTTCGATTTAATAATAGCCAGGTGGAAAGTACGTATTTGGATTTGAAATGCTTACACAGAAGGTTTATTTTATTTTAAAACACGGCTTATTTTACTGTGCTATGATGTCATAAACACAGATTTTTTTTTTTTTTTTTTAGATCACAGGTATTGTTTTGAAGAAGAGCAGAATTTGTTCATTGATGTTGACTGCAAACACCCGGAGGCTGTTCTGACCCCAATGCCAGAGGGCTTGTCTCAGCAGCAGGTGAGGGAATCTTTGGTGCTGATACTAGAGGACCTGCTGCTGCTGTCTCTGATAACCCACTATGCACTGGGGCTTCCATGGCTGTCTCCCAAACCAGCCATGAAAAGCCCTGGTCCTAGCTCTGTTCTCAGCACAGTTCCTTAAATACCATAAATATCACCTCCAAGTGTAAGAGTGAGACATGTGTGGAACTTAATTCTTTGTCACAAGTTATTTATTCTTGTTCATAGTGATATGATACTTTTATAGAGAGACAATAAGACACAGTGGACCATGCCTGTAATTCTAGCACTGGGGAAGTTGAGGCAGGGGGATTGCTGCCAGATTGAGGCCAACCTGGGATGTATAGCCAGACCCTATCGCAATAAAAACCCTTAAAGAGATGGTACACAGGTGTGTGTAAAAGATGCATACATAGGTGCCAAAAATTGAGATTAAAATGATAGACTTCGTTTTTAAGGACTTTATTTTATGAACATGAGTGTTTTGCTTATATGTACTGTGCACCATGTGCATGCCTGATGCCCCAGGCAGTCAGAGGAGGGCATTGTGAATTGGTGTTACAGATGGCTGTGAGCCACCACGTAGGTGTTGGGAACTGAACATAGGTCCTCTGTAAAAGCAACCAGTGCTCTTAACCACGTTCATCGTTCCAGCTCCAAAGACACACGAGGAAAAGTGGGATTTTGTGTTTCAGCCTCATCACCACTCTTAACTCCTCTCTTGTGCCCATCTGTGCTGTTGGCCAGAAAAGGGTTGTGGACAGATTGTCACAGGCACAAAGAACCTCTGGCTTCCTCTCTCACTGCCTGGCTCGCCCACCTCATTTGAGCAACGAGTTATAACAAGGGAAAGGCTCACTGCCTCCCTTCCTGACGTGCTCTGATGTTAACTGTTTCCAGCCTTTGACCATATGCAGGATCTCAATTAGGTACAGGGGGCAAAAGATGTGGATGATACCAGATCCTGTTCTCTGTCAGCATTCCTGTGCCAGGCAGGAAGCCCAGAGGAACTGCTGTTCATTGTAGGAGGAGGGACAGCTCCGCAGAGGAGGCACAAGTGGCCATAGGTCCCCAGAGGCTGGAGGATAGAATGAACCCGAGGAGCCTGGTAGCCATTAGCAGACACCATCCAAACAAAAAGGATAGGCTGGAGCTAGACAGGGAGCACCGATGGGGTAGAGTGTGTGATGAGGTAGTGACTACAAGTGTGTGAGCTGTATGTGGAGATAGTAGTGTGGGATGTGTGAAGTGAGGGAGTGTGTGGGGTATAGGGAGATGATGAACAGGAGTGTGAGGAAACTGTGGGTAGATTATGTGCCATGTGTGAGGAGACAGTGATACTGCACAAGGAAAAAAAATGGTCGTGTGTGTGTGTGTGTGTGTGTGTGTGTGTGTGTGTGTGTGTGTTCACCTTGGGTTCTGGTGTTGGAACTCGTGTCTTCAGCCTTGGAAGGCAAGTGCTTTCCCCACCAGCCATCCGGCCAGTCCCCTCATAGGATTTTAAACAAGAGGTATTGACCCCTCCACAATCCCAGCAGCCTCTTGGGCACTCATGGTGGTTAGTAGGACGGAGGGCGGAGGTGGAAAGGCCCGTAGACCACACTAGGATTAGCTTGGCCACATCGATGGAGTTTAACCCCAGTTCCCTCCTGCATGGCATGGAGATATTATAGTAGTTTATGAGGTCTCACTTTTCACATGATAATGAAGGTTTAGTGGTGGAATTTGAGTGTTATCTCTGCACTCTCGACTCTGTGCAGGGGTTCTGGAGTTCTCTGTTCTTTCTTTTTTTTTCTTTAATGTTAGGCTTAGTGTTAGGGTTAGGGTTTAGCGTTAGTGGTTAGGGGTTAGGTTAAGCATAGGTTTAGGGTCAGAGTTAGTGTTAGTGTTAGGGTTTAGGTTTAGGGTTAATGTTAGGGTTATTGTTAGGATTCAGGGTTATGGTTAGAGTTAGGGTTAGGATTAAGATTAGTGTTAGTGTTAGGATTGCAGTTATGGTTAGGTTTAGGTTTAGTGTTAGTGTTAGGATATAGGGTTAGGGTTAGGGCTATGTTTAGGATTTAGGGGTTGAGATATGGTTAGTGTTAGTGTTTATTGTTTGGTTAGGTTAAGGATTTAGGGTTAGAGTTAGGATTAGGTTTAGGGTTGGTTTTACAGTTAGATTTAGGATTAGGTTTAGGGTATAGTTAGGGTTAGGTTTAGGATAGGGTTAGGGTATAGTTAGGGTTAGGGTTAGGATAGGGTTAGGGTTAGGCCTTAGGGTAGGGTTATGGTTAGGATTAGGTTTACATTTATTTTTTTTTATTTCCAAAATTAGTGGTTTTAGTTTTTATTAGAAAGAAAATTATTTTACATCCCAGGTCCCTTTCCCTCCCCTCCTCCCCTGCCCCCCAACTAACACCCTACCTATCCCATACTCTTTCTGCTCCCAAGGGAGGGTGAAGCCTCCCTAGGGGGTCTTCAAAGTCTGTCTTATTCTTTGGGAGAGGGCCTAGGCCCATCCCTTTGTGTCTAGGCTCAGGGAGTATCCCTCCATGTAGGATGGGCTCCCAAAGTCCATTCCTATAGGGATAAGTACTTATCCACTGCAAGAGGTCCCATAAATTTCCAAGGTCTCCTCACTGACTCTCTGGTCTTTGTTTAGCTTGCTTCCCTACAGTTGTGATTCATGTCTATTATTTTTCCTTCTGGCAACAGAGTTCTCCTTGAGAGTTATGTCTTTAAAGGTTAAACTGGGGGTGTTGATACTTTTGGATTCTTTTTTCTCCCTTCCTCCTGAAATAGAAGGTAGTGTAAGTAACCAGAAGGGTGCTGGGTGTTGAATATTCTTTTCATTCCCTATTTTAGGAAGGGGTAGGGCAGCTCTTATTTATATTTTTGAGATTGTTATTGAAAATTATTTGCATCTTGAGGGCACCAAATCTTTTTTTTTTTTTTTTTTTTTTTTTGAGACAGGGTTTCTCTGTAGCTTTAAAGCCTGTCCCTGAACTCCATCAGTAGACCAGGCTGGCCTTGAACTCACAGAGATCTGACTGGCTGGCTGGGATTAAACATGTGTGTCACCACCACCCAAAGGGCACAGAATCTTATCAGTCACCCTACAGCATCCCATATAAGGATAAGAATGGCCATGGAATGGTCTGGAAGCTCTCCAGGCTCAGGCCCCAGTGATGATTGCTCATTCTGCTCCAACTTCCCCAGCAGACCTGACCATCACCTGGAGGACCATTTGGCTCTTGAATGCCCTTTCGTGATCTTGATCTCTGCGACTTTGGATTTGTAGTTCTTGTGTTGATGTTATATCACTGGACGCTCTCTCATGCTACTCCTCTCTGGACATGCCATTTGATATGTCAGTTCTAAGTGCCCAAAAAGGCTGACACCACCTGCAGTATACTGCCAGAACATCTAGATGATGGAGTAGGTATGAATGCTGACCACCTTTTACCAATTTCTGGTTCACTGACCTAAGGTGTCATCTCAGGGTCTAAGATATAGCAGTCTGAATCCTTGGCTAACCCTTGGGCAGTGTTACTCATGAGCACCAGGGTAGGTTCTGGGCTTCTGAATTTTGGCAGACACAGGTCCCTGGCTCTATCAGCAGGAACATCCTTTAGAGTGAAGAAACAGTGTTTAGGCCCTTCCTGAGACTGAGCTAAGATAGTGGGAATGGTCTCATGGCCACCTAGAGTGGTTCTAATCCCTACTTTGTCTGTATTTTTTTTTTTTTTTTTTGAGGCAGGTTCGGATTTGTAGGCAATACTGTCAGTAACGCACTAGATAGCCAAATCCATTGTCAGTCTTCCCGCCTCAGCCTCCTGACTCCTGGGATTACAGACATAAGCTACCAAGACCCGTGTGCATACAGCTTAGTAATGTGCTTGCTACACTTGCATGTGGATTCAACTTTGACCCCCTAGAACCTGCATCAAACATTGGGCATGGTGAGGTGCATCCCAGTGCTGGGGAAGCCTGCCAGACAGATCCCTATGGCTCACTGATTGATGAGCAAACCTGCCAAACCGGTGAGCCACAGGCCAGCAAAATAGCTTGTCTGTGTCTCTTTTACACACACACACACACACACACACACACACACACACACACACACACTTTCTTTAGATATCCTCAGAAGGTTTATTGTCGACTTCGTTTTGTGGGTTGAAAATGTATTTCTTTTTGTAAGAGAGCAAGGACTGTCTCATGAATCATGGGAGTTTTCCAGGTGGAAATGATTTCTTGGCCCACTAGGTGGCATTGCAGTATCTTCAGACAATGCCCTTTAGCAAGTTTTTGCCTAGACGAGTTCTGGAGTGTGCTGGTGTGAATGTGACGAGTGTGCGTGTGCCCACATCATGTGTTGTGGTGATGTGTGTACAAATACATATGTCGAGCATGCCTGTGTTTGTGAGTGTTGATTTAAAGCAACTCTACTGTGGTGTTATGCCTTATTTTCATTTTACTGGCAGTTGATACTTGCTAGGATCTACTTGGGGTAATAACAGTACCAAATGTTGTTGCTGGCATTTTGCAAATGTGTTACAGCCACACACTAATACTTTATATTAGTAATGAAAAAGATCAGAATATGCTGTGTTTTAAATGCAAGTGTCTCACAATCTGTCATGAGAAGTCCCAACATCTCATGACAGGAGAGAGTAACACGCTGCCCAGGTGGGTGTTAGCGGAGCAGAATCTGGCCTTCCATCTTCTGCAGGCATTCTGCTTGTCTGTAACTTAAGATTTGAACTTTAGGTTGCTGGTGCTAGTAACATTGTTTGATTGAGACTGAAGCTCTTCTGTCCTCAGTTTTTACACAAAACATCACGTCACTTAGCATCGAGAACTTGAAACCTGTTTGGTTAATTCAGACCATGGATGTTGCATAAGCAAGTGTGTTTTTCTTGTTATTACTCTATTTGTCCTGCCTTTGCTACAGACAGTTGTATCAACAGAGAGGTGTGTTTCATACCCACTGTGCTATTTAGTTAACACACCACATAAAACTTTTCCTCAGCGTCTCCTTAATTTTATTTTAAAAATACCTTACAGTTTTTTTCAGACATGGTCTCATTGTGTGGCCTGGGCTGGCCTCGCTATGTAAACAGCATTGTCTGTGAACTCACAAAGATCCACCTGCCTCTGTCTCTCCAGTGCTAAGATGTACACCACCACATCTGGCAAAAATACTTTTTTAAATTAACAAGCTTTAATCTAAAAGTAAAGTTTATCTGTGTGTATTCTGAAGCAATTTTCTACCATCTTGTTCTCACATTTCTGACAGGTTGTAAGAAGATACATCCTGGGTTCCATTGTTGAAAGTGAAAAGAACTACGTAGACGCTCTACGAAGGATTTTGGAGGTACCTAAGCACAATGCTGCACACTTCACATACCATTTGTACAAAGTTTTGTATGCATATAATTTATGACCAAAAATAGACAAGTTTGAGAAATTCTCTGAAAAGTGTAAGTTCTGTGACTGTGTGCTGACATTGAAAGTCACATGATTTGTTTTGAAGTGAGAATGACTCTCTTGCCACCTGGGGTGACTGAACTGTCCATACTTGTTTCTGGTTCAGCAATACGAGAAGCCGCTGTCTGAGATGGAGCCACGGCTCCTGAGTGACAGGAAGCTCAAGATGGTGTTTTATCGTGTCAAAGAGATCCTGCAGTGCCACTCCATGTTCCAGATCGCGCTGGCCAGCCGTGTGTCTGAGTGGGATGCCGTGGAGACAATTGGAGATGTATTTGTAGCCTCGGTAATTCAGCAGACCCTATTCCCTATTCCCACCTGAAGCTCTGTGGGTTCTTTTCTGGGTGGCATCACTTTCCAGAACCCCAGAGCCCAAAAGGATGCTTGCTGATAAGTTAGTGGCCAGACCCAGTTTGCACCTTCAGGGAAGGAGCAGTGAAGGACCCTTTTCCAGGGGACAAAGAGACTGTGCAGAGGTTCAGGACAAAAGACAGGTACACACTTTATCACGGTTTGGTTGCACAGTCATTAACTGAGTCATGCTTTTGTTCCTGAGTAAGTGTTCTGCTTGTGTAGTGAAAGTGTCACTGGGCCCCTTCCTGATACAGTTCATACTTTCTCTGTATGATACTCTTTATGCCTGGTGACTGTATAAAACGAGGCACAAAAATATCTGGATGTTTTCCTCAAACCTTTATTCTTTGACCTGGATGTTTTGTTATATGGACCTAGGATTTGGTCCTCCATGGTCAATCAGGAATATAATGCTGTGACAGCTTGCAGGTGACATTTCCTGGCAACAGAAGCAGTCGCCCAGAAGCCAAGGGCAGGGCATTTCTATGTCATCAATTTGGAGTCATTTTATCTTTCCTCTTCATGAGGGTTACACGTGGTGTGTGCTATTTCCCCTTTCAGTCTAGATGTAGAGGGCTGTGGATGAAGCAGATTAGCTCTGTGGTTATTTAAAGTCACCGTCAAACGTATAGAAGCTTGAAGCTTTATGGGGAAAGTACTTGTGTACTTAAATGATGCTATATTAGTAATGTAGCAAATGTTTGATAGTCATTTTTATTTGTTTCTTTCTAAATGGCATTTTATTTTTCTACTGTGTGTCTGTGTGTTGGGGGCACTCGTGGAGGTCAGAGGACAACTTTTCATAGTCAGCTCTCTTCTCCCACTCTGTGGGTGCCAGGGATTGAACTCAGGTTTCTGGGCTTGTGGGCAAGCCCCTCTACCCTCTGAGTTGCCACACTGGCCCTGTTTGATACAGAATCTTGCCTTGTATTCCAGGCTGGCCTTGAACTGTAGGTGTCCTGCCTCAGCTTCCTAAGCATGAGTGCTGGCCGAGCTCTCTTCTCCCTACAGTTTGTACAGATACTTGATGAAGTGGATGTGTACACACACACACACACACACACACACACACACACACACACACACACACACACAGAGAAAAGCTTACCAGAAAGCGTGCTCATGTCAGTCACCTGTCTGTCCTTGATGACACATGGTGCCTTTGTGAAAGACTGAGAAATAATTGATCTCTGAAAGCTGATACCAGGCACCAGTCCTGCCCCATGCTGCATCTTGAAGCCTTTGCATTTACAGGAAAATAGCGGATGTTAGTATACGGGTGTCATATCTCCACCTGGGAAAGGGGGTCAGCCTTACCCTGTGTTTCCAGAGGTAGGTTATGCCCCAAGGGAGGATGTTGGGGCCACTGTGAATGACCCTTGTTCTCTTGGAAGCTGCCTGCCCAAGAAACTTAGAGCTGGCTGTCTGTGTTCCTAAACTCAGAGTTCAGGAACAGGTGCACTGGGGTCTTCCCAGCGATTTCCAGCCAGATAGACACCGAGTGCCCTGTGAACAGGCAGGGAGGAAGAACCGCATGCAGCCACCACAGTTGGCCCTGCAAAGGCACTGTGAAGGGCATCTTCCAAGCCATGTCTTTCCCAATCTCTGTTCTCCAGTTCTCCAAGTCCATGGTGCTGGATGCTTACAGTGAGTATGTGAACAACTTCAGCACGGCTGTGGCTGTCCTCAAGAAGACGTGTGCCGCGAAGCCCGCCTTCCTTGAGTTCTTAAAGGTAAGCACGCTTCCCTGCTTTGGGTTTGAACTGTATTCTGTAACAAGTCCCATGTCTAAGTGCCTTGGAATGAAGCTGGACTGAGCCCGGCCTTTAACGTGTAGTGCTGTTTACTGTAGAGCGTCAATACCATCAGATCCCCGGGTATCTGAAGGTTTGGGGATTCTAGGCTATATCACAGAATTTTGAAGGAACTTTTGTTTGCTCACCTTAAAGTGCACTTACAGGTATATAGACATAAAAAAGTTCCATCAGAACCTACGGGTGACTGGGCCTCCGATTTCAGCATGGTGTTGGGAGTGAAGTGACTCCCCCTCCCCCTCCTCGAGACAGAGCAGAAAGACAAGGCCTGGGAAGGCTGCCCGTGAGGAGCCCAGGTTGGAGTTGTGGGGTTTGTGCCTCCTGATGTCAGGGCTGAGAGCCCCAAGCCCTTGCTGCCTTCTACCATTACCTGGTGGGTGCTGGTCTGCAGGCAGGTCTCAGAGGCCTAGATGTGAAGGCCTAGCTGAGGTTGCTGGACAGTGAACCAGATGGACCTTGGGTATCCCTGCCCAGTCCCATTTGAATGATAAAGCCTTGGAGCACAGTGTGTTCTGAGTCCTTGGACTGCACTCCTGGAAATGTCTGCTCCCTAGGGTGAGCAGACCCAGGGCAAGTGTTCTGGCCAGCACTGATGTAATACTGGCGGTGGGCTACCTTCCCCTTTCCCTTCTACTGAACACAGCTAAGGTTCCCACTACACCATGGTCAGCCCAAAGAAGGCTATCCAGAGACGAAATATCCTCTGGCTTTGGAGAAGTTGTGCTCTGTGTCCTTGAGCTGTGACATCATTTCTTTTCCTAAAGGGAACAAAGACATTACCAAGTTAAAAATTGATTTCCTCTGAGGATTTTGTCAGGAACTTGATGATGATATAAACTGTGGCATTGCAGTGACCACAATTCTTCCTGGTCTCCTCCCCAGGGCCAGGTGACCTTGAGTCTAGGCCTAGCTGAGCCTTTCTGTTTACTGTGCAGTGACTTTCACTGTGTGGGATTATTAGAAGATATCCCAGGTGTAGCCCCAGGGTCATGGCCACCATGGCCTGGTGTGGTTCAGAGGTGGGTATTCAGAGGTGCTGATAAGATGACCGATAAGTGCTGGGAGGAACTTTCTTTCTGAAGGAGCGTAAGGGGCCACAACCTCTCCTGGAGCAGACTGGCCAGCATGGAACCATAAGAATACTGGGAAATACATCAGGGTCTGAGATAGCCGGGTCTGGCCCCTCCTCAGGGCCAGCATCAGTAGTGAGTCCTCCTAAGGGTTGGGGTAGAAAATGTTTTCCATACATTCTTGAAAGTTTCATATTGAGTGGCCTGTCCATCATCCTCAATCTCTATGTGACAGGGACACAGGCTGGCCCACTGCTTGCACTAAGCCTGCCCTTCCTCCCTGTAGCTGAGCCAGGATTCCAGTCCAGACCGAGTCACCCTCCACAGCCTTATGATGCGACCCATCCAGAGGTTCCCACAGTTCATCCTCCTGCTGCAGGTATGCCCGGGCCACGGAGAACATGGGCTTGCCACTCTGGCGAAAGACCAGGGGCAGGAGTGACTGCGCCACGAAGGCTCCCCTCTCTCAACAATTGCAGACCTCCTTTGCAGCTACAGGTAGATGAGCTGCACCTGGAGCTGGCCACTAGTCTATTGCTGTCACAGGGGCTAGCGGGGCACAATCACCAGCAGCCACATAGATAGTGGCTGTGGAGACCCAAGGAGGGCACTGGAACTGGCCTGGAGGATGATGTGGGCTGCCATGTGGGTTCTGGGAACCCTCTGCAAGAACAGCCAGTGCTCTTAACTCCCGAGCCATCACTATATCCGTGAATTGTTTGGTTTTTGGTTTTTGTTTGTTTTGATTTTTGTGGTTGACAGAATGTCATGTGATTTCTATGCAGAGTAGGGACATATTGGTCATGAAAACTGGAGCCCTTGGGCTGTTTGGACTGAGATCTTTTCCTGTTAAATAGATAAGATATTTAGAGAGATATTTAGAGATACAAATGATGTCCATGTCTTCCCAACAGCAGAGCTGGCGAAAGCAGGAGAATTAATGGACCAGAATCGTAGATGCAGAGCATTAAGGAATCATAAGCAGCAACTGTGAACGTCTGATTAAAGGGCGCTGTGTGAAATGCTGCAAGAGCGTTTGCTCAGGGAAAGCTACTCTTTGGCTCCAGGGGAGCAATGAGTTAGCTAGCATGCAGTCCTTATACAGAAAAAGGTGCCAATGTGATTTTTGTGGTACCTTCTAAAAAGATGGGTGCTACATGATATAGAGCCGTGCTCAGTTCTGAGTAGGGGTGTTTGTGATGACTGTTAGCCCTTTCAGGAAACATCCCCGAGCCCTGTTTATAGCAACCGGGGAGCATCAACCCTGTATGGAAGCCAGGTAGTCCCTGCTCCTCTTTATGGCCATGTGGTCTGTTGCACAGAGCTTTAGCCGCCTCCTTTGCAATTGGAGTCAGCTTGGGCGAGTGCTGCCACTTCCTGACTGCATGTGCTTTGTGTAAGTCCTTGTCACCGTTTTGCAGTGCTCACAGCCCTTAGTAGGGCTTCCTCCTCAGGAAGCCGCCACCTCTGGCCCTTTTCAATGATCGAGGCCATCTTTCGGGCTCCTCCTCCCTCCCACTCTAGCGGCTCCCCATCACGTGATTGTGATTTCCTCTGTGTTCACTGCTGCCCTGTGCTTTGTCAAGCATTGAGAGTTTTTTTCTGAGAAGTCCTTTTCTCTGTGGGGCTGTTCTCAGTGGTGACTTAGAGCACAAGAGTAAGAGACACTGTACACTGTCATAGGACTTGCCTTCCATTTTCAGAGCACAAGCAGAGTAGACTCGGTGAGATGAGAAGGTTCAGGGCCTTTGGTTGGCTGAGTGAGCCTCATCTTCAACCTCAGTTCCCTACCATGTCCACTCTGCACTCCAACAGTCATTGTGTCCTTTGTGACTCTGAGCCTGGCTCTGGCTGCTCCTCTCTCGTGGGGTGAATCTGAGGTGGTGTCTTCTATTAGGAGGAGGCTTGGCTTTCTCTGGAAGGTCATCGGTTACTCTGCCCGTCCAGCAGTTACCTGAGCTGGATCTTGTGGCATACTTGCTGTGTCTTCTCATCAGCGCCTGTGCCGTTACCTTCCCTCACATCACGGGGATGTTCTGTGGCTTACACCTCTTGATCAGCCTTTGCCAACTTCAGGTCTATATTGTCCAGCATCAGCAGCTCTCTCAGCCTCCGTGAGAGTGAAGAAAGTTAGGATCTCTTCACTTAGCAGAATTGAGGGAATGCCGTATGTGGCTAGTTTGATTTTCTTCCTATACCAGCATCAAGACCGTTTCCCTTTCTCATCACTGGTGTTGTTACTAAGGAGAACGTTTAATTTCCCTCAAAAGGCTTAGAGATCGCATCAGTTACAGCTGTGTATCAGGCGAGAGAGCACTCAGGCTGGCCTTGAACTCACTAGTCATCTCAGCCTTGAACTCTTCATCTCCTCTACCTAAGCCTCCGGCCTGCTCAGATAGCATGTGTCACCACAACCGGCCCCATTTATAGCTTTTGCTTTAGAGTGAGAAGTGTGGGACTCTCCAGAGGTCACTGTAGGATTATTGAGTGACCTACTTCAGTACTGTTGTGTCTCCGGTGTTAGGAGGCCCAAGGAGAAAAAGAAGGTTCAGGGAATGACCTGTCATCCGATCAGTGGAACACACACACACATTTATAGATTCAGTCCACAGTCTTTGAGTGTTGTGGGTTGTGGTACCCCAGAACAATTGCATCAGTGGCATCAAGCTCTCTATATCACAGCGTGATAATGAAAACCTTAAATATTGTGAGAATTACCAAGTGGGGAAATGGAGACTCAGCATTAAATACATGCTGTTGGGAAAACTCCCTGTGGGTGAGGTGGAGACAGTGCTGTGGCTTCAACTTGTAAAAGACGTGGGGTCTGAGGAGCACAGTGGAGTGTGAGGTGTGCCTTCATGGTGCCATGCAGTGAGCCTTCTTCCTCAAGTTCAGGGCCTTTGTGGAGACCCTGCCGGGTGAGTTGACCTTGTGGGTATAGTAGACATCGCAGCAGCACATTTACACTGGGGAACTTCAGTGAGTAGGTGTACTTGTCTGACTCCAGTAGAAAAATGCAGCCTGACTGTCCTGTCCTGGCCTGGCCACTGTTGGCTTTCTGAATTGGTGGTATGCTCCTATGTCACGGGCCCACACTATATATTTTTTTCATCAACAGTTTCATTTTTACACAAAGAGCTGATGGGACGATCAGCCAAGTGTTGAGATGATCTTATCCCTCTCCAAGCCCTGACTCTCTTCCATAGTGACTGGCAGCCCACATCACTCCAGCTACCAGACCAAATGGTCTGCTAACTGCTGGGGTTGGAAGAGTCTTTGCTGACCATCCACACCCTGCCTCCTGCTCACAGGACATGCTGAAGAACACAGCCAAAGGACACCCCGACAGGCTGCCCCTTCAGATGGCACTGACGGAGCTCGAGACCCTGGCGGAGAAGCTAAACGAGAGAAAAAGAGATGCTGACCAGCGCTGTGAAGTCAAACAGATAGCAAAAGCCATAAATGAAAGATACCTAAACAAGGTCGAGAGAGGTCTTCCTCTGCCCTTTGCTGAAGTATTTTTTGCTTCATGCTAACAAGCCAGGGTGACAGTTTATTAATCACTAGGGTAACTCCCTCTGCTCAGCTAACTGTGGTGGGTGGGGCCGGGAATGTCTGGGATTGCATGTAAAACCTTGGCCTCCGCCCACTTGTTTTCTCAGGAAAAAGGCTCCTAGGTTTAGTAGCTCCTTATTTGGATCCAAGGACCCCCAAAAGGTTAAGAACAACTCTTAGCTTTAGTTTCAGAATCCCATATTTCATTTTAAATAGCTGTTTGTCTGTATCCACCTGTGCTAAGCTATGTTACCTCAAAAATGTGCTTGAGAACAAAGAGCCCTCGTTGGCTGGGCTGTTTGACTTCCTCTTTACAGTGGTTTTCTTGCAGCAGACCTTCATAGGCTTTCACATGTGTTCAAGGTCCCATCTGTGGGGGAGGAGTCTGTCTACATGTAGGTAGGGTCTACGCTAACTTGTGTGGCGTCAGTCACTGTTGTTCATGCCACATTCATTTTCTTCATGGTGGGGGAGAAGTCCTGCTCGATGAGGCTATCCAATGGCTTACTCCTGAGGATTTTATGACTGTACAGTTTGACAGGCGTTTGTCTGATCCTCTCAATGAAAGTTTTCGAATAGGGAATCACAGTCAGCCGCACTCTTGATATAATTCATGTCATTCACAGTTGTGTATCTCCATAGTGCCTGGTGTGAGAGTTCACTAGGAAGGAAGGCACACTGACTGCAACCTGGAAGCACCTGACCTCCATCCTGCGCACAGGCCATGAAAGGCCTAGTTATGATGCTGGCTTCTAGCTAGTTTCTGAGAGCTCATCAGTCAGGGTAGTCGTAGGCTAGGCTCAGAGGTGGTAGCAATCATCTGGGCCAGAGGTGCCGTGTTTCCTGTTATGAGCATACTGTGACATCACACGGGACTGATCAGTGTAGCGCATGCTTCCAGGCACTGATGTCTCCTTGGCTCAGTGACACAGAGAGTGGCACAGTAAGAAGACACAGCCTCTGGGGGATGCAGCTCCGTGGCAGAACACATGATGGGCTGCATGAAGTCCAGTGTTCAATCACTGATAGTGGCAAAACAACAACAGTAAATCAAGTCTAGATACAGACTTACATTTGCTTTAAAGCCAGTTGCTAAGTGACTTTTCTCCCCGTGCTGATGTCCATAAAATATGCAGTTTAATGTCACACACCGAGCACTATAGCATCTGTGTGTGGAGTGAGCAGGAGGTGTGGGGTCCTTCTTACAGAGACTCTGCCACAAAACATGGACACTGTTAGATGGTGCATTTCGGGGCTGCCCCTTCCCTTCTACTTTGCATGAACCCAGATGTACTGACTGGTGTCTTTTGACCACTCAGCTCCTCAGCAGCGGAAATCGGTACCTCATTCGCTCCGATGATGTCATCGAAACGGTTTACAATGACAGGGGAGAAATCATCAAGACCAAGGAACGCCGGCTCTTCATGTTGAACGATGTGCTAATGTGTGCCACTGCCAGCTCACGGTAAGAACAAGCCCACATCACACGTTGTTGGCCTTACAGTGACATGCTCTGTACATCAGAGAATGAGTGAGAGGCTGCATTCGATCTCTCACCAGAACTGCACTGAGCTGTGGCCAAATTCAGTACTTTAGTTAAAGGAAACTCCTTGCATTTTTTTTTTTTTGTATCATCATCATCCTTAGTAGTAGTAGTGTTGGTATTAATTTTATTATTATTGCATGCTGAGGGTGAAACCCAGAGTGCCACACACAGGCTAACTCTGGGCCTGAGTTGTTGAGGGTCAGTGGGTCTGCTGGCAGAAATCAGGTGCATACAGGTGAACTCACGTAGACTGGTGCTAGAGCTAGCCCTGAACTGTGTCCTCTCACCTCCCTTGTCACCTGTGGCTCTTTGTTGTCATTTGGCTGATCCTCTAAATATACTTTTGATAGGTATTTTCCAGTGTGCTTACAATTGGGTCTACCCCCACTCAGTCCCCATTAGTTCTATCACTCAGTTTGACATCAGAACAGTTCCCCAGCACATAGCTACTGTGGAAAACTCAGGGAGTCTGGGAGGGTGGGATCCTCAGGGGTTGATGTGGGGCCAGCCCCAGTAGCTGGTGAGAGGCTTCTGCTGGCCGGGCAGGAGCAGTTAATAAGCCTTTGGTAACACACAGTGGACTAACAGGAGTGCCTGCACTGTGGAAGGTGTCTGGCCTGGCATCTGGGTTGTCCCTCCTGGAGATCAGGCTGGTAACTATGCAGCTCCATACTACCATCACATGACACTTCATCACCCACCGTCACCCTTGCGAGTAGGTGGCCACCCTCCTCCTACTACCACAGAGTTTGGGCAGAGAGGACATGTGGGTGACACTTGAGAGCCAGAGTCACCCCTCTGACTTTTGTCAGCAAGTGAAGGGCATTGACCACGAGGGTCAGCCTGGCCATGCAGATGCTGTGTGGCATACCCTCAGCAACCTGTCTGTCACTGTGGGTGTGCATAATTGCATGAGCTGTGGGCTCTGCTGCTGCTTTGGTCATAGGTATTTGTGTTTCTCTGTGTTTGTGTTCCATGTTGTGGTTAAAAAAAAAAAAGATAGAAAATACTTAGGTCTTTGTTTCATGTCTGTATACCCAACAAATGCTTCAGTCATGGCGTGTAGGGTGTGACTTAATTTTATTAATGTGACTATAATGTAGCCATATAAGAATAAAGGGGAAAGCTGGAGTCAACCAGGATGAAGCTGTCTGAGAACATCTCTGTACTTGGGACATTTTCTTCAGACTCCTCAGACCTGGTTTCTGTGAGTTCTTTGGTTCTGAGTGAGATTGTGGAGAGAAGTTTGCTTGCCCATCCTGCTGGAGGCCTTGGCTGGAGCCAGTGACTGCTGTTTGCAGGAGGATGCAGAATGCCTTGGCCGTTAGACTGCTGCTCAGGGGTGCATGAGGGTCGGGAGGCATTGGAACTTGGTCCCGTAGTCAACCGTAGAGTAACAGCCTTCTGATTGTTCTAGGACCTCTCACGAAAGCCATGCTGTGATGAGCCAGAGGTACCTGCTCAAGTGGAGTGTCCCTCTAGGACATGTGGATGTGATCGAGTACGGTGGTGGTTCTGGCACTGGGGAGCACAGTAGGCACCATGTCGCACACTCGCCTGAAAGCCTGGCCGTGATGGCCAATGTGAAGCCACGTAAGTGACAGTCGTGTCCACTTTCCTGGGGCTGTGGGCAGCATGAGCTCTGAGTCTGGCCCTCATGTCCCGTTCCCCCCCCCCGCCCCCGGGAGCTGGAGTGGTACATCTGTTGGGACAGCCCAGTCTGCTGCTGCTTTGGTCCGCCCATCTGTCTGTCTCTGCACTGCATTGCCTACAAGGTGTCAGTAAACTGATGAGTAGTGAAGTCAGAAGACAGTGGGCAGGCTCTTCTGTGCAGCTGGCTCTTTTCTTCAGTTCCCCGTGGTAAGCTTGTGATGTGGCCTTCACAGTGCCGTAGCAGGGTGGTGGGGCTTTGGGGATGGCTCAGCACTGCACAGTCAAAGTTCAGCTCAAGATTCTGATCTGAAAGCAGGAATCACTGCCTCCTCCCCCTCCTCCATTTTCAACATGAATAAAGATTAGCTGACAAGCCCAGAAGCATGAAAGCCGACATTGAAACTTAGCTCTTTTGGTTGGACGTTGAGCATTTAGGGGAAATAGGGGATAATAGATTGATGAGTATCTGGTTTAATCCCTTCTACTTTTATAATTCCCCGAATGTTGGCAGTTTGGTCATGTGCCTAGAAGGCTAGTTCTTTGAACATAAAACCAGTCATTAGAGTCTTGAATGATGACTGCAAGTTGGACGCCCCACTTAAAGCAGCATGTACCTTTATCTAGACTCTCAAATAGAACTGAAATACCAGAGTGTCCTGGAGCACCAAATGGATTACAGACAGCTGCACAGTGTGAGGAGGGAAGGGAAGAATGGAGGGAGGGAATGCAGGAAGAAAATGACTTTCCAAATTGTCACAGTTCATTGAAATTTTATTCGAGGGGAAATTGAATTTCTTTCTCAGCGGCCTTTAGAATTCCCTTTAAATAATTTGGGAGTGTTGATTACAGGGTGTGTCGTATCTCTGAACAAAGATGAGTATGTTTTATATTACTGTCAGTCTTAAAGTATTTGTAGCTAAGCTTGCTCCTCTGTGTTCAGACAGCTATTGGTGATTCTGATTGCGAGGTAAATTCAGAGTCGACACACAGACTTAACATTTTCTTATCATCTTTCTATTGATGACTTGAACTAAGTTTACGTAGAATGGGGTTATAATGAGTCAGGAACATTACCAGTAAGTATAAAGCAGGATGATCTGACCAGCTCCTGTGGAAGGAAAATGATTCATTTTATTGAAGCCATGTCTGTTTCGGTGACCACCTTTCCATACTAACTCCCGTGCAAAGCTGAGTCATCCCCGAATACTCTGAGTCATTCCCGAGCACCCAGCGTCTCTCTCCCACTTCTTCACTATAAAGGCTATAGCTGGAGCGAACCACAGGAAACTGAAGGAAAGAGGAGCCAGCCAACGCAGATCTGAGCTTGCCCACTGTCTGAGGAGGAGGTGTGGGGTAGGATGCTGAGTGTGGAGCAGCTAAGGGGAGCTACTCCATAGGAGAGGGGAGCTGTCCTCACCCTGAGCTCTGAGCATTGCTGTCCTGTCTCGTTAAGAGGAATTTGGAAAGTCCTTGGAGACATGCAGATTGCCCTTTGCAGGCAGGTGTTGGTTCTGTGTTGTTAAGAAAGCACTGAGATAACCTTGGCAAAAACAGTTTCTTGGGGGCATCTTGTAACACTCTCTCCAACAGTGAGACAGTTATTCAGTCTTCTAGAGATTTGTTCTGCTGCTCACTGCTGATGAACCCACGTCTTGGCACAGCATGTCTCATGGTCCCATTGCTGATATTGATGTAGAATGCCGTGCCCTTTGAGGTGGTGACTTAGTGGGCGTGTGACTTCATCTGTTCATTTCTCCCTTGACATGCCATTCCTCATCCCCCAGCTTTACAGCATGCCATATGGAAGGCATCTGCAGGATGGATTAGCGAGCGCTGCAGTTTCCAGTGGGCGCTGCAGTTTAATGAAGTTGATATTGTCCTTCGAGTTAATTTATTAGAAGCCCGTGATGAACCAAGCGCTGAGTCCTGTAAGACACAAGGGAAACTGACACCGGCCAGGCTATCCCGACACACAGATGCTGCACCGTGTGGCACATCTCATAATAGAAGCAGGAATAAAAGCTTTGGCAGATAAAAGGGAGATGGTGTTCTCAGAAGCAGTGTCTTTAAAACCAGCTGCTGGGAAGTCAGTGGGGTTCTGTAGATGGAGGTGGGCACCCTGCCTGACCCTGACCCTGACCCTGACCCTTGCATGTGTACACTCAGCTGGTGACTCCTGCTTGCAGCTGTACCTGCCTGGGTACTCCTGAAGGAGCCATGGTCTGGGGCAGCTGTGGAAGTCCAGCCAGCCCTGAGGTCCATGGGAGACCACCCCCGAGATGCCGCTCCACTCTTAGGAACATAGAACTGGAAAAGGCCCAAGTTGTCTGTCCTCTTGCTGCTTGAGGCCCAGTGAGTCTTCCTTCATCTGAGTGGTACCCATAGCAGTGATGACTGAATCTTGAAGGGCTGTCTGTGAGTAGTGTGCATCCCAGACTGTACTTGCCCACTTGTTGAGGTTTAATTGCAGGCCAAATATGTCTAACATGTTTAATGTGATGCTTTGACTTGTATGTGTCAAGTGAAATGCATTGTACAGCCAAGTTGGTTAGCCAGTCATCACAAGTTGGTACCATTTTGCCTTTCTTCCTTTAGGCAGACGGGCACTTAAGATGTATTACTGGTAAGATGGTGTGGCAGGCACATGGCACCAAGCCTGACTGACCTGAGTTTGATCTCTGCTGCTTACAAGGTGGAAGAGAGAATCCACTCCTTCAGGTTGTCTTGTGTGCATGCAGGCCTTGGTGATGGGGTGTTTTCCTGCATCTGCAAGGTTTCCTGCCAGGCAGTAGTGGCTCATGCCTTTGGTCCCAGCATGGGTGTGTGTGGGTGTGCAACCCCAGCCTGATCTATAGAGCAAGTTCCAGAAAAGCCAGAGCTACACAGAGAAACCCTGTTTCAAACAAAACAAAACAAAAACAAAAACAAGCCAACAAAACAAAACAGAGAGAGAGGGAGGGGGAGAGAGACAAAGACATATACACATACACACACAGACAGAGAGAGAGGGAGAGAGGGTTTGCTCTTGCTATTGCTGCATGTTAGACACTGGAAAGGGCTGGACTGGGTTTGTCCGAATTCACCTCATAGTGGGGTCAGCCTGCCCTTAGGATCAAACAAGCTGCTCTCCAGGCTGCCACTCAATCACACCAGCACCAGGCTGAACTGGTTAGTGGTCAGCTCAGTCACATGGAGACGTCCCTGAGTCTTGCTCCTGCTTTCTTCAGAGTCTGGTCTCTGTGTGTTCTTTCCCTTTCCTTGGGCTTATTATCATGGGGCATTTTGAGAAGCTAGGTAGAAGTTCTTGTTCTCATTGAAATCATATGACTTTTGTGCTGTTTGAATGACTGTAACATTCAGTTTTGGAAGCTGGGTCTGTTGTTTTGTGTTGGAGGCAGAGTGTGGGTGTCACTGCCTAGCAACCGGTGCTGGGAAAGGGTGAGGCTGTGCCAGCAGAAGCAGCAAGGAGCTGCCCCTGCACGGCTCCAAGCACCCAGAAAACAGGCTCCTTTTGGGGGCGGGGCATGCACGTTAATATCACTGAGTTTCCATGATAAACTTTGCACATAGAGAGAGGCCTGGGAATCAGTGAACCAGGTTGGTGTTGAGAGTCCCTGAAATTACTTTGCAAAGTGTGTCCTGTTCTGGAGCAGTCTAAAAGGTTTCCCTGACTTTTTCAGGCTGTGGCTCGTGGCTGGTAAGACAGATTATGAACCATCTGTTTGGATTCTGCATTCTAGCCTACCCTCTGCACACTGGTAATACTGAGGACAGAAGCAGGTCCCTACTCTCTGTGCTGGATGGTTGCTATGTATTTATTGGTTTATCTAGCATATGAGCCCTAAGTAACCCCGGGGGGTTCAGGATATCTATGATCTCACTTGATTCTAGTCTTCATCATCCAAATAAGAATGCATACCTCGGTGCTGCTTACTATGAATCGTTTCTATATTTAACATGCTTGTGTCAGATAATATGATAGTTTGACATCTGAATTCAAAATACAAGATCCTTAGTATTTCCGTCTCCTGGAAAGTTGTCTTCTGACTTTTGGTTAGCATATAATCATTATAAATGTTTGTGGGCCACAGTGTGACATTTCAGTACTGACATATAATATGTCCTGACCAGTCTGAGTACTTAATACTACCATCTCCTTGTCGTCGCTTCATGTTTGGGGCTTCATCTGTCTTCCAGTTATCCATTGGTTTATGTAAACTATAGTCACATCATACTACTTAGAACTTAGTACTTCTGTCTGCAGTCCCCTCTGCAGTGTTCCTTCCCCTCTCCCCACCCCGAGCCTCTGGAATAGCTAGCTGTTCTGTATTTGGACCCTCTTCTTGCTTTCCTCACATGGTGTTTATCTTTCTGTGTCCGACTTAGTTCATTTAGCACAGTGCATTCCAGTTCGATCCATTTTGCTACAAATGATGGGGCTCGATACTCTGTATTAGTGAATATAATTTTCCTGTGTGTGTGTGTGTGTGTGTGTGTGTGTGTGTGTGTGTGTGTGTGTGTGTACCACAGTCTCATTGTCTATTCTGTCTGCTGAGGGGCACCTAGGCTGCTCCTGTGTCTTGGCGCTTGTGAGATCAGCACAGGTATGCCTGACATGCTGACTTGATTTTCCTTGGATATATACTCAGAGGAGAATAGTTAGATCATATGGTGGTTTGTTTGCGGCTTTCTGAGGAGCCTGCATGTTCTCTGTGCTAGCTATACCAAAAATCTACACTCCCATCAGCGCCAGTCAGTAACTCCCCTCTCTCCATCTTATCACCTGTAGTTGTTATTCATTTTTAAAAATATATTCTTTTTATTTTATTTATTTATTTTTATTTTTGTGCACATTTGTCTGTGTGAGGGTATCACATACCCTGAAACTGGGGTTATAGACAGTTTTGAGCTGCCATGTGGGTGCTGGATCTTGAACCTGGGTCTTCTGGAAGAGCAACCAGTGCTCTTAGTCACCGAGCTATCTCTTTAGCCCGTTATTTTTTTATGACAGCCATTCTTACTGGTGTGAGGTGATGTGTAATTTGATTTGCCTTTCCACAGTGATTAGTGATGTGAAATTTTTCTTTGTGAACTCCTTGGCCACTTGTATATCTTATTTTTAAGAATGCCTGTTCAGATAGAAGCAGATGTAGAACTCCACAACTGCGCAATGGGACAAGCTCCAGGAGTACAATTGACGTGAGAGAGGAGTGAAAATATAAACAAAGGAGTCAAGACCATGATGGGAAAACCCACAGAATCAGCTGACCTGAGCTAGTGAGAGATCACTGACTCAGGTCGGACAAATAGGACTGCATAAGACTGAACTAGACTTACTTAATATAGGTTACAATGGTGTGGCTGGGACAATTTATGAGGCCACTGATAGTGGGTCCAAGATCTAACACTAATGCACAAACTGACTTAGTGGAGCCCATTCTATATGGAGAGATACCTTGCCCGACCTAGACACTGGGGGTGGGGGGAGGTGCCTTGGTCCTGCCTCAATGAGATGATGGGACAAACTTAGTAGACTTTGTAGGGGAGGCCTTACCCTTTCCGAGGAGCATATGGGAGGCGTGGGAAGTGGAAGGAGAGAAGGGAGGGGGAACTGGGACTGGAATGTAAAAAATGAATTAATAAAAAATTAAGATAAAAAAGAAAATAAAAAGAAACATTGTTAAAACGTTTTTAAAAATTGCCTATTCAGAGTTCGAGGCCAGCCTGGTCTCCAGAGCCAGTGCCAGGATAGGCTCCAAAGCAAACCCTGTCTCGAAAAACAAAACAAAACAAAACAAAAAAAACAAAAAAAACAAACAAACATAAAAAGAATTAGCTAGTAACAACCCTGTGCTATTGACCAAGCTTTTATAATTAATATAAGCTCCTGTGTGGCAATTTGGATGCAACTGCTGGGCCAAGAAAACTCTGCCTACAGTTAATGAGAAGTTCAGTGACTCTACTGTTACATTCTAGGAATTCTTAGAAATCAGGAATGCTAGTCACTACAGTATGGATGATCGTCAAGAGGCAGAAGGAAGAGCACCATTTATTTAAGGAGCAACAGGATGCCCCAACTCCCACTTTCTCTCTAACAAATAAAATTACCATGTTTCCTCTATCCTTTGGGAGTTGAGAGATGGTATCTCAGAAGAAATTGCTCAAATTGTCTTGAAGTTGTGGATACCAAGTACTGGAGGGCAGTGATTTGGTTCTGAATAGAAAGGAAGAATGCAAGAAACACTTAAGTGTTGTTGAATAGCTTGAATTGCGCATAGCAACTGCCATCTCCTTCCCCAAGGAGATGGAAGGAGTCATTTCCTTGGAAACTCAGAACCCGATGAGTGGTAGTTAAGAGAGTAGGGTCCTTCCCCAATACTCCACAGTGAGATGCTTGAGTGACCCAGGCATATTGCTGGATTGAGGGTTTCTTCTCCCAAATTCAGATGTTGCCAATGTGACAGTAATGGAAGGTGGACCTGAGACTTCTCCCTCATTTAGAGGAGTTGGTTTGGTTTTTTCCTGCTCTTCCACTGTAATGTAAGATAAAATTAGAATTTTGAAAATCAAAAAAAAAATGCCTATTCAGATTATTTGACCACTTTTAATAGGATTAATTGGATTTTTGTTACAAATGGTCTACATGTAATCTTCTTTCACGTGATTAGCTTGCAATCATCTTTAAATCTTCTAAGATATATCGGTTGATTGCTCTTTTTGTCGTGTGGAAACTTGTCAGTTTGATGTAGTGCCTAGTCTTCTGTGTTTGTTTTTGTTGTCTGTGCTTTTGGGGGTCTTGTTTAAAAGCTCTTTGCCAGTTGGTTGTTAGTTATTCACACGCAGAAGGTGAATTTGACCCCCTCTCACCAGTAGCACATATAAGCCAACTCTGAACCAAGGTGTTTGCTCTCAGGGAGCAGTTAGGTATCAGAAGCCTGGACCCAGGGAAATGGCCCTGTGGGGCCTAGGACAGGGACACAGACTTCAGCTGGTTGCCATGCCAGAGGATAGCAATTCCTTCTCATTCCTGCTGAATCTCTGGAGGCCTGGGAAAATCAAATGGGATTCTGGGGGCAGGGGGAGGTGTTTGCCTGGAGATGAGATTGGTGGCAGCTCCAGGGTGAGAGCTGGTGGTGACTCACGGATGACTGCTTTCTGTCACACCTGCTTCCTGTATTCTCTACTTCACAGACCACCCCTGGTGGAACAGCCTTGTCTGGGTCTGGGAAACCCTCTGCCCCTGACATCCCTCAGCCAGCATCAGAGATATTTCAGCTTCCAGACTCGGTGAGGGTCGTGTTTGAGTCCACACACCCACCCAGGTTATTGTTGATGTCCTCGCTGTTGACTTAGCCACACAGTCCCATCCTTGTTTGTCACATAAGATTCCATTCAGCGTACACCCTGGATTTTCTAACTAGTTCTAGGGATTTCCATAGAAACAGGGAGGGGGGAGGGCAGTGTCCATGAGAAAGTCTGGGAAAGGCATGGAACAATTCTGTGCCAGCTGCAATAGAGAACCAAACCACCAGATCTAAAATACAAGCTTTTGTCACCAGGTAGCTGGAAACACGCTATAACAAATTTTCTGATTGTGTGTTTTTACTTGATGGAGTTTGGACTAGAAAACAGGAAGTTCTTTCCTTCAGGGAAGTAGCATTTGAGAACCGCTGCACTCTGTGGGCTGTCAGTCTTCAGTTTTTGCCTTGAGCAGAGGTTCTCTGGCTTGCTGCCTGGCACTGGGATTTGTGGCTTCCTGTTTCTTCTGCGTCCCCGTGTCTGCTGCTCATGCTGAGGTAGCACTTGGTACATTTTGCTCTGCCAGGCAGAGGGAGGCACACCCCTTGGGGTCTCAATATAAAGGTCTTTAATTCACTGAGAGGAAAGTATCCTCCCTTCCTGCCCTGGATTCACACTAGAGATGGTGCTTGTGACAGGTGTACAATACACATTTTCTTTCTTTCTTTCTTTCTTTCTTTCTTTCTTTCTTTCTTTCTTTCTTTCTTTTTTCCTTCCTTCCTTCCTTCCTTCCTTCCTTCCTTTTTAAAAGTGTTTTGTTTGTTTTTTGAGCTGAGGCGATGACTCGGTAAGCAAAGTGCCTGCTGTGTAAGGTGTGGCTACAGTGCAGACCCGTTGTCTCTTCCCTGAGTAGTTAGGGCATAGTTGGTTGTTGGCTGTGTCCCCATTTTTCTTCCCTTCGGAAGAAGGTCTCCAGGTAACTGTGTGGTGATGTGAATTGCCTAACCTGGGATCCATCTTGTTTCTTGTCACCTTCTCCCTGCTCCTGGGATCTCTCTGCTCAGGACTCTGCCTTGACCGCCCATCACGTTTTCTTTCAAGGGAATGGAGACTCTGAGGGAGAGCCTAGATATGGCTTCGGGAATTCAAGAAAGGCTGGTTTAAGTAGAAAAGTATTCTCTGTTTAAACATGTGGCTCACTCACAAGGTGAGTGGGAGAGATGTTTCTTTCCAAATCCACGCTCAAATGGCATATTCTCAACATGCTCCATTTAGAAACACTTGCCAGAAGGTTGGTGTCCCTTGTAGATCTTCACCTTGTTCTTAGAGATGGGAAGTAAGGACGCTGGAGTAGAGTCCCTCAGCAACCTTGTACAAACCTGCTTCTTGGTGCAGACTTCTGCTCTGTGACATTTGTCATGGCAAGACAGCCCAAGGTGTAACTGTGGCCACCATGGTCACTTGTTCTCCAAACCAAGGAGTTTCTCCTAAAAGGGCTTATCAACTAAACACAAGTATTAATAAAACTATACTGTTTGGGGGGGCTAAAACTAGATATTGGTTATGGTAAGACAAAGTTATAGTGGTAGAGAACAGAGTCAAGGAGGCGCTGTGACTCTGAGGTGAGTGAGATGGGATTTCACGGGTGATGGGAGTTGTTTTGTGAGCCCTAGAACCACTTCTTCCTGGTCTGTGAACTCACTGAAGAGTGTTGCAGGAATCTAAAATGTGTCCTGAAATTCTCAGAGCTGCTTACCAAAAATAAAAGTCAACATTTATTAATGATTTGTAAAGCTAATGAAAAGTAGATGCTGATCTAGAAAGTTAATTAGCATTTATTCAGTGAGCGCAACGGATGAGTTGCCAGATAAAAATGTTTTGATTTGTAAGCATAATGTAAAGTCATTCTGTGAATCGTAGGTGTGTGTGTGTGTGTGCATAGATGCACCTAGCACATTCACTGCATTAACTGAATGCATTAGTGATAGACTCAGAGCCACTAGAGTTCACACAGATGCTCCTAGCACATTCACTGCATCGACTGAACGCATTTGTGATAGATTCGGCATCACTAGATTCATCAGTGTTTCACAAAGGAAGGAAATCAAGGCCCTTGCCCCTGGAGTAGTTTAATCAGGTTTAACTTTTCTGTGTCGTCTGTCTCCCTGTAGCTACCAGTCTCTGGTCTCTCTATAATTTGTCTGTTGTGAGAGTCTGAGTCTGTGCCTGCCTAAATGCTGTCTTGTCTTGTCTTGTCTTGTCTGCCCCTGTCCCTGTGTTCCTCACAAAAAGGCCTTTGCTCTGTTTTATTTTTATTGAACAGCACAGAAAACATCATGGGAAAGGAATGAGGGGCATTTTCCAGACATCTTTAACAGTGTTTTACAAGGGATGAAACTGCCTCTAGTACACATGAACCCTACTGACCTAGATAACAAACAAACAAATGCTATCAGATAATTACCTGTGTGCTGCTTCCAGCATTTGTGGTGGAATTTATTGCATAAGGTTGTGTTCCACTTACTGTTTCCAGAATTTATTACTATAGCTTATGTACACACACACACACACACACACACACACACACACACACACACATTGTCCTCTGGGTCAGGGACATGGAAGAGTGCATATCTTAAGATTAAAGCTAAGTATTAGCTTGGGTTGTAGAAGTTGATTGCATGGGAAATACAAGGCAAGTAAAGCTGATTGTTACATTGTTCTCTTAAAGCTGGTTAAACAAACAGGCTGAGTACACAGTATACATCTGTCATGAGTCTTAAGTAACCTTAAGATGTATCATTAACTAAGCTGTGAGGTCCAGGAAGTTTCAGTCTCTCAGAATGCTGGAGATGCTTTCATAATAATGATTGCCACAGTTTACTCCTCATGTGGTAAAACTTCAAGATTCTAGAGAGGCACCTAACTTAAGAATGCATGAAAGGTGATAAAATCAGGTCTATATTCCAAGTAACCCCTTGTATGGTGGTGTCTTTGACACAGATAGAGTGCTCTATCCTTAGTGAGACTGTGTATTTAAGATACGCATATTTATGAAACCTTTATCGTGGGAGAATACAGCTGTGTCTCAGCTTTGACCCAGTGACCTATTGGACAGAATGAAGGATAGAGCAAGTCGTGTGATTCTCAGGACAGAGTGCAGACTGAACTCGCAGGCTTCAGTGATCAGACTCATAAGAAGCTGGAGAGGTCAGCAGCAGAGCCTGGAACCCAGCTGGGTACTGCTCAACCTGGGACCCTTGAGGCAGGGCTTTGGCCAGATGGCCATTCTGCTGAGACCCAGACACCAAGGCCCCCATGCTCTGTTCAGCCCTGGTGGATCTGGCCTTGAATTCCGTCACTTTCCCTGGCTGACCCTGTGAGACTTATGTGATGACCATGTGATGTGGAAGGTAGAAAAAGGACAGGTTTGCAGCATGTATTTTGAGTATAGGTCTAAGTGCAGCTCCCTCTTGCCTCTATGTGACCTTGGTTGGTTTCCAAGGAGGCTGAGGGTCTGTTCTCAGCACTCATGTAGCTGTGGGGTCTAGAGATAAGTATTTGCAAATCACCTCCCCTCCCCCAAAGTCTTCCATAAGTGATGGAGCTGGCCTGGTTATTAGGGTTGGCTGGTAGGAACTGACTGTGGACATACAGACAGAAGTGTGCTCATCATCTCCTGACCGAAGCTTATGGAGAGAGCCATTTCCAGTCCTTTCTAAAGGTTTTAACTTTGGGAAAAATCCTTAGGGAACTCTATGGTGTTGGATACCACAAGTGTTAGAAATTTGATTAAATTTCATGTGTGGGTATTTCTTACTAATAATGATTAAATTTAAAATTATGGGACTTGGGGTGCAGCTCTGTTGATGGAGTTGCTTTTCTAGCATGCGTGAAGCCCTGAATTTGATCCCCAGAACTGTTCCAATCTTAGCAATCCTAAGGTAGAGGCAAGAGGATCCCGAGTTCAAGGTTATCTTCAGCTACCTAGGAGTTTGAGGAAAACCTAAAATTCCCTTGTCCATCTGTGCCCCCATTAGTCCGTCCATCAGTTCATCTTTCCATCTCTCTTTCTCTCCTACAAAGTGTTGGTCAAATTGTGAGATATTCTATAAGATATTCAGCAGTGTCCTTCAAAAAGAGTTGAATTCATCAAAGACAGATTGGGAGGTCTGTAGGCAGATGAAGGCTAGGACACTCAAGGAGTTCAGGACCTGGGCTGGAACAGGATAAGAATGATGAGCAGAAACTGATGGTGTTTGGATATGACAGAGCCATGAGTTCTGTGTCATCCTGAGCATCACAATATACAGTTCTACAAGACAAGACACAAACCTCTCGGAAAGCAGGCGATAGGTTTCATTCTATACACATAAAGTTATTTCAAAATAGCAACTAGCAAAGGGATAACTCCCAAATGCTTGAAACTATTTTTTTTTTTAATTCTAGATCCTCCTCAACTTACAATAAAAAAGACACACCTAAAATTTATTTTGGTGCCTCCCCAAGCAGGAAGTAAGTGACTCTTGTTTTTCATTTGCATTTTCAGACAAAGTTTACATGGGCCCAGGGCAGCTGTACCAGGATCTGCAGAATCTACTGCATGACCTGAATGTTGTTGGCCAGATCTCGCAGCTGATAGGAAACCTCCGAGGGAGCTATCAGGTAACAGGGCCTCTGGGATGAGATGCTGCTGTGGTTTCCAGATCTGTGAGCATGGGTTTGTCTCCAGGTTCTCCAGAATCGAGCACTTGGATGTCTCTAAGGATTAGGCCCAGTGTGACTTTTATATTGTTCAGGGTAGCATAGCTTTCCTTCCTGCTGCTGTACTTCAGCCTCAATTATATCTCTATGTGATCAACCCCAAGGGATTCGATTTTGTAATCGGACATGAATATGATTGAGTCTCCCTGGGGTGTGCAAGTGAGAGCTTTGCTTTTCCTCCTCTCCTAAAAGTGTGTGCAAGCAAAGTACACTGGCTTGTGCTTGTAATCACTCCCCACCCCCGGCAGGATGAGGCAGGAGGATTGCCATGATTTTAATACCAGCCTAGGCTACATAGTGAGTTCCTGGTCATCCTCAGCTAGAGTGAGACCTTACCACAAAACAAATCAAAATGTACTAAAACCTAACAAACATGTTATGTATCTTCTCTGTAGAATTTAAGCCAGTCAGTAGCCCATGATTGGACATCAGGCTTACATCGACTGATCCTGAAAAAAGAAGAGGAAATCAGAGCTGCAGACCGCTGCAGAATTCATTTACAGCTCCCAGGAAAGCAGGACAAGTCAGTAACTTCAAAACAAAACCAAAACCATAGCAGTTCTTCGTCACTGTGTTTTCTGGCTTGGTGATTGCATTACATGGCAGACTGCACAGGAATTGTACATGCTGGAGTACTGTCTGTAAAGGGAATGTTTCTCTCCTCTGGCAGGTCAGGGCGGCCCACTTTCTTCACTGCTGTGTTCAATACGTTTACATCTGCTATCAAGGAATCCTGGGTCAGCAGCCTGCAGCTGGCCAAGCTGGCACTTGGTAAGACGCAGGATTTAAGCTAACAGGCATGCTCCATTAAGAAATAGATGTTTCAGCCAGGCGGTGGTGGCACATGCCTTTAATCCCAGCACTCGGGAGGCAGAGGCAGGCAGATCTCTGTGAGTTCGAGACCAGCCTGGTCTACAAGAGCTAGTTCCAGGGCAGCCTCCAAAGCCACAGAGAAACCCTGTCTCGAAAAAACCAAAAAAAACCAAAAAAAAAAAAAAAAATAGATGTTTCAGTCATCTGAGAGGGGTCATCTGAGAGGGGTTGTATGATGATGCTTACACCTGGGAGGGTAAAACCAGGTGGAGAGAGAACCTTCTGTGGCTTGGAAGCATAGTTTAATTGGAAGAATTAAGTTAAACAAGAACATGCCAATTGCTTCTATTGTGATAAGACATTCCTGGATATTATGACTGTTGAGCATAAGGGTGGGCCCCTGAGGCGATAGCCCTGGTCCAGACCCTGAAACCCTGGTGTGGGTCCTCTTTCAAGGAGCAGGACCCACACACAGCATCTCAGCCTCTGCACACCTGTGACTGGGAGTGCAGCATATCCATCCCTTGTCACTCAGGACCACCAGTTCTAGAAATCAGTCCCATGGTTTTCCTGTGTCCCTTAAGACTGAAGCAGAAGTAGGCTGTTGCTGGTCCCCTCAAAAGCAATGGTTAGTGAAAAGAGAAAAGACTTTTATTGTGAAAGGGACCCCCCCTGGCCTGACTGAGGACAGGGACATAGCTCTCTGTCCTCTCCTGGGTGACTTACTGGGCTGTATCTCCACAAACAAGGAGCTGACCCCTTGTGAAATAACATGGTGGTAAGCTCCCTTCTGTTTTTTCTCAAAGCTAAGAGGGCCACTGTCTCTAGGAGTGAATTTATGTCTTTATGTTTAGGAGTTTTTCTCTGAGTCTGTCCAGCTGGGCTGCTTGAAGGACCCAGGCCTGTCAGGCGGGCCCAGCCCATGGTGCTGGTGCATTCAGTTCAGGATCGACCGTGGCGGAGTGTGAGGCCCCATGACATGCTGCAAATCTGGCTGCAGCAGTGAGAGTTCACCTCCCCCCACCTTCCAATTAGGGACAGGCAGAGTTGCATCCCAAGATAAAATCATTTTTGCTCACCAACTGTACAGTGTTGGGTACAAGCGTTGGTGCATGAGGAGGCACCCACACTCCCCCCAGCAGCTCAGCTCTGTTCTCTGTGAATGTGCCCACAGAGGAGGAAAACCACATGGGATGGTTCTGCGTGGACGACGATGGTAACCTAGCCAAGAAGGAGACTCACCCTCTCCTGGTGGGACACATGCCTGTGATGGTGGCCAGGCAGCCAGAGTTCAAGGTGAGAGCCCTGGGCGGCGCCCACTTTTGCAGAGGATTTACCTGGGGAACACTGGTGTAGGACCTGGTCACTCCTGCTCGGGAGGAAATGCATCACCAGTAATCGGAGATGCCATTGCTGGGATACCACTAATGAGGCTCCAGCTACTGGCTGAGGTTGTTGTAGACCCACTGTGCTCCCGCACCTGCCTGTGGTGCTCCCACTTGATCAACAGTCCTCTTCTGCAGAAGGTCAGGACTCCAAAGCCTTTATCTGCTTGATGTGTGCTCCTTCTCTGCTAAAGTACCGGGGGTGCCTTGTGGACAAATGTCCTCATCTTGGGCACTAAGGCCCAAGGCCATTGGCAAAGTACTAGGCTGTTCTTTTCTCTTTTTTTTAAGTTCAAATTAGGGACAAGCTTGCTTTACATGTCAATCCCTTCTCCCTCCCCTCCCCCCAACCCCCTACCAATCCCCCACCCCATCCCCCTTCCGCTCCCCAGGGAGGGTAGGGCACTCCATGGGGGCTCCCCAAAGTCCATCACATCATCCTGGGCCAGACCTAGGCCCTCCCCCATGTGTCCAGGCCAAGAGAGCATCCCTTCACTTGGGATGGGCTCTCAAAGTCCCTTCTTACACCAGGGAAAAATACTGATCCATTACCAGGGGCCCCATAGAGTACCGAGGCCTCCTCATTGACATCCACATTCAGGGGTCTGGATCAGTCCTATGCTGGCCTCCCAGACAGCAGTCTGGGGTTCATGTGCTCCCCCTTGTTCAGGCCAGGTGTTTCTGTGGGTTTCACCAGTCTGGTCCCGGCCCCTTTGATTTTCATTCCTCCCTCTCTGCAACTGGGTTCCAGAGTTCAGTTCAGTGTATAGCTCTGGGTGTCTGCCTCTGCTTCCATCAGCCACTGGATGAGGGCTGTCAGCAGAGGTCGGGCAGCGGAGGGGTCACTATGCCATTCTTTAAGAAATAAATTGACACTGTTATCTCTCTCTTATTCCTGGGCTCTGACCCACTTCCTGGGGACTGCCCTGTCCCTAGCTCAAGTGAGGCACACTTTTAGAAGCCTCAGAAACTCCTGCCCTGCAAAACCACACGGCACATGTATCAGGAAGGCCCCAGGACACACCATTGGGTGTCCTGCTCCTAGCTTAGTCCTCCTGGATGATTTGTTGTGCCCAGCTGGCTTTTGGCATGGTTGAAGGGTTCTAACGTCCAAAGTTCCTTGGGAATTCATGTCTGCAACTTACATGGTTCGCTGTTTGTGTGCTTGGGCTCAGGCCCATGCTTCAACCATCTAAGGGTGGAAAACATTTTGAATCCACAGTGTTGTGTTCCATTGTAGATTGAGTGCGCAGCTTATAACCCCGAGCCTTACCTAAGCAACGAAAGCCAACCAGCTTCGCCCTCCACAGCACGTGGCTTCCTGTGGGTAAGGCTCCTTGCTTGTCTTTAGGCGGTTGACAAAAACTGTCAGGGGAGTTCACCAGAGAATGCCAGGTTAGCTTTCCAGACAGAACTCTTCCTCTGAGGTGTGGGTTTAGGAATTCAGATGTTGGCTTTTATTCTTTTTTCATCTAAGACTCTTATAGCTGAGGAAAGACCCAAGACAAAGAGTTTAAATGTTGTGAGGATAATTTTGGCATGCCCTCTACTCTGGTGTTTCACCACATTGACTTTCCTCCTCTTTCAAAACATTGCTGGCTTTTTACTCGGGTATCTTGGTTAAGATGAGTTTGTTCTACACGATGCCTAGGCTTTCAGCAATACTCCTTTACGGTAGCCTTGTCTGGTTCTTGCACACCAGAGGAACTTCCCTGGACCTAGGTCCATGGCCTCCTGCCTCTCCCCTTGCCCTTTTCAGTATCCATCGCTCCAAGTTGATAACTCTGTTGCAGTACTGCCCTAGTGTGCTCAGGATGGAGCAGCGTGGCTAGCTGGTGTTCCAGCGTGTACACCTAGGAACCAACAGAGTTGCTAAACTCCTTCTGGGTTGTAGTTTCCTACTGAGCAGATTTGTAGGTGCTGATACATGATTTACACACACACACACACCACACTCTCACAACCAGGAACTTGATGAGTTAGCCTCCTTTGAACAGGGTCAGAGGGGATTGCTTGCTTGCAGCATGGAACATGTGCTGGAGAGGCAGGGAGGTGTAACAGCCTGCCCCAGGTTGGAGGGAAGAGAAAAGATTGGAGAATACTGAGTACCAGGAACCCCAGCATGCTGTCTGTCATCAGGGTTCAGGGGTCAGGCTCACTCTAGACTGTTGTCTTTGGGGAGGATTGTAGACTTTCACGAGGTTCATCGCAGAAATCCAGGATCTGCTTGGTATCACACAGTGTGCCCCCTGGGATGCCCTGCTTTGGGCTTCGTCTTTTCAGTTTTCACCCCTTGAAGGACCTGTCCTCACTAAGGCTGAGCGCTGTGGCACCTTCATGCCAGCTTACTTCACACTGCCACTGATTTGCTTTTTAGAAAATGAGTGTGTGAACAAGCCCTTGCATCTGTGTAAGGGACAAGTGTCTGGTGTCCAATGTGTGCACTTGTTACTTTGAAAATAAAGTTGTGTTTATGCTACTGAAAGGTAGGATTTTTTTTTTCCTTTTTTTTTCCAGACAGGGTTTCCCTCTGTAGCTTTGGAGGCTGCCCTGGAACTCACTCTGTAGACCAGGCTGGCCTCGAACTCACAGAGCTCCACCTGCCTCTGCCTGCCAAGTGCTGGGATTAAAGGTGTGTGCTACCAATGCCCGGCACTATTGAAAGTTTTAACCGCCAAATGCAACATGTTGAAAAGAGAAATGGGCTCTGTTAAGCATCCCTTTACTTGGTTCACTTTCTCTGTGCTCGATTCATACATGAAAATCACTACCTTCATAGGTCAGGTTCTGCATATCCAGGATCATGCCAGATGAGAAAATGTAGCGGTTCCAGATGTGTGCCTCCTGAGTTCACACTTTTCCTCCCTCTCACAATCTACCTCAGATTGGAAGCTGCAGCAATCAGATGGGCCAGGTCGCCATCGTCTCCTTTCAAAGTTCCAACCCCAAAGTCATAGAGTGCTTCAATGTGGAGTCTCGCATCCTGTGCATGGTATACATTCCGGCCGAGGAGCCGAAGCCCCAAGAGTCCAATGATGCCACGGATCCAGATGCCACAGCCTCAAGAGCATCCCACGTGCCCACCATCTGCCTGGGCACCGAAGAAGGGAGGTAGAGAGTGGTCAATGTTGTAGGGATTGCCCTTAGCGCAAGACAAGGCACGTCACCTCCCATGGGGGGCAGCATGAGCCTAATATAAGACACAAGGGGTGGGGGTCAACACTGCCCCCTAAAGTGACCAGTCAGCCACACCCATGGCAGTTAGTACCATAAGACATAAAGGGGAAAGCTCCCCACTGCTTGCCCCTAGAATGATTTGTTTTGTTAAGTTTTGGAGTGAAGCAATAATATTTTATGTTATAACTATGTGGAACATTGACACTGTTTAATGGCAAATTAAACTACCATTCCAAAATCTATAGGAAGGAAATAAACTATGACCCAGAATTTCTCTTTAAGCTATAAAAATGAAATTAGAATAGCTACAGGTGTTTTAATGTAGTTAAGTGTGTGTTAAGAGCTGGGGGAGCCAGGCCATGGGAAGGACATGCACCATTTGCCAGTGCTGACTAGTGCCAAGTCTTTTCAAGGAGGGTGGGGGTGGGGGTGGTGCTGCTTCGAACATGGGCCTGTTAATGTGTGTTTTTCTCTTGCAGCATCTCCATCTACAAAAGCAGTCAGGGTTGCAAGAAAGTGAGGCTTCAGCACTTCTACACCCCCGACAAGTCCACAGTCATGAGCTTGGCCTGCTCTCCACAGGGCCTGTATGCAGGCCTGGTCAATGGGTCAGTAGCCAGCTACACCAAGGCTCCAGGTAACTACACACACTCAGCCCTGATCCTTGGCTAACAGTCCGTCTCAACTCCCATGGTGCTGCTTGTCACTCCTGGTTCCAAACCCATGTGACTTGCTCCTTCCCCCAAAAGGTACTGATGGACACATGATGTATTTCTGAAGTTGGTTTCCAGGGCCTCCTTCCTGCTCCATAGTGACTCAGATTAATGCAGACCAGCCTTGAAGGCCTACCCTAGTGCTCTTGGGCACTATAGACTCTCCCATGCTCTCCAGGGCCTTCCTCCATCACTCAGGCCCACTTTCACGTGGGTTGGGGGAGGGTAGTCATCCAATGTTGGCTTCTCCATCTATGATCCTTCCATATGGCACTGTTGTGACTGGCCTCATCTGCCCTCATAGGGTCGAAAACACTGAGCCCAGTCCTTACTACCTCAGAAACACTCGGCCCCTATGTGTGCCCCTCAGCCTCCAGTCCTACAGCAAGGCAGTATGTTAACTAGCCATCCTGATGGGCTGTGATAAAGATGGAAAGAGGACCGTCCAGGTCACAGACTTCTCTCTGTAGGCCCTCCTGCCTCCTTGGCTTTCCAGTGCCTCTGTGGTTCTCCTGGCAGAGGATATGGCAGCCCCACATCTTTTCTCATTGGTTTGCATTGGGGATGCTTTTCCAGGGATTGTCCTTTCTACTGCATGGCTAGTTACTAGGCTTCCTTGCTAGGCTCTCATGCAGACACATAATACAGATACGCTAAACTGAAGCCTAGAGGCTGACCCTTTCATGTCAACCATGATCACCAAATACCCAGGTCTACCCTATAGTCTTGCACACTTGGCCTCACAGCTCTCTCAGAGCTGGCTTTAGGCTCTATGCATACACATCCAAAGAGACCCTCTGCATTACCTAAGGGGTCTCAGAGCCACCCTCTCCAAAGTAGGGTGTGGGATTTCCTGCCCTGATGCTGCCCTCTACACCTGCCAGTGCTTTCTGGATATTTGTTACTGAGCTTTCAAAGCTGGTGAGTTCCTTACCACCCTGCAGAGCCCTGTCAAAGTGGAACTCTATCTGGAGAGCTCTGGACTTTTGTCCACAGTTGCTGTCCACTACTGTCCACTTCTGCACCTTGTGTTCTCCACACCTCTCTGGTGGGGACCACAGTGCATGGGAATATTGATTTTTTGAAAGTTGGAAGGGAGGTGGTTTCAGGGGGGATGCAACACATCTTCAGAGGTGATTTCAGAAGTTGATGTCCATTTTTCCATGGCATGCATGCAAACTTTTGAATAATTCCTGGTGCAGTTTGTCTAAGTTAGATTAACGTTATACTATTAGAACTCACACAGTGACTTACTTAGACCATACTTTCACTTTCCTTGGTCTTACTTCATTATCGTTAATGTATTAGAGATCAAAGTGAGCCTTGTGCTTGCTCATAGAGCAAAACCTTGGCCACTGAGCCATGTCCCCAGCCCTCTGTCCAGTAAAAAGCTGATAATTCCTTTTCTAGTCCATGTGTTTTTAGAGGTATTTTGGTTTCACTCCAACTGATTTTCTTTGCTTATCCTTCTTAGAGAAGGCACGTGCACAATGCACAGGGATTTTTGTATAGCCTTTATTTTTCTGTTGTTGAATTTTCTGATTACCATTATATTGTTTTATGCTTCCCTGTTCATGATGCCCTTTCTTTTAGGTTTCCGGATAGTTTTGTTTGATCCTTTCCCTTGGCCATCTAGTTTTCTTCATTGCTGTGCATCCCTGGGTTTGGCCAACTTAGCTTTTTGTTGTATTATACAGTATGCATCCTGTCATACAATGACTTCATAGTCTCATTGTCTCTGCAGTCTTCCTGTTGTGTTTTGTACTGCACATTGAGGGCAGGCCTGGGTGGTAGAGAGTAAAGTGGCTTGAGCATCCACCCATAGCCTGTTGTCCTTCCATCCTTGGTGGTGGAAGATGTGATTGGTTGGAGACTGTGGCCCTTCCCAGACAGAGGGGCAGTTGCTTTGGAGTGGGGTTTGGAAGCCTGGGACTTGATGGGAATGTTTCAGGTTTCGAAGGCTTGGATTTATCAGTATTCTTAGCTAGTGGATAAAGTCTGGCTGTGGTGCAGGTGACCTACAAGGAAGAAGTTGTCCCAAGAGTTGGCCCAGGTTCACACACTTTCAGCAGTCAGGTTGCGCATGCCCTGACCAGGGAGACAAGAATACAGTGTCTGAGGAACAGAGAGCTTGCTCAGGTGGCCAGAAAACAGAGGCCAATTGTTAGAAGTGGAACCTTAACCAAAGTAAAATGTCTAAAGTGGGTCATCCCATATTTGATCTTCGAGTTCCTGTTTCAAAGGAACCATATGGTCAGTCAGCAACATCACACTCCTGGCAGCCTGAGGCAGAGCTTTGTCTGGCTTCAGAGGTCTACATTCTCATGCCATGCGATGCCCTTAGGAGTCTGTGAGCATCAGAGGGCACTGTCTCTACTCTGAACACACACTTTGAGTTCCATCACAGGTACAGGCTACGGTGCTGTGAAGAGCTATGAGTCCCACATGGGGTGGCTACTTGTATGAATGTTAGGGCAGGTGAGGGAAACGTGAAGGTATATGCATGTGTGTGTATGCATGTGGCTGTGTGCACACCTGCATTTTTGTGTGCATGCATGCATGAATGCACATGTGTGTGTACACGCATGCATCTAACCGTATGTGGACCCAGTACTCTTGTTGCATGAAAAGTAGGCCAAGACACCAGGGTACAAAGCTACCTTGCAACATTGTGCAGCCTGAGCAGAATACCTGAGAAATGTGCACTGTGTAGCAAGAAGCACTCCACGGTGGTTGTAGCTTGCCCAGTTGCCTCTAACAGCCCAGTTCAGCTCCCTTTGCTCATAGGCTTTGCACTCAGAGGTTCAGGGCTTCTGGTCAGGACAGAGAAAACGCTGAGACCTTGTTTTCTCTGAGCTAAGAGAATCCCCATGGCAGGGAAGTCACACTGACAATGTAATTACCACCAGAATCCTGGGAACTTGATGAATGAAGACTTACACACTTACAGGATAGTCACGTCAGTCACTTTAAAATTCACATTAAATCTTGCTTTCAATCTTTACCATTGCCATGCTATTGATTTATGCTTCATTTAAGTTATGGCAGAACTCATCCCAGATCTCTGGAGTACATTTTTGGCTTCCTGGAGGGGTCAGAAAATGGAGGGAGACATTAGAAGATCAGGGCCTTTGGCTTGGTTTTGGTCTTTTCACCTTCAGTGAAGACAGGTTCTCCTCATGATGCTGGAGGAATCACGGGATGTTTTGAAAATGATGCAATCCTTCTGACAACCTATCACCTCACACATTACCACTGTACTGTAGCAGGATCTGCGGAACCACATGACAGGTCCTGCAGTGAGCATTTATGTATATATCTCATTTTTAGTTCTTGAAAATGATAGTACTGTCCCCATCTTACAGATGAAGAAACCAATACTTAATTTACAGAAAGCAGGGAAAGTGTCTAGAGACATGCCATAGGAAGGTGGGACCCATCCTGCCTTCTGTCCTCTGTGTCCTCCACATGCTACAGGCTCTGTGAGTCAGGGCTGGTCCCAGGCCCCTGAACACTCTGTGTTGAATACAAGCATCATTTGTGGTCATAGTTGGTACTTGGTTTGTGTTTTTGCAGTGAGGTGTTGTCATGTTTCTCTATCCCCATGCTCAAGAAGAACTAAAAGTATTTTCTTTTAAGATGGATCCTGGAACTCAGAACCCCAGCAAGTGATCAAATTGGGCGTCCTGCCTGTCAGAAGCCTTCTCCTGGTGGAAGGTGCGCTGTGGGCAGCCTCGGGAGGGCAGGTGTTCATGGCCAGCTTGGAGACACATACCATAGAGGTGAGTGCTGTTGCCGCCAGCTGTGGGCAGGGTGCATCCCAGCAGCAGCCAGGCATTATGCAGTGAGTGGCAGTAGCGCTTGGTGCATTCTGATGCTTTGCTTAGAAAGATACAGTTAGCTAGAAAATCCAAGTATTTCCTAACCTCTTCTGTGGGGCGTAATTGCTACGTGTTTCCCTGCTAAGTAGTGGAAAGATTGCTTTAAAAATACATTCGGTATAAACAGCCCTCGGGGACACATGGAAAATCAGTGCTTGACTGGAGTATCATTTCTTATCAGTGGGTCGGGGGATCATTACTGGGATGCAGGAAGGACTAGCTGGACATTTGGGAAACCAATCCAGGCTTCCTAAACCAAAAACTCCCTCTGCATGGGAATTTTAACAAAAGGAGAAACATTAAACTCACAGGATGAAAAGCAGGATCAGTGAGGGGATTGCTGTTCTGTGGAGGCTGCCTTTCCCGAGACACCAGGCACCAGAAGTCGCCACATTGGGGAAAGAAATTGTGATTTAGTGTCGTAACTTTTCACACCTAATATTTAGTACACGTGCTCCAATATATTCATTTTCAGATTTGGGGAAATATTTCCTGTACATATGACCAAGAATTAACATACTTAGTGTACAATAAGGTCTTCCTAGACACGAAGAGAGAGACAGCCAATCTGGCAGAGAGTGTTGAGAGGGCCTGAGAGGCAACTGACAAGAAAGGAAATGCACAGTCACACACACACCCCGAAGCCTCAGTGATGTCAGCATGACTTATATAGCAAGGTTCTGTTTTGTGTATAAACTTTATTTTTAGACCCACTTTAGATTCTTGGCAAAATTAAGCAGAAAGTTCAAATTGCAGTATCTCTCTGTCCTCCGTGCACCCCCCAGGCGCTCCCCTTTCTTGCCATAAGCACCCATACATGTGTCGTGTTTGTTTCCATCAGCAGGCCTGAAGTGACATGTCATTGCTGTTATTTGGTGCAGTGGCACGTGTCCATTGCAGTACCATACACAGCCATTCCCTGTCTTAAAATCCATCCGTCCTTTACTGCTTTCTTCTTCTCCTCTGTGAGTAACCTCTGATCTTCTAGACTCTACTGTTCAGAATGCCAAATGGAAGGCAGTCAAAAAAACTCAAAACAAACCTCCACAGGGGGAGCTGGTTGAACCCAGGCATGTTATGCAGCAGAGGAGGCCGTGAGTGCAGGAGGTGAGGACATGTGTCATTCACTGGAGAATGGCAGGTCCGCATAGCACACCTGCAGCTCAGTGATGTGTGGACTGCCTGCGGTCACATCTGCTGCCCAAGTCCTGATGTGTGTGTTTGCAGCTCACAGATACATGATCTGTTTATTCTTCATCGTGCCCTTGGCATTTTCTAACCATGTCTTATACTGCTTACTGTACAGATTGCTCATGCCCAGTTAGCCCATATGTCTTCTACTATCTCTCACCCTGCTCTTCCCTCTGTAAGCTCACATCACATGGATATTGTCTTTTTGAGCCATTAAAAATTAACCATATTGCTGGGTGGTGCACTCCCTTAATCCCAGCACTCAGGAGGCAGAGGCAGGTGGACCTCTGTGAGTATGAGGACAGCCTGGTTTACAGAGTCAGTTCCAAGACAGCCAGGGCTGTTACTTAGAGAAACAGTGACTCAAAAAACAAAACAGCAACAACAAAACCATAACCAATCATGTCACAAAATTTCCTTTAAGTGTCATACTAGAGGTAATAGGTTTTTTTCCTTTGGGATGTGACTTACTTAATCTGACATGTTGGAATGACTGTTCAGAAATCTGCAAATCAAGCTGCCATCATCATTAGCTTCAGAAAACATTTGCAGGATATCTCTGGTGGTGTTTGCCAGCTTGCCAGAGCAGGGCTTCAGGCCATTTGCTAAGAGTTTATATGTCACATTTTTAGATGTTGTTCAGACATCTATTTCAGGACATATGTTGGTGACATGTTCTGTCACCTCAGGAAGAGAGTGGAACTTAAGCTCCAGGTGCGGAGAACTCAGAGTGGTTTTGGTACTGGAATCAAGAACCTCATGCGTGTTCAGCACTCTACTACCTAACCGTGCTCCCATCTCAAGAGCTGTAAATGTGCCCTGACTCCTGATGGTGACATTGAGCTCAGCAGTGCAGGTGCTGTCTCAGGCCTGTAGACTCCCAAAGGCAGTTCAAGGGTCAAAAGGTGAGACTCCATTAGAATCAGAATGTTTCCCCCTGGGGCAAAGGTGCAGATGGCACTATATTTCCTGGATAGACCCAGGCTCAAATCTTTCTCCCTGGGACCACAACAGGGTAACTTCACACCCTCCCAGGCTAACCCTGAACTGAATGAAGATCCTGCTACTCAGCCCGAGTTCCAGGATGACCGGAGTATGCCACTATACCAGTGTCTGATTCTTTTCCAGCTGGCCACAAGACAGGCAGAAGGAAACATGGACAGACATTTTCCCCCACAGCTCATGGTAACTTTTGTTACTTTTATACCCACCTGTGAGTCAAGGTTGTGGTAAGAACTTTCCTTCCAAGCACAGAGCCCTCCCTACCAAGTCACAGGTGCCATGGCAATTTCCTGGAATTTTGTTGCAGCCCTTGTGGATACCATTGACATCCTCTTGTAAATAATGTTCCTAGAAAGTTCCAAACCCTATGTCGACATGCTCCACTGGGCAGTCTTGATGACTACCTATACCTTGCTGATTCTGAATCTGAAATAGTGCAGGGCCCACCCATGGCCCAGCTGTGTGTCACGGGACACTCTCCTGGGCCTCTGTGTCGGGGCTGCCTGGTTGCATCCAGCACAGCACACTGGAGCTTCAGTCTCTAGTTTTCAATAGGACGAAGTCTTGCTAAAAGAAACATACATAAACCAGCATAATGTTTTGTTAGTCGGACGTTGTTTTTATAGAGACATAATGACACTATTTTAAGATTTTTTTTCCCCAAATGGCATGATCATCACCTTCATTATGATCATCATCACTAGTAAACTAAAACCAAAAATCCTCGGGGGTGCTCTGCAGCCTTCCCCAGAAGGCTTCTATGATAGGGCAATGTTCCCTCTCTGCATTATGCTGCCTTATGCTCCAGAGAGAGGCTCAGTGCTGTCTGTCTTCAAGGCTCAAAGAGTAGAGCATCCACATCCCAGCACTGGTCCCCTCTAGGCAGTTTTTAGCCTAAAAATAACTGAACACATTTATAGAGAGAAGCAAAACCTGCTTTTCTGGGAAAATGAGATTCATGCTGTTTCTGTTTTGTGGGCAGCCACAGCTGAGATGTGGGTGCAGCACAGGACCTCAACCTGCTTTCACCCAGCTGGGGTGGGGGTGCTACTGCTGGAGGGAGCTGCCTTCCTGCACAGGGTGGAGAGCACAGGAGCCGTTAGGAAGGAGGTTGTGAAGCTGAGGCATTTTCTTCACAACCGCTGTGGGCCTGAGTGGGAGTGCTCACAGGCCAGGGTGTCTGAGTTTGGGGTCTGTAACCTGGCAGCCCTGGGCAGAACACCTCCCAGAGGACACTTCTGCCTCCTGCAGAGCATAATGGTTGTCACATAGTGGAGGAAGTGTAGTCTCCACCTTTTATTTCTGCATTTCAGTATACATATGTATGTGTGCAAGTGAGTGGCAGTGCTCACAGAGGCCAGAAGAGGGTGCCAGATCCCCTGGAGCTGGAGTTATGGAGTTGTGAGCAGCCTAATGTGGGTGTTTGGGAGCCAAACTTGGGTCCTCTGCAAGAGTGGTCTATGTTCTTAATCTCTGAGCCTCTCTCCAGCCCCTTGCCATCTTTTTTCTTCCCAGCTACATGTAGCTTTCCTTCTTGTCTTTTATCCCTGTGTGTGTGTGTGTGTGTGTGTGTGTGTGTGTGTGTGTGTGTGTGTGTGTGTGTGTGTGTGTGTGTGTGTTTAGGAACAGGCGGACTTCTCTGGGGTTTTGGCAGGTGCTAACTTCACAGCTTTTTCTCTTAGAGCCCTGGAGCATGGTTATAGCTTCACTACTGGAGCTGCATGACTCTGAAGACTGCTTTCCTTGCTCCTGAATTTCCACCATATGTAGTTTGCTAAACTTGGGTAGACGGAAGGAAAGCGGGATAAACGGATAAACGGAATAAACAGTCAGGACAGTAATACAGCAACCTCACAATGGTCTTCAACCATGCTGTCCCTTACGGTAATAACACAGCAGTGCAGCCCAGGGCCCTCAGCACATGCATCTTGGCATCCCTGTGACCCCTGTGGCTCCTGAGACATGCTCAGAAACAGTTTTGTATGCAGGGAAGGAACAGGTCTGTCTTGGCGTTTCTGTTGCTGTGTCCAAACACCATGACCCAAAAGCAAGTTGGGGAGGAAAGGGCTTATTTGGCTGACACCTCCTCATTGCTGTTCATCATTGAAGGAAGCCAGGACAGGAACTCAAACAGGGCAGGAACCTGGGGGCAGGAGCTGATGCAGAGGCCATGGAGGGGTGCTGCTTTACTGGCTTGCTTTTCCTGGCTTGCTCAGCCTGCTTTCTTATAAAACCCTGGACCATCATCCCAGGGATGGCCCCACCCACAATGAGCAGGGCCCTCCCACATCAGTCTTATGAAAATGCCTCACATCTGTATCCTATGGAGGCATTTTCTTAATTGAGGTTCCCTCCTTTCAGATGACTCTAGCTTGTGTAAAGTTGACATAGGACTAGCCAGCACACAGTCACATAGTGCAGGCACACCCCCTGGTTCTGTGTGCCCAGCATCACAGAACCGAACCTGTGTTAAGTGATCCCTCATCCAGCATCTAAATGCTGTTCTGTACCTGCCAAGTGCCAGGTACCATACAGCAGACCCTGGCTATGTGTCCAGCCATGGGACAGTGTCAGATGCTGGGGAGCTCTGGTAGCTCCTTTCTCCCCAATCCTCAGCAGGCATGGTAAACCCATGCCCAGGTTGGGACCGGCCTTGTAATGTTCAAGCCCCGCCTCTGCCCTGAGTCTCTGTGTCAGGCTATGGGGCCTCACTCCAGGGCCTCATCACCTTCCCATCAAAATAAGTAGAGGTCACTGGGAAGACATGGGAAAGGAAATCACAGAGATTGTTGGAGTGAGATGTAACTCCTGGAGGAACTGTGGCTCTCAGGCTGAGAGAGACATAGCAGGGTCACCAGTGCCAAGAAAAGCCCTCACTATCAGGAGCCAAGTCTGCTGGAGCAGCACCTTTGACCCCATGCCCTAAAGCAGACTTGCACATTTCCCCATTGAATATCACACTTGCCATGTGACATGGAGCACCGAGGGACCTCAAATACAGAACAGATGTTAGGAAATATGTTCTCTCTTCTGAGACGGTGCTGCCAGTCCTTCAAGTGCTGTGGACTGCAGGCTGCAAAGTGAAACTGAGAAAGACCTGGTAATTGGAGACCCTGGAGCTGAGGCCACACGTGCTCCCAGGGAAGGAGGAGCCTTCCTTGTTATTTAGTCCTCCAGTGCTGTGTCCTCACATGCCATGGTTTCTCCTTCTGCTTTTTCAAGCCTCCTTGAAGTCCTGTTACTCAGCTACCACAGGTTTCCAGGGGCAATTACTGCCCTGCCTTGAACTCACACGAGGGGCAGTAGTGACCAAGACTTGTGCCTCAAATCTGCAAAGGGTAGTCTTTCCCTGCAGACAGTTCTGCACGCTACATGAACAATGGGCAATGAGCAGGGAGGGGAGGCTTCTTGAGCACTTACAGAAAGAAGGTAATGCAAGGCAGAATGTCCTTCCTGGTCCTCCCTCTGAGGCCTGGAAGTATGACTGCTATGAGGAAGTTGGTGCAAGTTTCCAGAGACCAGGGAGGCTGGGCGGGTGTAACCTCAGCTGGCCCATGACCACAGTACACAGATTAGTCTGACCCTCCCCTGGTGCCGTGTCCCTTGCGTGTCCTTACTCAAAGCCACCCCTTTCTCTAGTCCCTGCTGGCAGTGGACCATTCCCAGGGCACCCCAGTTGTCTCAAGTGCAGAGCAGTTACAGGATCCTGGGCTGGTGACATTGAGTCCTCATTTCTGTATCAGAAGCTCCATGGGGAAGGTTCCCACTTCAATGTGATCTGAGTTAAACCACAGTGATCTACAGGCATGTGCTATGGGCAGGTATGCATGAAGTAGAGGTAGCTGTTGATTCAGGCTTCTTCCTCCAGGTATGCTTGACTGTCCTGTGTGTGTGTGTGTGTGTGTGTGTGTGTGTGTGTGTGTGTGTGTGTGTGTATCTATGTGTGTGTGGCCATCTCAGAACCTTAAAGACCATACCAGTACTGAGCCTTCAGGGCATAGGCCTGGGCATCTGCCATCCTCAGCATTCCAGAAGTATCTCAATAGGCAGTCTGAGCCCTGAGGTAAAGCCAACAGCCCCTATGGGAGTAGCAGCAGCAGCCACATGTTCTATTCTGTGTGAAGGCATTAAGGAAGAACCGTCCCCAGGGTCATCCAGTGAACATCACACACACACACACACACACACACACACACACACACACACACACACACACACACACACTCTGTCTGTGCTCAGCATGAGCCCACAGAGAAGTCTAGGGACTAAACCAATACTAGTGTCTCAGGACACGGAGAGGAAGGTGGATGTCAGAATAGCAACTATGTAAATGAGATTGTGAGGTGTATACAGAGGCCCTCTTCCTTTTCTGCCCACCCAGAGTTGGCTGTTATGGAGATGCTGAGGGTGGTTTGGGTGGGTGTTGTGTTGAAAGGAAGAGGTGAATTTGCTAAGATTCTGGTACAGAATTCCAAAGGAATCCAGAACAACACTAGCAGATTTAAAAGCAAAACAAAACATTCAGCAAGGTCAGAGGGTATGAGATCAATATCCAAAAATCAATCTAGTTTGTGTTTGCCAGCAGCAAGCAGCCTGAAAACCAGGCCAAGGAGACAAGGTCAAGAGGCATCCCTGTACAGCTCCTAACCTGGGCCCTGCCAGCCATGTACAAGCAGAGCCACTCCTGCCCTGGAATCTTCCAATGAAATGAGATACAGTTAATGCAGGGTGTAGCTCAACCCAGCCCTTCTGGGAGCATCTGCAAGGGCGTAGGTACCATGACCTTGGCAGTCTGTGACAGGAGTCATGTGCTCTCCCTCTCCCCAGCTGGGGGTATTTTAAGTTGTTCAAATTAAGAGAACCATGTAAGATTGATATTTAGTGTGAATTTCCTCCTCGGGTGTTGCCACACTGTACCCTGACTTGGCTTTGGCCACCACACCTCCTCTGGTCTCAAGATGAGCCCATAGTTGTTTACTGCCAGCTGGACCTTGTGCAGTGTGATTTTGTTTGGGTACTGGTCGGTGAATGGGATCCCACAGGACTGCCTGCTTCAGGCAGGCCTCGGGAGAGGTGGCCCTACGACTGTGTTATGTCTGCCTGGACCGTGGGAGCAGGACCAGCTTCTTCCTCAGTACCCACAGCTGTGCTTCCCACCACCCTCAGTGGGCTGTGGGGGACCTAGATCAGCAGCCGGCCCTTCTCAGCACCTGTGATGTTGGGTTGAAGTTGTTTTCTCAGCTTATAGAGGTGCCATGATAAATGGAATGTAGCACCGTGTTCTCTGAAGCACTTTTACCTGCTCAGGGAAGCACCACAAGGGCGTTGTACCCCTGGATGCTGTTCTGTGGCTGTGAGTAGATCAGTGCTGTTACAGTCATGGGTTTGAGCTCCAGCAGGACCCCACGGTAGTCAGGAGTGACTCGGTCTAGCCTCATTGTGTGGCGTCTTTGCTCACTGCACTATTGTAGAGTCTGGCTGAACCCTTAATACCCTGTGTAACCCCATTTCCTGTACGTCCCCAGAATCAGCTGGAGGCCCACCAGGACGAAGGGATGGTCATCTCCCACATGGCTGTGGCCGGCGTTGGCATTTGGATTGCCTTCACCTCAGGGTCCACCCTTCGCCTCTTCCACACAGAGACCTTGAAGCACCTGCAAGATGTCAACATTGATGCCCCCGTGCATAGCATGTTGCCAGGTACTCTCCACGAAAGGGAGGGTTCTAGTGTCACTCTCCCTTGTGCAGCTCTCAGCCAGATGCCTCAGAAGGAAGGGAAGAAGGCAGCAGAGGTTCAAGGGACAACAGGGACAGCAGCTACTAATGCACGTATAGCCAGTGTGGTCCAAGGACCCTGGGTATTTGCATATGCCCCACGTGTGTAGATGCACAGCCATCACCCATTCCACAGCCACAGTGTGTGGTACCTGGCATGAGTTAAGCGTGGGGGCAGTGTATATAAACGTGTAGCTTGTATGCACAATTATGCAGCCTCTCTATGAATATGATGGAAGCTGCATGAATGGCCACAGTGGACCAGCTGGGGATGCCAGAAGCAAGACAAGGTAACTTCATAGTCCTGGCTCTACCAGGAAATCTCTGAAGACTGAACAGGGAGGGGGCTGATGCCAGGGTGCATCTGGGGAGGGTGATCCTGCAGAGAGAGGCTTGAGGGGGGTGTCTTGCCTGCTTTTTTGTCCACAGGGTCCTGCCAAGCAGGCTGTAGGGAGAGTGTGACAGAAAGGGGAATAGAGAACACAGGCACGGGCTGAAATTAGAAGTAAGCAATGGGTAGCGAGGTGAGCTGGTCACCTGTTAATGGTTGTGCTGTTAGGAAGTGTTCTCATGTGAATCACAGGTGAGCCAGTCAGTACAGACTGACATTGCTGCTGGACAGCGTTCACATCATGTGCATCAGTAGCTGGAGAAGAACTCTGGGGATCTGGGTGGTGCTTTGTTCAGGCAGGCAGTGAGTTATGTGACTGGTATTATTTGTATGTCACACTCAGACCAGATGCCCTGTGTGTGTGTGTGTGTGTGTGTGTGTGTATGTGTGTGTGTGTGTGTGTGTGTGTGTAAGAGAGAGACTGTAGTCGTTTAGAGATGGCTGAGGCCACAGTGGTATGGATGGGGCAGTCTGGGTGGATTTGTCTGTTTGTATGGTGAATTGTGGTGGGGAAGGTGTCTGTGGGGGAGAGGAAGGCTCTGGGGAAGGTTTCTGGCCTCTGTCCTGGCTACAGGCTGAGGCCTCTGACAGCATCACCCATTCCCCTAACCTGGAAGCTAGAAGTTCAAGATCAAGGTTCAGAGTTCCTTGTAGGCTGTACTTTCTTGTTCATGTACAGCACCTTCACACCGTGTTCACACAGGGCAGAGAGAACACCAGCTCTGGTCCCTGCTGTAAGGGTGCTAACTCCATCATGAGGCCCAACCCTGTGTCCTCATCTAAACCTGTCCCCTCCCTCAGGTACCAACTGCTAATCTCATCACCTACATCATAACAATTTATGGGAATAGTGACACATACAGTACATTACAATTAGCATTTTTGATGCCTTAGAAAAGCACAATAATTTAGGGGTCACAATGCAGAGAGAGCGCACCTGTCCTGTGACATGAGGAATAACAAGGAGGTAGGGGCAAGAAAGACAGCAGCAGAAAAGATTCATCGAGGCCTGCAGGACACAGGCATCTGGGGATGGTGACAGGTGTCTTTTTCTATGGAATTGACTGCCAACCATTTTTTTTTTTTTTTAGATATTGATAGGCAATTTAATTTAGTTAGGAAAATAGAGGGTTTTGTAATGCTTATTTTTAGAAAACAAAAATGATTTAGCATCAGGGTGGCCCCCAAAGTATGCTGCTGGGGACCTGTCTTTTCTTTCAGGTATTAGCCACCTGGACAGATGTTTGCTGTTGGAATCTTTTGTCCCTTAGACAGAAACCAAGTCAGATTCACCAGCTGCCAACCTATGCCTGGATCTGCCCAGAGAATGCCCTTCACTCATTGACATGGAAAGGGACAGGAGTTAGATTGCTCTGCCATAAAGGCTTCTGGGGCCCAGATCCTGACCCAGTACCCTGTGGCCTCCAAGGAAGCAGCTGTGGTTGCCATGGTTCCTAGAGTCCTGAGAACCAACCCCAGGAATGTTGCCTGGCCTCAGTCCCTGCCACAGGGGCCCTGTTCTGCCTTGTGTTCATTCCCTGAAGTTTCTGTCAGAGATTGGGGAAAGGAGGGGCTGGTCAGTGAGTGGGGCTTGTGTGTTGAAATTTTATGAGAACGAGCCTTGTACATGATACAGTGAAACCAAACCTCAAGAACTCCAAGTGAACAGAGAGATGGCTCTAGGATGCTCCTTCCCTGACCCTCGATTAGCTGGTATTTCCCCTGCCCACCTAATTTTAAAAATGAACTGTGTTCTCATCTATCCTCTCAGTCTCCTCCTGCTGTAGAGAAAGTGGGATGTGCCTGGCTTCTGAACAGATCCACTGGCAAGACCTGCTACAGACTCAGGCAAGCAGCTCCCATGAGAACATACAAGTACACGTTTGTCCACTGCCTCTCCTCTGCCATACTGACTTGTGGGGGTTCCCTCCTTCCTGATCAGGCAGCCAGTTCTGGTTAGGAAACATTTGGAGGCCACTCAGCGTGGGTGTGCAGTGTCCACACAGCACAGTCCAGTGAGTTTTCTTTCTGTTCACCCTGTAGCCGGGGCTGCAGCTCCTCAGCCTTCTGCACTGGTTCCAGTTGGCCAGACACTGGCTCGTCCCAACCTTCCCTACAAAGCCTGATCCCTCAGCACTGCCAGATTCATGGGTGTGGGGTATGGGGTATTTTCCAGAGGCCTGTCCACCTCACCACCTCTCTTCCTCAGGCTAGAGGGTCTGTCCCAGTCTCTCCACAGCGTTACAGTTTGAATCTAACAATGCCTCCTGGCAGCTCATGAGTTAAAGGCTTTTTAAGGGATAGTTCATGAGGGCTCTGGCCTAATCCAGTGATGGAGTCATACTTTCATGGTGTTGAGAGGTGGTGGAAACTAAGAAAAGTGGTTAAAGGAGGTGTGTTCATGGGGGAATGCCTGGAATTCCCCCACCTCATACACACACCCTTCCCAGCTACCACGAGGTGAGCAACTTTCCTCGCCACACCCTCCTGTCATATCTCTGGCTTACCACAGGCATAAAAGCAATGGAGCTATGAACTGAAGCCATGACCCAAAGCCAATCAGACTTGTAAGTTGCTAATGTCAGATATTTTGTCAGAGCTGAGGAAGGTGGACTGGTGCAAGCCACCTTGGACACAGCCTGTGGGACCCTCTGTCACAGATCTTGACCTAGTTCCATGCAGTTTATCTTTCTGCTTCATTTTCATGTATGGGTGGAACAGATAGGGGTGTCAGTCCAGCATGGACTGGAGAACCTGCTCTTGGACTGCACTCTTCAGCGTACCCTGTGCTGTATGTTAAGTAGCTTGCACTCTGCCTTGTCATGTGTGCATCCCCCCCCCCCAGCATTCTTCCAGTGGTGACGTGGCACTGTCCCACAGCCCGGCCACAGGGGAAGGGTAACTCGGAGCAGAGCTGTGCCACAGTAAGAACCGGGTTCTATCTTCTGTCTAGCAGTAGTTCCTGACATCCCAGAATGGTGCCCTGTGGGCCGTTCTGATCTCCAGCACATGCTGGGGTTTAGAGAGAGTAAAGCCAGTGTTTCACAGCAGTACGAGCCACTGTCTTGTGTTTCAGCCTGCATGTTTGAGCTGCTGTTTGTACCAAAATAAGTGCACACATAGGTGTGTGTGGAAGCAGCATGGGCAAGCCCCCTTTCCTTTCATGTCATTGTTAAGAGTTATGAAGTCCAGGTAGGTCCTCCAGATAGAGACACACAGAGTCAAAAAAGAACACAATTTGGAAAAGAAATGATACTGGAGCCATCAGAACTTGATCAGACCTAAGACTACCCCGTGGAACACCTGAATCAGTTCCTAGCAGTTCAACTTCCCTTCTGTGTGGAATTCAGTCCTGAGGCCATTTAACATAGGCTCCCAGTGTAAACCAAGCGTATGGCCTCCCAACAGTAGACCTTAGATCATGCCTGGGGCTCATCTGTTAGAGCAGGCATTGGACTCTTAAGAATGGAGGCACAGACGGTGTGGCTGCAGCATGGAAAAGTCCCTAAGCAACCTCCGTGTCACCACACAGATGTTTCCTGTGTTGTCCTCAATAGTCAAAGCTGGCAGAGCGGGGTGACAGAGGTGCTGGGGGCACATTGACCGTCTGTGTCCCTTCTGAGAAGATACAACTTCCAGAAGTGATGTGGCCAAATAATAGAGCCAAGTTTTTTATTTAAAAGTTCAGTGTGAGTCTTACCATGCCATGGCCGTAGTCATAAGGGGGTTGGCGAGTTAAACTGCACTCCTGGTTGTAAGTGTGAACCGGGGAACTCCATTCCGGCACAGACACACCAGGTACTTGTCTCCTGCAGACTGGGACCTCAGGGGAGGCGAGCATTAGGGAAGAAGAAAAAAAAAAAACAAAAAAAGCAAATAGCCAGTTCCTGGGACAAGTTTTTACATAGTTCCCAAATGAAAAACAGGAAATAGTAGCATCTGGGACTTACCTGCTTTCTTTGTTACTAATAACTACTACTACTACTACTACTACTACTACTACTACTACTACTACTACTACTATTAAGGCTGTTTCTTTTGTAGTTTCCATCTGATTGCTTTGACTGCAGGTCAGCGTTCTGGGCTCAGGGGACACCTGTGTGAGGCCCTGCTGCTGCACACCTAAGCCCTTGTAGCTCAGTGTCCCTGCCCCTCCAGGATGCCATCATCTGAACCTGATGCTGTTCTGTGTATTCTCCTTGGGGAAACACTTTTAAGGGAAGGTTTTCTTTGAAAAGGCAATGGAACACTTCCCAGATTCTTACTATACTTAAGATAATGTAGGTGTGAAAGTGAAATTTCTCTGAAAAAAAAAAGTACATATATATATATACACTGTTTATATGGAGGAGATTCAAACAGAGAATGAAGAATGCAAGATGTATTTCTGGGTGAATGAAAATATCTAGTGACTCTCTCATCCTTCATGCTTTGACGGTAAACTATTTTTGGGTTTTTTTTGGAGCTGCTGAATGAAAGGGCATTACACGAGATGCCCTAATTGCCCGATAATTGTCTTTGAAGTGACATTATTTACAGTATTAATATTTCTAGGGCCTCTTTAAAAGCCCAGCTCAGATCAACACTCTAAAATTTATGAATTCAAAATTTCTGCTTCGTAGAAAAAATAAAGGGAAGCCAGTTTCCCAATGCAAAACAGTTTCCGATGTCCGATCTGAGCGATCAATCAGTGTCATTTGTGGAGTGTCACCTGCACGCAGCAGCTGACTGGCACCTGGGTGCATGGCTGCTCCTCAGGCTGATACTCTGAGCAGAGCTGAGGCTTTGGGGTGGAAGTGGGTAGTTATTCTTGGAGCTGTGGGTTTAATTGCTTCCCAGACCTCTGTGTTTTAAAAAGGAAGTCCCTCAGACTCACTGGAACTTTCCATTCTCCCATCTGATTTCCTGTGTTACTGTGAGGGAACCCATGGGAAGACAGGTGGAGGAAGTGGCTCCTATATGGCGTGATGACCCAGCAGCCTGCCCTGGCACGGTAACACAGCGGTCAGCAATAATGACTGTGAATGATGGCGGGTATTGGCTTTGGAATTCCTCAGTGTTTCTCAACAGCCTTTGAAAGCACCTGTTGGAGGACATGGCCACTGCAGGCTTAATTGTGATGCATTCCTAAGGTTCACATCATTCCAAATAGACCAATTTGGAATCTCGGGGATTAAATACTGTTTTAGCTTTTTAAGAAATTGCACAGACCACCATTAAGTTGAAAATGCCTTTTAGTTTTAAAATATCTGAAGTCTAAGCATTTCATAAAGATGACCTCTGAAGACACGCAATCCACTTTGGCCCTACTATTTGCTTGTTTTCAGCACAAGCTTTGTATCACACACAGACGTAGCAAAAATAACATTTGTTCTACAGAAGGCAAGAGTCAGCGGGTGCTGCATGAGTCACCTCTGTCACTCTATGCTGGTCGGCCTTTGGACCAAATGCCAGGACCAGTCTTAAGACTCCTTTCAACCCAGTGTCACTTTCCATGGAAGCAGAATCCCTTTGCAGGCCCCCTGCTTCTCTGCAGCCTGTAAGAAGATTCCTGCAGCAATGTTGCTCACTCCTCCCAAACCCTCCTCCTGGCCTGGTCAGTTCCTACTGGCTACAGAGAAGGGTCAGCAGAACAGACCAGGCACCTTGGAGGCTTCTCTGACCCCATAGTGCTTTAACCATCTCCATTCCTTACCATCACTTGCACCATACCTGTGGGATACACATGCACAGAAACTCTGGAAGCCTCGAAGGCAGTGTGTATCTACAGTGTGCTGCCAGTGTGTGTGTAGGTATGTGTGTGTGTGTGTGTAAGTGTGTGTGTGGGGGGGGGGAGTGAGAGAGACACACACAGAGAGAAACAGGCACTATGTAACTATGATGATTTAAATAGCCCTGGGGTTGCTTCACCTCTGACAAGGCTGGTCTAAGGAGATGCCTTGATGGGACAACCCCAGGACATTGTCTTTCTCTTCTCACGAGGAAGGCACAGGTATGAGCATCCTTACAGCTTGTCTTGCCACAAGGCTTAGTGGTGTCTGGGGGATGGTCTTGATGTCTGGAACATTTCCAGCCTGCATGCCCACCCCCTGCTACCCACCGAGCACTGCTGTGTGAGCCAGCTACAGGGCATTGGGGTCACTTCTCTTTCTTATCTAGGGCACCAACGTCTGTCTGTGACCAGCCTGCTCGTCTGTCATGGATTGCTCATGGTTGGTACCAGCCTGGGTGTTGTGGTGGCTCTGCCAGTTCCTCGTCTTCAGGGTATTCCCAAAGTGACAGGTAAGTGGGCACAGCTACATGCCTGCCTCTCTTCAAAGTGGCCCCACAGGTTGCTGTCCTGTGGTCCTTAGGGCACCGTAGATACTTAGAAGAGATGCTGATTTGTTCTGTTTTCATGTTCTCTTCTGTTTTTCTCACTCTGGTGTTAGTAGTTCCAGGAGAATCCATCCTGAAAACTCATTTCATGGTGCCTCTATTACTCATTAATTCCCATCCGAACACAGTGTTTTGCTCAGTGGAAATGGACCCCTTCTTTCTTGGCGTAGAGAAACTGGGTATACGCCTCTCTTAGTTTTGCTTCTGGCTGCAGTTCATACCAGGAAACAGTCCAACATCATGGTCTTGGGGGTTCCACCTCAGGACCCTACTCGGGCAAGCCCCAGCTAAGAACAAAGCATGATGGGGAGATTTCAGTGGAATGGAAAAGAGGGCTCCTGAATGTTCAAATGGCAGGTAGGGGGATGTTGAGGAGAGCTGCTGCGGACCCCCAGAGTGCTGACACTGTATGTGAAACAAAGATCCTGTGTGTGTGCTGGTCATACCATCTGTTGGGGAGGACAGCTGTGGAGCAGAGGACTTGACGGAAGTCAGCAGCAGCATGTTAACAAGGGCTGGGTTCCATGGTCCCTTCATGTGGTGTGGACAGACTAGTACGTTGTGGTGTTTCCTAGCTGGTAGGGTTAAGGAATCCCAGTTCATTCACTCCTTCCCCTACTCCTCCTGTCCCCTCCATCCATCCCTCGATCTCCTTCTTTTCTTACCCCCTCCCCTCATTTCCTCCCCTTCTCCTTCCTTTTCAGTGCTAAGGGGTAAATCCAGGGCCTTATTCGTGATGGGCATTCACACTTTCCACCCAACTACTGCCCCAGCTCACATTCACTCAGCTCTCAGGATTCGTTTATTAGGAGCTATACGCAGCAGCAGATACCTCAAGTTTTACTTACCAGATGTTTTCTGTGTACGTGGTAGTGGGAGAGCATGGTGGCCACCTGGTGGAGGGGCTGAGGCCTGGTTTCTGGGTCTGAGTCCCCAGCCTGCCACCCTTCTGAGCTCACCTCTTCCCTCCCACACCCTCCTTCTGTTTTATTCACCAAGTTGTTCCTCACACCATTTTCCTAATTTTGCATTGTCTGCAGTCGTCTCCTCATGTGTGTGTCTTCCTGGTGACTTTATTTTCTCCTCTGTTTCTGTTACTTCCTGTCATGTTCCAGTATCTGGGCATCTGTCATTAGCATCTTCAAAGTATCCAAAAAATCAGCTAAGATCAGTGACATGGGGAGTCAGCACTCCTGTCAGTGGCCAGGAGCTGTTTCTGACTGATAAGATGAATGAGTCACTCGGTGACCTGGAGACAGAAAGTCCTGATTTTAATAAACAATTGTGGAATTGTTTTTCTCAAGCCCCAGAAACTTTCTGCAGTGTAAATTGCCAGAAGCTTCTGGTAGTATAGTATAGGCACTGTATTCCTGACACTGAGGACTGGAGTTTTTTGATTTCTTAAGGCTTAGGGAAATCAGGTCCATTTACATAGAGTGAGTGAGGAAGTGTTCCAGGCCCAAAGCTAAAGACTTTTGATTATATTACTTCAGGTGTGTGTGTGTGTGTGTGTGTGTGTGTGTGTGTGTGTGTGAAAATGTGAGCCTGAACACGGGATAATCTCTTTTTAAAATATTTATATATTACTTTTGTGTTTGTGTGTGTGTGTGTGTTCATATGTGTGCGTGCATGTACACCTTCTTGTATTCATTGTTGCCATGGGAGTGCAGCGTGCACAGAGTCCAGGTGAAAGCATCCGAGTCCCTGTAGTTACAGGCAGTTGTGAGCCACACAGTGTGGGTCCTGGGACCTGCACCTCCATCCTCTTCGAAAGCACTAAACTTTCTTACCAAGAGCCATCCATATTAAGGCTTCAGGTGACTGAGAGTCCATAGGGATATGATCTGGGGATTCCTGCTTCAACTATCCCGTGTGTTAGTTGCCAAGCTGCTGCCTGGGTAGGGGCACAGGGTTAGATCCTGCACTTTAACATCCTAGGCAGTATGTGTGTCACTAAAGATCTTTATTGAATTGTCCTCTTAGGGCGGGGCATGGTCTCCTACCATGCACACAATGGGCCTGTTAAGTTCATTGTCATGGCCACAGCTTTTCAGAAGAACAAGGACAGAGCCAGAGACAGCCCACCCTCCGGCCCTGAGCCGCAGGATGAAGACCCCAAGGATTTGCTCTGTGGTGAGGAGGGCACTTCTTGCCTGGGCCAGACTGACACCAACACAGCCGCCAACACAGCCGTTTGGTTGGGAGACTCCCCGGGACTGACAGCTCAGAAGAGTGACCTGTCTTCATCCTCAGGTTCTCTGAGCTTGTCCCATGGCTCCAGCTCTCTAGAGCACAGATCTGTGGACAACAGCCTGTGTGACCTCCTGAAGGACCCCAGTGCCTCCCCGAGGAGCAGGGCACAACGCTCTAGGAGAGCCAAAGCCAGCTCAGCACTGGTGGTGTGTGGGGGCCAAGGCCACCGGCGAGTTCACAGGAAGGCTAGGCAACCTTCTCAGGAGGACCTGGTGTCTTCAGTGATGGTGTGGCAGATCCCACTGCTGAGCATGTAGATCAGAGGCTGCCGCCTGGCATGAGGGTGGCAAGCAGGGACAGTTCTCGGCTGGGTGCAGGCCAAGTGGTGGAGGCTGCATCCATACCACTGGGACCAACTGGAAGCAGAGTTGGGAAAGGAATCTGCAGACGTCACACAGATTCTCTGCCTTCTCCCATGGAACATCCGAGTCAGAGGTGTGAGGGAGGCAGAGGAGCATTATGGCCTTTGAGCCACTGAACAGAGTTCTGGGAGAGTGCCACAGTCTGCCTTGTCAGTCATTCACCCGAGATGCAGCATGCACCAAGGGCATCAGTTCTGGGCACATCTCAGAGAGCTGACGGGGAACTGTAGCGTCCAGTAGCATAGGAGGTCATTAACAATTCTTAAAATCATCCTACTTGACTTAGGCTCACTACTGTTATTTATATCTTATATATTTTTTAAATCTCAGAATAAAAAATGTAACAATTTAAAGAGCCAGGTGACACATTCCAGTCCAGTCAGCTTGCGTTGTCTGGGGGCGACTGAGGCTTTCCAAAGTCAACTGATGTGTGTACTGCACCCTTTAACAAATAGTGTTTTTATATTGTGTTTTCTATTAAAAATTAACCGTTAGCATTTCAGTCAATATACTACATGTAGTGTTTTGCACATAATCTTTGCTTTAAGCCAAAATGTTTAATAATGTCAACTCCAGCTTCCATGCCAAACCCTGCTTGCATTCTCACGCTAAAGGAAATTAGTATCGGCGTGGGACACGTGCGGGCTCTGTCACACAGGGACGGTGCTGAAGAGCTCAGGTCTTCAGTGCACTTGCTGTCAGTGAGCCACCCACATCTGGACACTCATTCTAGAATGAGTGACCCATGGTGCTGACCCTCAGCTGCTGCCCCCACTGCCTGCCATGCCAGTGTCCCCTCTCCCAAAGAACATACAGGGTCATATGGGGCACTTGAGAGGCAGCCTGGAATGTCAAGGGACATGAGTAACCTATATATAGATTCTGTTTGCTCCACCTGTATTTGTACATCAGTGTTTCACTTACTGGATGGCTAAAAATTTGTTTTCTTAAGCCTAATTCAGATGCTCACCAGAAACACACTCCTCAGCACTTTACAAATGACTAAAAATGCTTACTTTTAACTTAGCCAAATATTTTCTAAATCACACATATACCCAAGCTTTCTTAAACTGTTAGCTGCTATCTTATTTGATAAAAATAAAAGACTTTTTATTTTAGAATCCGGCATGACAAGTTGCCTTTCTTCCCCACCCCCTGTAAAATCTAAAAGGGTGATTACATCCAGAAGAGGAGAAAGCAGTCCTCTTCTCTCTGTCCGGGCATTGTATTAGCCAGCTTTGTGAAAAACAGCTCCCAGGTGGACTGGGACCCTTGCACGTTGCCAGTTCTCATGATGTATGACATGACGAGTTCATAGAACTAGTCTGTCTTACTGATACTTTGCAAGACCAGGGTAAACTCTTAAAGGAAAGACACAAAAGTTGCACAGAGCAAGTTCATGGTCCTGGAAGGCAGGTGCCACAAGCATTTCCATACAAGATGTGCACAAAGCAAGCTTCACCGCAGCTCATTACCCAGGAGAAGCAGGCTGGGTGGAGAGCATCTGGCAGAGCAGAGCTCAGAGGATGGCAAGCCCCGCCGTGGATTAGAGAGTCACTCAAGTGTGTCGGCGACCGCTGAACAAAGCAACATATTAAGGCCAGTGCACTTAATGAGCAGCTAGCCTGTAAACTGGTTATGTGACAGTCACATTGCGTTCTCTTAGGCCTGGGAATGAAATACAGACCCCATCATGCTGCTACCTTTTTTCAGGACCTGCACCCTCGGTGTAAGCCCTCAGTCTTGAGAGGTGCTATGTTGGGGCAGCTCCTGGGGTCATGAACTTGGATTCTCCTCAACGAGCCACATCCAACTGTTCCTGTTGAGAGGAACACTTACCACAGCCTTCAAAGGCAGCTTCTCACTGTCTTCCCGGGAAGGAGAGGGAATATGAAACATGATGTTTACTTTTACAAAAGCCCCTAGCACTGTCAGGAAATTACCTGTCCTGTGTCCCTGCTTCCAGGACCCCTCTTCCAGACACAATGGTTTTTGAAAAATGGTAAGGTTTTGACAAAATCTAAGAAGATGAAAACACACAGCTTAATGCTTCCTATTCCCAGTCCTTGGATCTGAGATATGTATGGGAGATGTACATGAAGCAAAACTAAGGAATCAGAGTGTGATGTAAGAACAGGTAGTCATGCCTGGTGGTGGTGGTGCACACCTTTAATCCCAGGTCTTGGGAGGTAGAGGCAGGTGGATCTCTGAGTTTGAGGCCAACCTTGTCTACAGAGTTAGTTCCAGGACAGCCAGGGCCACACAGAGAAACCCTGTCTCAAAAAACCAACAACAACAACAACAAAAACAAAACAAAAAACAAAACAAAAACAAAAAACAGATGGTCCAATGTTGCCCACCTGGACCTCAGCACACAAGCAGGCCTGTCAGCAGCCAGTGTTCAGCAAGGCCCTGGTGAAGCGGGCTGGATTTGTAGGACTCAGTGTTCACAGATCAGCACAAGGAAGCCCTGAGGGCACCCCCAGAGGCATCATCTTCCCCAGAGTGCTGTAAATGCACTCAGATATCAGCTCCTTGGAAGAAAGCTGTCCTGGGTCTGTGCTGGCACCAGCCTGGCAGCCCCACCCACCCCAGCGAAAGCCAGAGGCCACCAGGGGACAGAATGACCTGTTTGCTGGCTTCTGGCCAGAAGGGACCTCAGCTGTGGTATTGAACACTGGCTATGTGTACAGTCCTCAGACCCAGCTTGACAGATCTCACCATTAAGGGTAGCCTCTTGAGGCAGGGTTGAGTGTCTTTGCCATTATTTCAGGGAGATGAGCCAATTTCTGTGTAGCTATTGCTGCTAGAGATTCAAATGCATAGTTGTAAATTAGAAGTATGGGTGTGGGTTCTCTTCCACACTTCAGTTGAGGACTGTCATTCAAAGTGCTTTTGTACCCAGCATTATCTCAAGCCATGATATCTAACTTGTGGATGACAGTGGTCAGTGCTGGTGACAGCAGGATTTATTGGCTCTCTTCCCCCTACCAAGCAGGTGACGCACTAGAGCCATATTCCAGGAGGAACCCTTGACAGTGGCTCTATCTGCTAGAGTCTGGACATGCCTCCACCTATCTCTGCATCCTCAGAAGCTGATGGGAGGCTTGTCAACCCCAGCTTGTCAACCCCAGGGAATATGCCCTGGGGACTGGGGATGGAGGCCTGCATGGTGCCACTTCTTCAACATGGAGCTTTTCACATTTATAACTGTTGCCCCTGCTGGGCTGCAGGCCCTGCTTCCAAAGCAGAGAATTCACGTGAGGCTAGAGAAAGTTCCAATAAAGGAGAGCATCAGCTCTGATCCAGGGCTCTGATAGTTCTCATCCTTCCAATGACAGCTTCCTCCTTTCTAGCTCCCTTACCCTTATAAGCACACACATTTACACACACACACACACACACACACACACACACACACACACACACACACGGTGCATATGCTCACATTTGCACACATATACACAGGTCTGTATCTATGTGCATATGCACACATTTACACACACATGCACAAAGGCCTATGCCCACATGCTTACATGCACATAGGTCTGCACCTATGTGCATTTACACATAGTTATACACAGGTGCACACAGCTCTACATGTGCAAACATACGTATTCACACACACCTGAACACAGGTCTGCATTTGCATTCATGTGTGCACACATATTTGCTCTTCTCTAACAATTGCTGCTTTCCATGAGGAACTGGTTGGGCAATGTTTACTGGAGTGGAAATAGCAGAAGCAGCTGCTGGTCACCCTGGGCTTGAGGCCAGTGCTCCCTATGACTCTGGGAAAGAATTAACCATTTCTTGGCAAGCATCAGAGAGCTTCTGTCACTGGGTCACATGTGTGTTTCTTAGGTACCAACAGAACTCTACTTCCCTGTGAATGTCTATGCCCCGGAAGGGCTCACTGTGGTTCTGATGTAATGCCGTGTAAAAGACAAGTTGTTGCAGGTGGAGATCTACAGCTCGGGGAGTTTGGAATGTACACCCCTGCTCTGGTAGATCCAGGCTGGCTCAGCCATGTGGCTACTGTCTGACAGGGTTGTTAGGAGCCTGAGCTGATCATCAATAGGACAGGAATAGACACCCTTTTACTAGCCCTTATCTGGTCAAGACAGGGTCAGCATTAAACTAAGCCTTTGCTGCTTTTTTTGGTATGTGGACAGGGCACAAAGCCCAGCAAGCTCACCTATACAGTCAGTGACACCTGGTCATCCAGGTGCATTTAACTCCCATAACCATGGTCATGAGGCTATGGACTGCTGCCTGGAAACATGTCATTTGATCCTGATTGCCCTATGCAAAACCTGGACACTCTGGGTGCCTGGTTTAAATGGCGCATCTGAGGCCAAACAGTGGAGCCCGGCCATGGCCCTAGAGCCCAAGAAGGACCGTGCCCTAGAATCCCATAATCCATCAAGAAACAGAGCATAATGCTAATGGTGCCTACAGCTGCCAGGTGGGTGGAGGAGCTATCCATGCTGGCTTGGCTCCAGCCTATCCATCTTGAACAAGCCTCTTGGTCACAGGCAGAACACTGGGCCCAGCAGGGAGTTGTGGTAGGGCTAGGGCAAGTGGAGGAATATTGACGATGTGGGCATTCTCCAGGGACCAGCAGGTGCAGGCTGGTGGCTCATTCAGGCAGGATCTAGACAAGGTGTTCTGACTTTCTCCCACCCAGGGACAGGAAGAGGCAAGGGCCCCACAGGGTAATAGGGGACTACTTGTTGGTTCCTCCTAGCCAGTCCCTGCTGCTTTTCTCATTTCCTGCTCTTCTCACTGGAGAACAAACAGCTTCTGGGTACAGGGAGAGAGGCTGTGGGGAAGGAAGGAAGTCAGGGGAGGGCATGCTCTCCTGGCACAACAAAGCAGCTGGCCAGGCCTGCCCAGACTGACCCACTTCCCAGGATGCTGGGAGCAGAGGCAGGAACCAGAAAAAAAAATGCAAAAGCTCTGTCTGGCGTGGTACCAGCATGAGCACACTGCCATAACTTCCTCAAGTCCAGAGAGATCAGGGTATTCATAAGCGGCCAGCCTAGGTGACACTGTGTTTTGAAAGTGCCATTGTGGGCCCTGCAAACCATCACCCTTTAATCCCAGACAGCAGCGGGGAAGGAGGCCAGCCTGTCTGCTCTGAACACATTGGGTAATGTTTGCCAAGTGGTCAGGTTTCCGCCAACGTTTATGGAAATAGTTTCAAACCCTGGTGCCCATCCCACCCAAACTAACTTCTCACACATATTACACCTGTTGTGGCCCAAGTAAGTTTTAGGTAAGACAGAGTGAAAGGTATTCCAGTTTCCATCCACTTCTGCAAGCTGAGGTCTTTGGAAAGGCATGGGGAAACATGACAGGGTCATCTCAGAGGATTCCCTCCTCATGGCAGCCATACACACAGCTGATGTAGGTCACCCCACCAGACTAAGTGGCAAGACCCAAGTGTTCAGTGTTGAAAGCAGCTTGCACCATGCTGGCTGGGGCTTCTTGCCTGTTTAATCTAGTGCTGTGCTAACTGCTCTTCATTCAGTCTCTTTGTTTTTGCCTTTTACTTTTGTTTATTCATTTCTTTGTTTGCATTTAGTCTGTGTGTTTCTGCCTTTACTTCATTTATTTCTTTCCAGTATTGTGAATGGAACCCAGGGCCCTGTGCGTGCTTGACATGCTCTTCCACCGAGCTGCACCCAGACGCTCATATGTTCTTTATTAAATGTTACTTTTATTGTGAACTGTAAAAAAAGACCATAATAGATCGGAAAGGTAAAAATGGTTAAGGTCTTCTGGTTCATGCCCAGGCGATTGAAAACAAAGAACAAAACTCCTCTATTTCGACAGCCAGGATGCAAAACTTCAGTCTTGGTGCCATGGGGTTGTAGCCACAAAATACCAAAGCTAGGAGCTATAAACCACACTTCTGGGGGCACAAGCCTGTGACCAAGGTTTCAGTAGGCTTTGCTCTCTGTGTGGGCTCTTGGAAGGGGTCCTTTTATGTCTGCCAGCTTTTGGTGTCCTATGGATGGACACCCACCACGGGACATCCAGTTGCTGCCCCTCTGAACTTCTCTTCTTGTCTTCGTGACTTTGCTCTGTGTCACCTATTTGTCTCTCCTCGGCCTTTGTGTCGTTGGTCATGCTAGTCTGGGACTTGGCCTAATGACCTCTCTATCCTGACAGTGACCTCTGTGAAGGCCGGATTTCTCAACATTCTGAGGGGGTGTGGATAGGAGACCACCAATTTCTTTTAAAATTATAGCACACAGTTCAATCCCCGGGCACACTATCCAAGCGAATCATTTAATTTACATCCCTGAGAATTTAGTACTTTGGGCTATATTAGTTAAAGATGACCAGAAAATTAATTTTTGTAGTGATTCAAGGATCAAGGGTGAGATGGATGTCTTATTTTTATTTGGATTCTTGTTATGTTAAACTGTATATGGCATCAAATCCCTTTTTCATGTTCCAAACTGCACTACATTCACCAAAAGAGAGCAGATTTGTGTGACAACATGTACCTTGGCTGCCAGGGCTGGCACAGTACTGAAGCCTATGCATTCTGGCTCCTGGGGCTGTGCCTTCTGCAGTACGGAGTGTTCCCCCTCTTCCAGGATGTCCATCTGGAGCTGCCTGACCGCTGACCACATGCACAAGGATCCTGACATTTGAAGTGAGTCAAACCACTCTAAGAAGTATAACTCATGGGCAAATTTAAACTCTACCAGGCATGGTGGCTCATGCCTGAAATTATAGCACTTGAGAGTCTGAGGCAGGAGGATTGCCATGAGTTCAAGGTCTGTCTGGGCCACATCATTTAACACTGTCAGAACATCAAAACCAAACTGTTGCAGGTCTGTCTTCCTTCCTTCCTTCCTCCCTTCCTTTCTTTCTTTCAGTTTTTCGAGACAGGGTTTCTTGTGTAACCCTGGCTGTCCTGAAACTAGCTCTGTGGACCAGGCTGGCCTTGAACTAACAAATATCCTCCTGCCTCTTCCTCCTCAGTGCTGGTATTAAAGGCATGCGCCGCCACCACCACCCAGCTTGCAGAATATTTGTTAACTATGCAAAGAAGCGTTGCATTTGTTTTTATTGCAGAATATTTGTTTATGTAAAGATGTGTTGCATTTGTTTAATTATGTAAAGATGTGTTGCTCTTTCACATTGCCTGCCTAAGGCACCTGACTGATCTAATAAAAGCTAAACAGCCAATAGAGAGGGAGGAGGTATAGTTGGAACTTCTGGACAGGAAGAGTAAGTAGGAAGGGGAATTTAGGCTTGAAGAAGAAAGAAAAGGAGACAACAGGGAGAAGCCAGGGACCAAACAGAAGAAATAGAAAAGGAGGACATATAGAATGAAGGAAAGGTTAAAAAAAAAAAGACAAAATGAAGATGAATTAAGTTAAAAAGAGCTAGTGGGACAGGCATAAGCTAAGGCCAAGCATTCATAATTAATAATAAGTCTCTGTGTCTTTATTTGGGAGCTGGCCGGCAGCCCCCAAAATGCTGACTACACCAAACTAATAATATTTAACTTATAACAAAATATGATCACAATGGAGGGGACTTCTGTGTGTTCTCATTGGTGTTCCCAGCCTTCTTACTTCATATTCTGTAGCAAGGATCTCTGTTTATTTGGAAAGGTAGCATTTCATCACAAAAGAACAAGGCTTCGGGCTGGATAGGAGGGGAACACTGATCTACCCGTTTAAAATGTGTGACCAGGAAAAAGTACATTACATTTCATAAACAATGAGTTTCTTTCACTGTGACCAAGTAACTGTGACAACTTTCTAGTAGACTGTAGAACTGCAAATCCCAGCTTCTTAAACCCCATATGGGGCCATACAGCTGAATGTGGGGGCAGGTCACAAAAAATTAGACAACAGTAGGATGTGCAAAAGCCAAAAATCTAAAACCAAACATGTAATGCATTCAGGGTGTTTCTTGCAGCACTCACCTGTAACACAAATAAATAAATGACCCAGTGACTGATAATTGTGTTTCAAACCTCAAGCTGAGTATCAGAAAAGCAAAGCATTGGCCACTAGCTCTCCCCTCTAGCTTGGTATGAAAGGGCTGATCCACACACAGGAGCTCTTCACCAAGTCTCAGACTGCTGCTTCTCCTCAGTGTGCCTGGAGAACGAATGTCTCTCTGAGAACTTGCTTCTGTCTTATATACTTCCCTAATGTTGGGATTAAAGGTGTGAACTATAATTCTCTTTTAGACTGATTCACTTTTGTGTAGATCTGGGTGGCCTTGGACAAGTCTACCTCTTAATCCTGAGTCCTAGGATTAAAGGTGTGTACCACCTCCTCCTAGCTTCTGACTGCTGGGATTCTAAAGGTGTGTGCCTGTCTTCTAAGGCTTGTGGCTGACTTTGCTTTCTGAATCCTCAGGCAGGCTTTAATAAAGCATATATCCCCACACTCACCCATGTATCATGATACTTCACTGCAAGCATGGTTCTGAACACACAGCACATGCACTTTGCACTGCTCATGCTGTCATGTCCAATGGTGCCATTGGATGCTGCTTGAGCCATCTTGACTCAAATTTGTTGCTAATGTTAGGAAGTGCGGTGTTTTTACTGTATGTACAGATTTATGCTCTTACAGAAACAGTGTTTAATTACAGAAAATGAAGACTTTCAATATTTTCCTACTGTCATTTCTCAGGATGTAAGTATCAAAATTAGTGTATTTTGAGTATTTCATTTTAAAATTGCTGTTTTTAGTTGTTTACTTGAGTTTTTGTTTTTGTTTTTGTTGTTTGTTTTTTGAGACAGGGTTTCTCTGTGTAGCTCTTGGTTTTCGCTCTGTAGACAGGCTGGCCTCAAACTCATAGATCCACCTGCCTCTGCCTCCCGAGTGCTGGGATTAAAGGCAAGTGCCACCAATCCTTTGCACACTTACTTGAGTTTTATGAAAAAAAATTGTTCAATGAATTTTGTTTTAGGATTAGGAAAAATTCCAATAACTTATGAAATGGCCCCACACATAACTTCTGCCATTCTGTTCTATATGTGATCTTGGCATTCACAGTTAGAAAATAAAAATACCATCTCAGGGCTGTAAAGAGGTTGGGAAATTAAGAGTATATACTGCTCTTGTGCTCATCGCAAGTAGCTCCTAGCATACATGCCAATCTGTGGTTCTCCAGCTTGGCTACCTGCACCTCCAGCTCCAGAGGAGCTGACATCTTTGACCTCCATGGGCACCTGAATTGGGCATGCACACACCCCATGCAGCACAAAACATGCAACACACAGACATGTAATTAAAAAGAAAAATAAAAATCTTTAAAACAATATTGACCAACTCTGAAAAAAAAAACCAAAAAGATGCTTTGTGTCCTACGAGAACAAATAATCAGAGGAGATTTAATTTTTCCCTCAAAAACAAGCACACTCATCTCATCAGTATGTAAATTTCATCTTATCATTAACAAACAGTAAAGCTGTGTATACCAAATGATTGATTTAAAATAAATTTCTTAAAAAAATAAATTTCTTTATGATTCATCATCAATACGAGTTTGATTTGTATACTTACAAAAGTGAAATCCCATTCAATGGCAGATGGCTTGCTTTCAGTTTATTAACATATTTTTCTTTTCCTTTCTTTCTTTCTCTCTTTCTCTTTCTTTCTTTCTTTCTTTCTTTCTTTCTTTCTTTCTTTCTTTCTTTCTTTCTTTTGAGACAGGGTTTCTCTGTGTAGACCTAGCTGTTGCTGTCCTGGAACTAGCTTTTGTAAACTAGGCTGGCCTTGTACTCACAGAGATCCACCTGCCTCTGACTCCTGAGTGCTGGGATTAAAGGTGTGCACATCCACCACCGCCCAGCTTATTAACGTATTTTTAAGAATATCTCAATTATTAAAATTTTATTTCCTTTTAAAACTATTCTCAAAAAACAAAGTGTCTACTAGGATTCATGAGTATCAACCTACTGGCACATTAAGGGGATGTCTGTAATACTCACTTGGTAATTCTTCTCTCGGGAGCTGACATCTGCTGAAGCCGAGTCCACCTGAACCTCCAGCCCACAGAGAGCTGTATCAAAGTCAATAAGCAGCAGACATCGGGTCTAAACCAGCACCCCCACCCCTGTCACTTATGGCTTTCAAGCCAGGAAGATACAGAGCTAAGCAATACACTCTTGTCATAGTCATCTCTAAAGCATGAGGTGTCAACTCAGACTGTGTGTCATCTGCAGTTTAAAGTGCCTGGAAGGACATGACACTCAGGATCATCTCACAGGTGGCATCAGTTTCCACAGTCACCATTTCCTTGGACACATCACAGACAACATACATCACATGACCTCTGAGTACCAGGTTCTTAGGCACTGGTCTGCAGTGTAGGAAGAGAAAGGAGGGCTCAAGCAACACAGTCACAATATTTAAGAAGCTCCAGAAGAATACAAGTGCAGATTCATGACTATGCTGCCGAGAGTGGCTTGGACAGACAAGGCTGACTTATGGGAGTCCCGTGGGGACAACTTCCCTCTCACACAGCATGTGTTGGATTTTAAATGAACCAACAAACATCTAATTATTTATTTCTATGCCAAGAAGCTGGAAGTACTTAGAGCAACTGGCGCCATTCCTGACAGTCATGGGAATTTAATTGCTTGGGGAGCAGAGAGCAGTGCAGTGCATGAAGTCTTACGTTTTTTTTTTTTTTTAGAAAAAATAGTCTGGGACTGTCTGGTGTGGCATGTGTGAGAAAAGAGCACCTGGTATTCAACAGGAGCCAACCAAAGTACTTGATAGTAGGAAAGACCTCTAACGTGACTATGGCCTACAGGTACTTGCTACTTCTACTTCCCGCCATGAAGGAACAGGTAGAGCTTCGAATTTCCAGGGCAATGGTAGAATCGGGAGAACAGCCTCCCTGGAGGAAGATGGCTCCATTTCCCACTCCATCGTAGATATCAGCTCTTTCAATCTGAGGTGGGTACTGTAAGGGAAGCAGAGAAGTTGAGAATCTCGTCCCTGTCAGAGAAGGGTAACTGTATTAGGGGTTTTGTCTTGGAGATCTAATGCTTGCTGGTAGCCTGGACCTACCCAATTGTACCCAAGCACTCAAGATGTAAAAGCTTCAGTCAGCATCACACCTAACTTTGGAAGATTCTCATTGTTTTAGGGTTTCTATTGCTGTGAAGAGACACAATGACCACAGCAACTCTTACAAGGAAAACATTTAATTGGTGTTGGCTTACAATTCAGAGGTTTAGTCCAGTATCATCATGGTGGGACATGGCGGTAGGCAAGCAGACATGGTGATGGAGAGAGTAGCGAGAGTCCTACATCTTGTAGGCAACATGAAGCAGTCTGAGGAACCTCAAAGCCCGCCCCACAGTGACATACTTCCTTCAAAAAGGCCACACCTCCTAAAGGTACCACTCCCTTTGGGAGCCATTTTTTTTTTTTTTTTCAAACCACCACAACCGTGGTGGTGTGTCTTCGTACTTCTCAAGTCCCCGCTGCTGTTAGGCTCTTTCCCAGGCAGGAGGATTTAATGGCATATACTATCACTCGCATCATGATCACAAGCCAGGTCAGTTTCAGGATCTCAGAAGGCGCAAAGAACTTCCAACGTGGGGGTAAGGTTCATGAACATTTTTCTGAAAGAACGAAGAACTAAACAAAGTAATTCAAGCTACCTTCCTAGAATTTAGTGCAGGTTACCCCCATGTGCTTCCCCACTTAAATGTTTATAGACTCTAGTTTTGGAGAAGTCAGTGTAATTTGCAGAGGTGTGGTAATTAATTAGTTGCAAGTTCTTTGTAAAAATCCCTGGGGGGCGAGGTAGGGCTGCAAATACCACATGGTCCTATGTGGGAGCATGAAAAGATGGAGAAAGACAACAGCGATTCTCTCAGCACCCCAGAGTAGGGATGCTGGGAATGGGCAAGGTCGAGGAAGCCCAGAGGCTGTTTTCTGGTCAGCCTTCTGCTCTTTTCTCCACCCACGCATAAATAGCATAAATAGAGGCACTAAGATACCTCAGGAGTCTCTCACAAGTTTGAGAAAAAAAACTGAAATAATGAACATGATCTCAGCCTCGAGATTGCCTATTTGCATTATAACCAACAGAAAATGGAAGGTTTGATTCCAGCAGTTTGCAGCTTTCCGCCCAGTTTGGTGTCTGGCTACAGAACAAGAAGGGTTTTTACAGCTTTGGTGTTGAAATCAGAAGGGCCCGAGCATATCAAAGCCGAGAAGAAGAAAGCAAATGTTCAAGTCCTCTGTCCTCTGAAATCTAGCCATGGGTAATTTGCATAAAGCTTTTAAAAGTAGCATTTGCCTGGGGCCCAACCCTGATTTGACTACTGGACTCACACAACCCTGGTGTCACCCCAGTTTAGGAGAGGAAGGCCTTGTCTAGACAGCAGGAAACTTCCACCAGTTGGTACGCTTCACTATCCGAACTTTTTAAAGATTTCAAACACCATCAGGATGTGGGTAATGGGGTTTTAATTCCTATGCGTGGCATCGTCCCTAACAGATGCTCAGCGGGACCAGGATGAGGTGCTGGAGGTTCACCCTAGGCGGGACCCAGCGCGCCGCCGCTGACAGCTGTTCCCTGGTGCCTTTGGGTTTGAGGAGGGCTCAACAGGTCATGCCCGCCGAGTGCCGGCCGGGTCTCTGTTAGTGGAGGCACCCTGTGCGCGGTGGAGCAGTTGTCAAGACAGGCGACTGGCTGCCAAGAGCGAGCTCCGTGTCTCAGCTCCCTGGGGATGGAAAGGGTTAAGTGCAGAAGCGCGGGAGCGGCTCGCACTAGGCCCTCGGAGGGCAAGCTCAGTCACAGCCCCGCCAGCAGACCCCCCAACCTGGAGGCTGCGCGCGGGACCGCGACGAGGTGCACGCGCGCCCGGGTCGTGGGCGGCCTCCCAGCTCGCGCTCCCTCCAAGCGCAGGGAGCACGCAAGAGCGAGCGCCCGCTGCCACCAAGGCGGTTGGCACGGGAGCGGAGGAGCCCGGCGCGCTCCCGGCGGCGGGAAAGCGCACAGGATCGCAGCACTGGCTCGCACAGGTGCGTGGAGAGTTCCCCTGCGCCCCCCACCCCCCCAGCTTGCGCTCTCACAGGTGCGCGCGAATGTTGATATGCGCATGCGCGCCTGACCCCCCCCCCCCCGGCCCCGGCCAGACTGCCTGTGTTGGGCTCGGGTGGGCGCAGGGGTAGAGGGAGAGCGGCGAGCTGCCAGCGGTGAGGTAGGGGACCGGGCGCGGCCTGCCGGACACTGGGAGGATGGAGGGACCCCGGGGATGGAAGGCAGGGGCTCTCCTCTTGGTGGGAGATGGGGACTGGCGCGGGGTCTGGGTGGCCGGGAACCTCCAAGGTAAGCACCGAGCGGGGCGTGGGAGGGCGACAGGCGACAGTGAGTCGCCTGCGATGGCCCCTCCCAGGCCTGGGTCGGGCCGCTCCCTCCTGCTGCCTGCGGCGCCGGGTTTTTTACTGGGGGCTCAGGGTCACTGCACTAGCTCGAAATGTGGACATGGTTTGGCGCGCCCGGTCGGGGGCGGGGGCCTTATGCTGTCTGTCCTCTTTACCGCGCGTAGTCTGCGGGGGCGTGTGGGCCAAGGCAGAACCGTACTTTCTGTTCCGAGAGCCTCGGCTCTTGGAGCCAGACGGCGGGTCGGGGATGCCTGGTGGCCTGCGCGGGTACGTGCCTGACAGCTCGGTGGGGAGGGGATGGGAGGAGGAAAGCGCGCTGCATTTAAATTAGGACTAAGTGCTGCGGCTCGCCTTCATCCAGGCGACGAAGCTGGCAGTGGAGCCCAGCCTTCCCGGATCCAGGGCCTGTGGGGGGGGGCGGGGGGAGGCAGGTCGAGCAGAGTTCCTCTCTGTTGGCCCACTGTACCTGTAGCGCTAGACAGGAGGGTTTTCTTTTCTTTCTCTCTCTCTCTCTCTCTCTCTCTCTCTCTCTCTCTCTCTCTCTCTCTCTCTCTCTCTCTTTCTTGTGGTTTTTTAAGACAGGGTTTCGCTGTAGCTTTGGAGGCTGTTCTGGAATTAGCGCCTGTAAACCAGGCTGGTCTCGAACTCACAGACATCCACCTGCCTCTGCCTCTGCCTCCCTAGTGCTGGGATTAAAGACGTGCACCACCACTGCCCAGCTGACAGGAGGGTTTTCACGCCAACATTATTAGGTCTCCTAAAGAATTACCGCCCCCCGACACACACACACACACACACTAGTGTCTATTTCGGTGACAGGAAAAGCCCGTCATCACGGTGAGCACTTTTACTTCCACTCAGCCCACTCGGGAGCTTATCTTGAAGTTCTTGGTTCCCCGCGGGTCCCCAGCACCTGACCACTTCCTACTGAATCGCAGTTACCCAGGCTCTAATTAGTAACCCAGTGGCTGTCTGTCAATGGCGCCTTTCAGCCTTTCATCCTGAGCGACTCCTATTATTAGAACCCTCCCCCCTCAAGCCTTGCCAGGCAAAAGGGACCTTTCCCGGGTACCAGAGTTGCTGGGAGAAACCAGTGTCCTCGTGCTGACTCACTAAGTGCTCCAACGCTCCCTTCTGGTGTAACTCAGCTGAGGTTCTGATGAGATAAAAATTCTACAAAGCTTTTCAATGTCTGCTACGAGAAACGGCTCATCGTATCATTAGAAAAGTACAGAGGGGGAATACGGAAAATATTTTGCTTACAGTCTGCACGGTCATCTCTGGTTTGGGAGGAGGGAGAAATCATTCAGTGTGTCTGTTTCTGTACAAGTCCTTCCCAGCAACGCCATCTTGGGGGCCACTATGCCCTGAGAGTATGGAAGGTCGAGCTCTGTGGTTTGAAATCACATCTCCGGTGACTTTGTTTCCCTCTGTCGGTGGCCTCTGATGGAGTATGTTCCTGTACAAGTCTCAGCATGAACAAAGGGAGCTGACAGTGTTGCTGGCTCTTCTTGCAATATGCTTTCTGAGCCAAGTGGCTCTCCCCTGCTAGCGCTCCATTTAAGCTGTATTTCAGATGTTTCCTAAACACCAGTGGCATAGATTGCTGTGTAATAACAGCTTGGTGCAAATCTGGACCCACTTAGGCAGGAGCAGTGAGTCTCAGGACCGCCCTGCATCTAGGCTGGGGTTAGAACAGACTGTGTTGGCTGGGTATGGGGACTGCATGGAGCAGAGCAGGCTGTCTCTGGTGGAAACCAGCCCAGCCTACTTCCCCTGAGTCCCTGTAATCTAGAGATGTCTGCTCTGTTCTGGAAGCCATTGATTATTATCTCACCGATGGCCTCGAGTTTTAGCTTTTCTCTTGAGATTATGGAGGTTATACACAGAGAGTGTTAGTACCAGGAAATGTATGTAGAATCCTTGCAGAGAACAACTTTTAAAATAAAATGCAAACTTCTAGGAGTTTACATTTTGGAAACATTCTGCCTCCTGCTAGACATAGTATCATAATTAAATATTGCCGTGGAAACTGAAACTACTTCAAGTCCTGCAAGTACTGTTCAGATGGCTGAACACTCTTCTTTTGAGTGGTTTGTTAATGTCTGCTGTGAGTATGGATAATCCTAGGTGCTGGGTACATAGTTCTGGGTACCATGACCTGGTCTCTCTGCCTGTGCAGCTTAGATTCGAAAACAGTGCAAGGTATGAAGCATGTCCTGTTGATACTTGTGTAATAACTCTGAAGGGAGTGTGTGCATCCCACAAACATGCATAATGAAGGCTTCTGGTGTGGCGAGGGGATCTGTAAGGTGCCTCAGCAGGGATTTGGTATGCAATGGCCCTGCAGTGTGAGACAGATCACTAGGGAGGCCCAGAGAGGAGCCCTTGGAGAGCCTGTCAAGGGCCTGTAGCTTCAGTTCACATACAATGATGAAAGTTTGACACTGGAAGGCTGAATTCAGTGGCCGTGGCTGGCTTTTAAAGAATGGAGATTCTCAAGTCAAAGGGAATTCCTGAAGGTGGCGGGTGTGCGTAAGATGTTGCATAAATAAAAGGCCTTGTTGGGATACTTGGGGTCATCGTTTTGGTTAAGAACTCTTAGAGTCATGCAGCTTTGGTGTCTGCCTTCACTGTGTCTGGGATATCTGAGCCACATTCATCTTCTGCTCTTGTTGGTGTGATGGTCTCTACTCAGGATGTGGACATCTGCCTTTGGATGCATTGGTCAGCACGACCATTTAGAACACCGATCTTCTGGGCCTTCATTTGCTTCCCACCAACCATAGTGTGCAATCTCCGATTCAAGCATCAAGACTCCTGTTGAGATTCTCATGGCTGAGAAAACTTGATGGCTTAAACAATAGCATCCATTTGTTTTGCTTGCCATCTGGCAGTCTCAGTGGTAGCATGTCTGCCAATCAGTGCCAGATGTGGTAGCCCGAGGGTAGGGCTTGAGTCACAGAGAGCTGATATTCACTTCTGGCATGGCTGGGCAGAGGAGCTGGACCTCTTAGTTACACATGTGTCAACTTCCTCTCTGGTGAATCATGTCTTAAGAAAGAGTCCCATGGAAGCTGAACCACTTTTCCCCAAGAGCCTTTAGTCACATGGTGTCATTTTCATCACAGTTACAGTCTGCTGATTGAAGGAAGAGATGGAACTCCACCACTCAAGGAACTCTGTCATCTCATACCCCAGGGAGAGTAGTACTCACTCAGTAGGTTCACATCTAAGAGGTATCTTTGGAAAGTATCACTTGTCACAGTCAAACCTCCAACTGCTGAATTCAGTGCCCTCCCCCATGAGATAAGGGTCAAAAATTTCAATACCTTACACTGTTGTATAGTTAATGTTTTTAAGTCATGCTCCTAGGTGAAGGGGCTGCCTTGAGCCCTTCCTATCCATTTGAAGGCACCAAAGGTCCCACAGTGGACAGTACAGGATCACTGTTGATCTTGTCAGTATTCCTCAAGCAGCATGGGACGTGACTATGCATGTGTGTATGTGGCAGTCTGATGCTGTGACGAAATAACTGCCAAGAAGTTAAGGGACAAGGGATTCATTCTGGCTCACAATTTGATTGGACCACGTGGCAAGGAAGGCATGGCAGTGAGAACATGAAGTGGCTGTTGGGTTGCAGTCACAGTCAGGGAGCAGGATGGATGCTGGTACTCAGTGTGCTTCCTTCAATGCCCCTTTTTATTCAGCGCAAGGATGGGGCCACCCACATTCAGGGTGGTTCTTCTCTCCAGAGGTGTCTTCTAGATGATTCCAAATCCAGTCAAACGAACAATGAAGATTAACTATGATGAAGCCCCCATTGATGGGGCAGCTCAGCAGGCAGGGGCCCAGGTCCTGAGCTCCAAATGTGGTTTCTTCTCACAGGACTCACACCGAAGCTTGTTCTTGGTTATGGTTTCAATATAAAGTGTCCCTGAAAGGCTTTTATTGGAGGCTTGGTTCCTGATGACATGTACTTCATCATTTGAGGGTTGGTGTTGCTCCTGCACCAGCTCCTGTAGTGCCTGGTTCATCATGAGTCCACCCCTCATATTTTGCCTCATCTGTGGGCATCACTTGCCCTTTGCTTTAGATGGTCAGAGCTGTGTTCCTGGACTTCCCAATCCTCAGAGGTGAATAACTTTCTATGTTGTATAAATGTCCCAGTCTCAGGTGTTCAGTTACAATCACAGAAAATGCATTAGTACACCAGGAATAGCCGATGGTGCAGCACGAGCCTAGAAGGTGAATTCTCTTTTCCTTAGACACCGCCATCTCTTTCTCCCAAGTTGTAGACTGAACAGGTAAGGCCTACTTAGAATGGAGGACATCTGGCTTTATTCAGTCTGCTGACTTTGTGCTAGCCTTGTCTAAAAAATGTTTGTCTAAACATCTGGATGGTGTGGTATACCTACATCAGTTTTTTTTTTCATCTCTTGGCGGGAAGGAGAACTGAGAGGCTAATAGTCCCGCAGCCCACAGCTATCCCAAGACATCCAGGGACAAGCTAGCAGCAGCTTGGTCCTGGCTCTCCAAGTCTCTTCCATCTTCATGGTAATGTCTTCTGTTTGCAGCTAAGTGGCTTGCTCTGCCTGTGTCCTGCCCCACAGTACCTCCACAGCCTAGCATGATGTTTCATCTTGTAATACATCTGTTTCCTTTAGCCAGAGCTGGCCACATCTCACCCCATCCAATTTCCAATGGTCTTAAAACATTCTGAGTTTCCAGGGATCTCTGGGGACCCATGCCGATAGACAAAAGCTGCATCTGCACATCCCATCTGCACAAAGTGTTTACTTGGACTTCCGCAAGGCTGCCTGTGTTAAAATACTCACGGTTCCCGAAGAGGCTGTGCTCTGATGAAAAGGAACCACAGAGCCCATGTTTCTCCTCCTTAACTGTTTTCCAGGGGCTGGCTCAGGGAGGTAGCATCAGATGGAACCACAGAGCAGACACCTGCAGTAGACTTGCTAAATATGGGAGTCTAACAGAGGGCGAAGAGAGGAGGATAAAGCAGCTAGGACCACAAAACAAACAAAAGGCTGGAGGAAAGGCAAGAGTGAGCCTTACCCACAGGTACTTACCTCTTGGATAACATGGGTTCAATTCTCCAGGAAGCACATTGCAGCTGTTTTCCAGAGAAGATTCAACTAATGCCATCTGTGAGGGGCGGGCTTCACTTTTAAGGTTAAACCACACAGAGTGAAGGGGCGGAATGATCTACTGTGTGAAAGGCACCTGAAGGACTGTGGGCGGCTGGGTTTGTGTCCAATGAAACAAGCTAAATCAACCTTTATGGCCAGACAAAGACATTCTGTATTGCAGGAGCACATGTAATCATAGTAATTAGAACATTAGAGTCTTAATTGGGGTCACTGTGGCTGTGCTGAAACACCTTAACCAAAAGCAATGTGGGGAGGAAAGGGTTTATTTGGATTACACTTCCACATCACTGTTCATCACTGAAGGAAGTCAAGATAGGAACTCAAATGACAGGATCCTGGAGGCAGGAGCTGATGCAGAGGCCATGGAGGAGTGCTGCTTACTGGCTTGCTCAGCCTGCTTTGTTAGAGAATCTAGGACCATCAGCCCAGGGATGACACCAGCCACCATGGGCTGGGCCACCTACCAGTTATTAATTAAGAAAATGCTCTACAGGCTTGCCTACATCCTGATGTATGGAGGCATATTCTCAGTTGAGGTTCCCTCCTCTCAGATGACCGTAGCATATGTCAAGTTGACATAAAATGAGCCATCACAAATAGCAACAACAGTAATAACGCAGAGATCAGTTTATCAGACAGGCTGTGTTAAGTTGCCAAACTCACTTGTTCTTAGAGCTAGGTGTTGTTTGTTTAGAAGGTTGATGGAGCATGCAGCCGGCATGGCAGGGTCTGTTTGTGTTGGAGGCTGTGGGTACCCAGAACTAGCAGGAACCTAGGAAGCTGGAGTCCACTGCTTGCCTTGGTTAATTTCTGTGTACTCCCCATCCCAAAGGAGAGAGACACATGGAGCTATTCCCTCTTAAGACTCATCTACTCCTTCCCACACAGTGTCCATCCTCCTGCCTTCTCTGCTGCTATTTAATGAATGACATTCCTAGGAGTGTTCCGAATATGCTCTCAGGACTGAGGAAGCTCCTGTATAAAATGAAAAGGGCTGTTATAAGATTCTTGTTGGCAAAGGCCAGTCCAAGTGGCTGGACCACTCTCCTGGAACCCCCTCCAAGAGAAGGTGCTGATGTTTATAGGAAAGCCACAAAAACTGGGAGGGTATTGGGCTACCCATGTGACCTTTATCCCCAAAGGGAGATAATCCTAGTTGCTTAGTCCCCTTGGGCCTGTGCTGAGGTTGGCTTACAGCCTCTCCTTCCCTTGAACTTTATCCTTGTCCAGGACACTTGGAATGATTCCAGCTCCCAGACGATTTTCAGCACTAGTGTGGGAGAGGCCATCCCATAACAGAACTCTCCCAGGCCACACCATTCACACAAGATGCCATAGCCTGTGGCAGCCAGGATGTCTTACAAAGTACTGGGCTAAGTGGGAGCCCCTGTGAAGGAATCTAGCAGGCCCAGACATGGCAGCACATGGTGCCGAAGGTTTTTGCCTTACCCTTCTCCCCCATTCCCTCTACCTTCATAAACCATTAGATTACATTTCTAAAGCTAGCCCCCAAGGTCTATTCCCTTATTCAGCCTCTTCCTCCCCCTGAGGCTAACTACCAAGGTCCAGCTATCAAAGTATTGAAGTCCAGCAATCAAAAGCCCCCTTTGGTTCACCCTAATTAACATGCGCAATCAAAATTAACCAACTCATCTTATCACGGGGCATCCCCCTTTCCCTTTATAAATTGCCATTTACCTATAGGCCACATGGATCTCCTCTCCATCCAGAGGTAGTCCATTGTCCCTCTGGGGCAGTTATTCCTCCCCCTGTCCCTTGTTCCCTTCCTCTTCTCCCTTGCCCTCTAACTTTTGTCTTTCTCTCTTATTCCTTGCCTTTGTCCCTCTGGGGCAAATAAATTTCCTTTGTGTTGAGATCCTGGTCTTGGGGTGTCTCATACTGACTTGAAGGTCCTTTCATCTTGTATATCCTACACAGGCTACCTTCAAACCTGCATGTTGGGAAAAATGAAATAAAGATGAGTGTGCTGGCAACCATGGAGAAGTTGGTTATGGTGGTGAAAGCATCTGGAATTAACAGTTCCAAGCTCATCTCAGGGCCTAATTGTAGGCAGAGATGTCTCCACCTCCTGGAACCTTGGGACAGGAAATGGTCTTGCTCTTACCCATCAGACCACAGGTTCTGACATCCATGTCCACAGCAATGGTTAAACTGTGAGTGTCAGCGAAGGAGCCTGCTCTTTTCTGCCCTGCTGCAATTCAGTTAACCTAGTTAGTTAACCTAGTTAGTGGGGACCGTCACATGACCAAGCTAGGGCGTCCCACCCCAGTCTTCCTGTCCTCAGCATCATCTCTTCCATGCCTCCTCTTCCTGACATCCAAACAGGAAGTGCAGCTTTGGACACTGTAACTGTGATGAAAAGAATCCTGCTTTCTCAACAGACCTGAAGCAGTTAACACTTGCTGTTCACACTGAACAGGAAGTTCCAGTTCAATAACATCCTATGTTTGAGAACTGACAGTTTTCATGATGCAGGCACAGTGGGTGAGGAGAGCAAAGAGCTGGAGGCTGACTGTGGGCTCCGGCCATGTTTAAGTTTGTCCCAGCCATGGAACCTGACATGCTGGCTAGAAGATGTAGATTGGGGCCTGCCTGCCTGTGCTTGGGCAGCCTGGACCCTGCAGCCACTGTGTGATCTTGCCCAAGTCTTAGTTTTGTAAATGCAAGAGCTTAGAATTTTAGAAATTACACCCTCAAAGGGTTCATATTGGTTTCCTCTATTTTATTTGCCTAGAACATGATTAACCACATAAGTGCATAAGTCACTTACCTGTCATGTCCCGTTGCCTGGTGACAATCTTATTTTGCCTAGAATTTTGTGCCTCATGTTTAGTGTAGGCCAGCTAATTCCACTGAAAAGTCTGCCACTGACACATTCAGAGTAACAAATTATAAACTGAGACTTTGAACAAAATGCACTCCTGTTCCTGAGGTTGAACATGTTAGTGTTAGGCCTTTGATGTTCACCCATTCTGAGAAACCCAGCAGCACAGAGCACGAGGAAGTGCCCCTGCACTGCACGGGTACCTGCTGCACAGAGACCCGACTCACCTCCCTTCCTGTGTTTTCCACTTTATAAGCGACAGGCAGCATTTTTATGTTTTAAAAAGAATGTAAATGGCATGATAGGGTAACATCTGGTAAATCTTCAAAACGAATTGTACTTGTGTGATTATCTTTGATTGACCCGTGCAGATTTTAGCTCATTGATTTTAAGGTGCAGTTAGCAGTACTGTAATAAAAGAATCAAAATCTTTTATCTTTTGTTCATATGTGAAAGGACAAAACAGGTTTCCCTTGCATATCACTGCTTGGTTTAATTCTTTAAAAAGCCACTCATGGTCCTCTTTGTGACCAAGGTGACAGAACTCTGTGGTCACTCAAGATCTTGCTGCCCCACTGGCTCCCGAGGTTCCTTACAGTTCCATTGGTCACTCTTGGGAACCAGAGTCACTCCCACAGGCCTTACCCCTCGAATCTCCCACTGGCTTCATTGGGATTTCATATTCTCAAGGAGCATCACCTGCCCTGGAAGTTAGGTCATGACATCTTCTGTCCACTCTTAGCTGGTCATGGTGTCTGACTCAATTTGAACATGTGGTGGCTTAGTTTGCTTCCTGATATAGCTCCAGAGGGTGGGGACTAACAGATATCTTGGCTCATCCAGGTACCCAGCCCTGTGTGCCCAGCACATGGTAGGTGCTCCATGTACATCTATTACTATCAGTAAGTATTTTCCAGTTCTAGAGTGTCAGTCAGAACCTGAGTGGATGGTTGAAAAAGCTGCAAGTTCATCGATCTCCCTGGTCTCTCATTTCTGACACAACACCCATCACTGGTGAAACATTCAATTTTGACTTTGGAGTCACAGAAGATTTGACAATCGGGCTGATCCAGGCACTGCTAGGAATTGAATGTTATAGCTACAAATGTAAGATAGACTTACAGTTTGTATACCGTTTTCCAGGTCTCAGTGATTCTGGTGCTCATGCTTTGTATTATCCAAGTCTCTAATTTCACTTGAGTCACCAGGAGGGGCAGAATATTCTATTTGTGTCTGTCTTCACAGAAGGTGGGCACAGCTGGAGTCGTTAGACTCATGGATGCTTTGAGTGAACAAGCATTTAATTTCAGTCTCTTTTTGTCCATATATCCAAGTGTGATCCCAGTCAGTTTGTCTGCCTTGTACCAGAGACAGGGTGGATGGGGTTGCTCTATACATCAGGTTTGAACATGCCCATCCTTGGGCAGTGGCCTTTATCCCCATCTGCTTTCAAATGTGGTACTCCAGGCATTTCATCACATCAAAGTAAAGATGCAGCCTTTAGGATGTGAAGCTGAGCCCAGTATGTATTTCAGAATAGTTGGATATAAAAACATCCACAGCTGGGTGGAGGAAACAGATTGTTATTTCATGACCTGGTGTCTAACTGGATTAGTGAAAATTTAATCTCTCTACATGATACTTCAGATCCCTCCAAATAGCTCCCAGTTGATAATGGTCAAGGGTCTCGGGGAAGGAATCCCACCTCCTCTCTATTATGTACTGTGGCCTGATCCTAGCATCATGGTGTAAACAGAGTGAAACCCTGGGGGCTGGAGTATGTGACTGAGCACAAACATTTAAATACCATCACCAGTGAATAAGCCCTGTTAGCTCACACGTGCTTATTAATTTAAGGACAAGGAATACCAAATGCCTCAGCATTCCTCTCTAAGGCCACCTGTGCAAGGGTACTAGTAGAGCCACTGCTGGGCTTAGTTTGGTCTTTTGAGACCATGCACCTAATATTTCTGAGCATAGACCATTTTGTTGTTACTTATCAAGGCAGTAGTAGCTGTCCTGCTACTCCTGTGCATGGCTGCAATGGTGGCCACAGCTGTGGGGGCATGTCCAGATGAATACTGGTGGGATGCAGCAGCTGTGGGGAGTGTCCAGATGAGCACTTGTGGGTTGCAGCTCACAGACCTCAGAATCCTGCAAGTCAGATGAAGGTTTGGGACCTGACCCAGTCCAGTGTTCTCTCTATGATTTTCATATCTTAGATTTTTTACCTTATTTGTTGTTTTACACACATACATACACAGAGACACACACCCAAACCAGGGCAAGTTTTCCCTCAATTCCAAGTATACTGGGGCAAATGCTTTCTCTGGTGCCACCCTAAGTCTACCCTCAAGCCTCTCTTGACCTCGAGGGGTCTTCACTGAGCTTGCCATAATATGGCCACGAACATAGTGATTGGCATCCCATCGGGGCTGAAGGGAACGTTTCCTATGTGTGAAACTCTTCCCCAACAGGACAGTAATTGGTAAGGGAGGAACCCTCTGGACTCACTGCTTCTATTCTAGAGCTGAAATAACCAATTGCATGTCAGCTGCCCGAGTCTCAGCTTGTAAGCGACAGACATACAGGGTAGGTGTGCAGGACAGCAGCAGGAGTGCTTTACAAGTTATAAATAAATGTAACTGGGAAATATATGTATATTGTATATTGTATATAATTTATTCCTACTTAATGAGAGGTCTCACATTTCAGGCCCTGGGGTGGGGGATGGGACAATGAAGTGGCTTGTCCTTTTGGGCAAGGGATTTATTAGCTGTTGGTGCCATAGACAGATAATAGGGCAGGAGGTCTAAAATGTTCAGACCTATGCATCTAACAAGGGCCCTTAGAGGTTTCAGAGTGTATGGGGGGGTGCTTTGCCATGTAGCTGATGAGAAGCCCACACACAGTACATGCTTGTAGTCAGGTTGTTTCTTGATACCCAGGCTGCAGCAGAGGGGAAGTTTAAGACCCTTTAATTGGTGTGTGTGTGTGTGTGTGTGTGTGTGTGTGTGTGTGTTGGGGGGAACAGATGACTGTTGCATCTGAACATGGCCTTTAGTAACCCTAGCCCAAACTCAATAGTTAACATTCATCCACTCAGCTCCTTTCCAGGGATGGACTGATAACAGTGATCTTCCTTTTACTGAATTTCACTCTTTCAGGAGTGAGATGAAGATGTCTATCATCAGTACTACACATGGTTAAAATGAACCATTGTTGGCACTCTCCAGCTGCTGTATCCAAGTCCAGCAGTGATTGGAGAAGATACCATGGGACATGAGTTTAAGGAATAAGAATTTTGGCTCACAGGAGAATGGAAGTTTCTAGACAAAGCTGCCTTCCCTGACATATACATCGCATCCCTGCATGGCCACCACCCTGAGATGGTAGACATACTATCTCATGAGCTGTTGCAGCAGGGAAGGCTCTGGTGGGTGCAGAGAGAGATGGGCGGTGAGTGGAAACACATCTCCCTGTGCCTCATCTACTGACCCAAGGATCCCGTTTGCAGTTTATTAGTTCTTAACTATGAAGCATCAGATAGGCAAAGCTAAGACTCCTTTCCCCAGAGAGGCTGTGGTCCTGTAGGTGTGAGGGACACAGGCAGGATGTGGGAGACACAAGGGAGGTTTGTCTTATAAGTACTGCATATCACTGAAGTTTGCCTCTGGTTTGTAAGTCCATCAACAAACTTAAAGTGAGCTGGCCGTATGACCTGAAAGGATTCTTTTTAACAACCGGCATTATAGCAAAGCATGGCATTTAATTTTGAATAAACTGATAGCCATTTTAAACATATAGACCAGTGTCCATATTGGGAAGCCACACAAATTGTATGTTTATTCATATAAATGGTAACTTTGTAAGAGAAAATGCTATGTAAATTATATTTAACTAAAATCCTACTGTAGTGCACAATTTCCTGGCTAGTTAGGAAGGAGGCTCTATCACTCATCCCCTCCTCTGCCCTGGCACACTCCTTCCCAGCAGTATTCTGAACAAACAGCCTCACCAATGAGAATCCTGTCCTAAGGTCAAGAGCAGGCAGTGAGGGCTTCATTTACTGCACCATAGTGGTGACAGTGCTTTCTTGCTCTGCAGGGGCCTCCAAGGAATTCTCGACGTAGAGCTGACCACAAATCGGGGAAATTTCCACTTCCAAACCTCCATTTGGTTTGGAATTTCATGGCATGGTCTTAGCAGAGCCACAGACATTGGGGTCGTTTTTCTTTTTTTATTTTTTAAAATTCTATTTGCTTAAACTTTCATAACTTCTTAAAGCTGGTATGGTTTACAGTTAATCCTCTATTATGAACACAGCTCTTCCAATTGTACAACTAACATTGCTTCCCTGAACAAGCACAGGAGGGAAGTGGGTTCACATCAGAGTCAGAAAGCTCAGGCATTCGTTCCCACAGACAGCCTGTCCAGGAAGCCATTCCATCTCGTTAGGGAGGGCTTGTGTGTGAAAATGGGTTGGATGCTTTGTCTTTTATCGGGGTAAGCTGCAGGAATGGCTGATCCTAGTGAAGAAACCCAATATCCTTTAACACAACCCAAAAAGGCAAAGGGACTCTCTATCTTGGGCATGAGGGGAAGTTCAATACTTCCACCTCTTTTCTGAGCTGGGCAGATGTGTAGCCAGCCTGAGCTCCCAGCTCAGGTAACCAGATTTCTGAAGTGTGACCCTGGCTCTAGTGCAGACAGCATGGTGGTCAGATTGTTCGGCACCAGCTTCACAAAGGTGTGGTTGTAAAAAAAAAAAAAAAAAAAAAAAAAAAAAAAAAAAAAAAAAAAAAAAAAGCATGAAAGAGAAAGATGCCATGTGACAGAGTTCAAGTAGGGGGTGGTTTATTAAGGGAAGAGGATCGTAAAAAGGGGAAAGGGGAGTGGGGGAGACTGGCCTGGGGGACAGGAGCAGTGGGAGAGAGGAAAGAAAGGCAGAGAGAGGGGAGCATTGACAGACAGAGAGGGAAAGAGAGAGAGATGAGAGGTGGGCAGGGCCTCTTTAAAAGGGAACATAGTGAATAGGCACAGGTGGTGCTCTTAGTGACAGCAGCTGAGGGCGTATCCTGTCAAAACTCCAAAGGCAGGCCAGTACAAATGCCTAAATACTAACAGGTGTGGTTGACAGGTTTTGCTGCAGTGATGGGGTGTGTGCTACTGGCTGCCACAGTGTGACAGAGCTCTTGCTTGAGGAGGGGGCTGAGTGAGGCTACAGCTGTACCATATTCAGACCACATGACTCAGCCAACTCCCCCTCTGTCTGTGCTGAGGGCAGCATGAGATGCCAAGGAATTCAGTGGGACACCATTGAAGCCATACTCTGGAAGTATGCTTCCAAAAGTCATGTTGGGGTCGTGTGTGTTGTGAGTAAGAGTAAAAGTGATATAGCCATTAAGAACCCACCAAGCATGCTTTTGGAAGTAGCTGAGTTTCCTTTTCCTGAATGGGGAATGAGAGTCAGCTCCATCCCATGCCTCCTGACCAGAGACAGGTCCCATAGGTGTGGGTCAGACCACACCACTGCCTTAGCATCGCTTCAGTATGCAGGGTCTGTTACTTATGAACACAGTAAAATGCTCACTTACCAAACATTTCTTCAGGGTTTAGGATCTTTAAATGGACAAGCCCAAGCTGCTGCTTCTTCCTTCTTCCTTCCTCCTCCTCCCCCTCCTTCCCCTCCTCCTTTTTCTTCTTCTCCTTCTCCTCCTTTTTTGAGACAGGGTTTCTCTGTGGCTTTGGAGCCTGTCCTGGAACTAGCTCTATAGACCAGGCTGTCCTCAAACTCAAAGATTCTACCTGTCTCTGCCTCTTGAGTGCTGGGATTAAAGGCGTGTGCTGCCACCACCACTTGGCTCCATGCTTCCCCTTTAGAGTCTTCTGTTACTTGGTCCCCCACCACCACCTCAGGCTGTGAAATCAGGGAACCAGGTAGTTCTGAGGCCACTTCCTGAGTCAGGAGATATTCTAAAGGTGATGGTCTGCTGTCCCTTACAGAGGCAGTGTCAAGAATGGGCTGAGCTGGAAAGCCATCTTTGCTTCTCTCTCATACAGTGAGGTTTCCAGACATTTTCACATGAGATGTGCAGTGTGTCCAGCTTCTGACTACCTGCCATCAGTAGTTAAGCCCATGGGAAAAGCTCTACAGCCTGTGGAGTGCTGGGACACCCATCTGTCTTGTGTTGGCAATCATCCTCACACCTTCATTGCTGTGGACCAGCAAGTCCTTCTGTTCCTTGGACTGACAGCTGGATGGAGGCTTTGTCATGGAAGTCATAGGTCAACCAGAGGACATCATGTCCTCTACCCTCCTTGGAGTCCTCTGGCCCATGTGCTTGGTGAACAGGGCTGCAGGTTCCCAAACTTCCCTAGCATTACCTCTCCTGAGGATCTCAGTTTAGTGCCATGGGCAGAGAACATGCCAAGTGAAACAGATCTGGCATGGAGGGAACTGAATGTCTCCAAGTTCCACGGTAAATGTCAGTGGCAAAGTGGCAGGAGGAACCAGGGGTGGGTGGGAGTGCTGCACAATACATACTTCTGGGTTACTCTGTTACTATGCTACTATGACAATATACCTGACAAACAACTTAAGGGGTGAAAGATTTTAGGGCTTGCTGTTTAGAGGGTTATAGTTCATTACCATGGGCTAGGTATGACAGCTGGGGCTTCATCTATGATGGTGAGAACCTGCCCAAGGTTTATCATGTACTGGCAGATCAGAAAGCAAAAAAATGTAGATTGTAATGAGATGGTCTATAACTCTCAAGCCATAGCCCCAGCTCTTAAACACACATTATCCATGATAGCAATGAATGTGGCCAAAATCAAATTCATAACTTAAAACATGAGGAGTTATTTTTTAAGGGGTAAATTAAATTGACCACACAGGTGTCAACAGACACCTATTTCCTATCCCAACCACCCTGTCCCAAACAACTGACTCTGAGGCTTATATTAATTGTAAATGCTTGGCCAATACCTCAGGCTTATTACAAACTAGCTCTTACATACATTTTTGTTGTGTTTTGTTTTCCCAAGACAGGGTTTCTCTGTGGCTTTGGAGGCTGTCCTGGAACTAGCTCTTGTAAACCAGGCTGGTCTCGAACTCACAGAGATCCACCTGCCTCTGCCTCCTGAGTGCTGGGATTAAAGGCTTTCGCCACCACCACCCGGCTAGCTCTTATATATTAAGTTAACCCATATTCCTTATTTATGCTCTGCCACGTAACAGTACCTTTAGTAGCATGGCATGTTCCTCTCCTCTTCCCTCTGTGTCTGGTTGTCCACTACTTGGACTTGGCCCTTCTCCTTCCCATCATCCTTAGTTTGGTCAACCTGCCTACATTTCCTGCCTGGCTACTGGCCAATCGGCGTTTTATTATTTCAATTCAAGTGACAAATCTTTACAGTATACAAGAGGATTATTCCACAAACACAGGTCTCCAGCAGCAATGCTGCAGATGGCAACATCCTGTTACAATATTAAAGGTTGGCTGTGCCTGTTACTTAGGCATATACAGCCTCCTCCAACAGCAACACTAGCTGGGAACCATGTGTTGGAATATAAGCCTGGGAGGGTCAGGTCACTTCAAACCATAACAGCACTTACATAATCGTGTGTGTGTGTGTGTGTGTGTGTGTGTGTGTGTGTGTGTGGTCATGAGATGTTCAAGGAAAGTACCTGAACGTTACTTACTGCCTTGGGGAAGCAAGCTTTGTCTATATTAGTGTCAGCCCTTGAGTTGCCTCTACTTTTCTCATCATACTCCTCAGAAGGCTAGAGTACAACTGACCACACTGACTTGTGTTCGAATCCCCCCCAGCAAGGCAGGGATTCATACACCAGTGCTTGCCAGCGTGGGAGAACTCTGCCTACTACTCTGCAGGCCCCTGACACCCTCCTACACCTCTTCAGCTTTGCCTTGCTTTTCCTTTACTCGATTCATGCTATTTGGCAACTGCCTCTCTGAGGAAGAGACCACAGGGGTGACAGGTGGAGCCCGGGATCGGATCCTTGACTGATTTCAAATATTTGACATATATTTGTTGTCATTTAGTAAGATTCTTGTCCAGAAAAGCCAAGGGAGACTGCCATCACATTTGTAGCTTCAACACACGGTCTTGGTTCTAAATGTACTTCGACTGATGTGGTAGATTTTGGGGAGCCCCTTTTGAGGGCCTTACCCTGCCTGGAGAGTGGAGGGGGGATGGCTAGGGGCAGGTGGGAGGTTGGGGGGAGGGGAGGGAGAGGGAGAAGGGATTGACATCTAAAGCAAGCGTGTCCCTAATTTGAACTAATAAAATAAAATAAACACCAAAAAAAAAAAAAAAACAACTTGACGTTCATAGTTAATGACGTCCAACTTATGGAACCAGCCACGTTTTGGGTTTTTTTTTCTGTGGTCAGAGCCTCTTTTGGTGACACATACTGCCTGAACTGGGTTCTTCTTAGTCTTGTGCCAGAAGGGGGACTGAGTAAATTACTTATTTCCTCTCCACCAAACTCCAGTGCTAATCAGACATTTGGACACCAGACAGAATACTAACCGCTACTGATGGAGGTTCTGGGGTAAAGCCATTTCACCCAATGATAAAACTCAAATCTTCCCGCTTTCCTTCTGTGAACAGGAGCAAGAATACGGAGATTGATGTGGGGGCCTGACATCCCACAAAGGAAGCAGCAGAGACAGGCTCCGGATAACAAATGAAGAACCTCTGGGGTACACACAGGAGCTGCCTTTCCAGACACCCTCCCATAGGTGGAGTACTTGCCTAGGTGGACAGTGTGGGTGCAGAGCTGCCACCCAGGACTCAGACACACACCTCAGCAGAACTCGGAGCTGCACAGCTGGAGGCTAAAACAGAGCTGAAGCCAAGGATTTAAATGTGGTCACAAGCCCCTAGAGGATTTACTGGTCCTGGGGCTACAGCGTTGTGTGGCAAGGTGACACAGAGTCAAACGAAGGCCATGCCATGGTGGGCCAGACGAATTTAACCTCAGTTCTATAGAGGAGCCATACAAGAGGGCCACAGCTCAGGGCTGTCAGACGTGCAAACTGCAACAAAACTTTGGCACCAAGCTGGTTGGTTCACCTCCACCCCAGCTGATATAGCCAGAGTTGAGGATCCTGCGGTTCAAAAGTTCAGTGGGAGTAGGGCGCGTCCTCCCCACAAGAGAGGAGAGTGGGAAGGGCAAGGTGGGAGTGGCGTGAACGGGGGTGGGGTGGGGGTGGGTGAACATATGTGAAATCTGATCTGGTGCCAAGGAAAGGGTGTGCTGCCAAAGACCCCAGGGCAAAGAACGCTCAGCCTCCAACAGGCATGTGTGACTCCTGAACTGGCAGAAGCTGCACACAACACAACCCACTCATGGAGAACTCTGTGGCGCCTTTCGTCCTCTACCCGGGGACTGAGCCCGGGACTCCGGGAGAGGACAGCCTGCAGCTGCCAGCCGAGGAGGAGGGCGCTGCGTCCCAGGCGCAAACACCCTGCAGTCTAAGCACCTCGCTGTGCTTCAGCTCCGGGGACGACTCCCCACCGCAGTCTCGCGCCTCTGCAGCGGAGAGCGCCGAGGCCTCTCCTCCTCCCCATCGCAGCGACTTACGCGTGGTGCAGACGCAGTGGGAAGTCAGCAGCGCCGCGTCCCCGGAGTCCCCAGAAGAGTGCGCGCGCCCGGAAGAGCCCGCGTCGCCGGAGGAGCCCCCTTCCCGCCACGAGGACGCGCGACCTGTAGAGTCTCTGGACGAGCTCGGGGAGCCCGTGCCGGTGCCACCCGGGGTCGGACCCGCGCACGGAGAACCCGATCTGGTCATCGAGGTGGCCGGTCGCCGGCTGCGGGCGCATAAGGCGGTGCTGGCGGCGCGCAGCGACTACTTCCGCGCGCGTGCGTCACGAGACGTGCTGCGGGTGCAAGGCGTGAGCTTCACAGCCCTGCGGCTGCTGCTGGAGGACGCTTACAGCGGGTGCATGGCGGGCGTGCGGCCCGACAATGTGGCCGAGGTGGTGGCCGGCGCGCGCCGCCTCCAGCTGCCCGGCGCTGCGCAGCGCGCCACCGATGCCATGGCGCCGCATCTGAGCCTGGACAACTGCTACGAGGTGCTGAGCGCGGGCAAGCGACAGCGACTGAGCGAGCTGCGCGACGCCGCCTACCGCTTCATGAGCGACCACTACCTGGAGGTGCTGCGCGAGCCCGCCGTCTTTGGCCGCCTGTCCGGTGCCGAGCGCGATCTGCTGCTGCGGCGCCGCCTGAGTTCGGGCCGCGCCTGCCTGCTGGCCGCTGCGCTCGGGCCAACCGGGGAGCGCGCGGGCAGCCGTCCGCAGAGCCCGTCCGGGGACGCGGAGTCCCGCGGGGACGCGGCCGTTTATTGCTACCAGGCAGACGCCGGGGAGTGGCACGAGCTGACGCGGCTGCCCGAGGGCGCGCCGGCTCGCGGTTGCGGCCTCTGCGTGCTCTTCAACTACCTCTTCGTGGCGGGCGGTGTGGCTCCCGCGGGTCCCGATGGCCGCGCGCGCCCGTCGGACCAGGTGTTTTGCTACAACCCGGCCACCGACTCCTGGAGTACAGTGCGGCCGCTGCGCCAGGCGCGCTCTCAGGTGCAGCTGCTGGCCCTGGACGGCCACCTGTACGCCGTGGGCGGCGAGTGCCTGCTCAGCGTGGAGCGCTATGACCCGCGAGCTGACCGCTGGACCGCGGTGGCCCCGCTGCCCCGGGGCGCCTTCGCAGTGGCCCATGAGGCTGCCACCTGCAACGGCGAGATCTATGTATCCGGAGGCTCGCTCTTCTACCGCCTGCTCAAGTACGACCCCCGGCGTGATGAGTGGCAGGAGTGCCCATGTAGCAGTAGCCGAGAGCGCTCTGCTGACATGGTGGCCCTCGACGGCTTCCTCTATCGCTTTGACCTGTGCGGGAGCCGCGGTGACGCTCAGGCTGCGGTCGGCACAGGTGGCGGGGTCAGCGTCTTCCGCTACCATTGCCTGGCCAAGCAATGGAGCCAGTGTGCTGTGCACCTGCGGCCCCCGGGCGCGCCATCAGGCCTGCAGCCCTTCCGCTGCGCCGCTCTGGACGGTACCATCTACTGTGTGAGCCGCGCGGGGACCTGGCGCTACGTGCCTTCTCAGGACACTGAGGCTGGCAGCGAAATGGGACCTGGTGGCAGCTTTGAGCCCGAGCCCCTGGGATCCCCTCTGGATGTCCGGGGCGTACTGTTTCCATTCGTGCTCAACCTGCCTGAGAAACCAGACCGCGGGGAGCAGGGTGCAGCCTAGGACAGGATTAGCTGGGCAACTCCACTGTCCAGCAGCTGGCGCGCGGGGGAGGGGAGGGGGCGAGGGGGGAGGATTTCAAGAGAGGGAATTAGCCCCCCCCTCCAGTGGGGAGGGAGGGCAAAGAGGGTGCAGGAAAGGAGGGACCTACGCACAGGCCAGGCTGCTGGCCACACTGCATCATGCCAATGCTTTGAGAATATAAGCTTTGCTGGTTCAGAAGACATTTTTGCAATGCTGTTTTAAGACCCGCTTCGCAGTGCTGGATTCTCCTGTTGCTTCACTTGTTTAGTGGGGTCCATGGCATAATAAAGTCTGGGAAGATGCAGATAACCTGATGCCTAAGGGAAGAGGTAGAGGCCACAGATAAAGTTGGATGCAGGGGTGGACAAGAGGTGTAATGAGGATCCTGCCCAGTCCCTTCCTTATCAGTGACTGCAAGGTTCTCAAGACTGAATGGTGTCCTAGAGTAGGCCAGACATCAATGCAACTGCAAACAGAAGGTCACATCCGGCACTGAGATTTAAAACCATACCTTATAAGACCTGAAAAGTTCACTGTGTGAGTCGTAACTTCAAAAAGAGTAATGTATCAAGTACTGCAGGTGAATCTTTGTTGGCCAGCATGGTTTCTAGTCCCAAACATACTGTGTCCAACCATAGGCAACCATGGGGAGGATGTTATTAGTGTGAGTGGTCACTTGCCCTTGCTTAGATTTGAAGTCTCTGGTGATGAAATGAGGAACAGGCAGCGTGCTGAACGTGAAAGCATGGCCAGCAAGTGGAGGCTTCTTATTTAAAGGACCCTAGGATGGCAGCCTTTGCATGCTCACCCGCTTTCCCCTTTTAGAATGAACTAGGGTGAGCTTCCCCCCCTAAGACAAGTTAAAGTCATGTATTGACAGTAGCACTGTGAGCTCTTTATTTGGTTATGTTTTGAACGTGTCTTCCGTGATTCTGTTGAGGGAGATGAAGTGACAACCATCTCCCAAGAAAGTGTAGGGGAGTGATATACTAAGGAGTAGGACAAGAGGAAACACATGTGCTTTGAATGTAGTTTAGCAAGTAAGTGACGTTTATCTAACTTCCGAAATACCCTGATAGAGTTAGAAGGAGACTCATTCTTAGACAAGGTTGCAGGGACCAAAACCAAATCAGTTCGACTTTGCGTATGCATTAGGGTGTTGTGAATTTTTGAGTATACAGGCGGGTCTTCCTATTTATTAAACAGTTAAGGACAGAATGCATGCTCCCAAACAAGTGGCTCAGAGTCCACATCTAGCCCATTATTTCATTGCAACAGGGTCCCTACACGTTGAGAGTTTTTGGAACAGAGTTAGAGGAAGCTCGGCTCACACCACGTCATCTCCATAGAAGTCAGTGAATTTGGTTAGGCTTTAGCGTCTGCTCTGAAAGGTCACAGTGAAGTGTGTTTAGAAACAACCAGTGTGGTTATCCTGCATGACCCAGGGGGTTTAGGATGGAGTTTAGAATTTCCGTTTCTGTGTTCCAGTCACTTTGCGCTTATTCGTGATTACTCATAAACCAAGAAAATGTCTTGGCAGCTTGGTTAATCATCTTAGGAAAGAAAAACAGACATCTTATTGCCTGGCTTTACTGGTTCTTTTCAGGGGTGTCCTGGAGAAAGGGTTGCTGATGAGCAAAGTGAAATGGTGTTTAGAGAGATGTACCTTTTTATATTGTAGCACTTTTTTTTTCTCCAGGATTTTGTTTCTACTGCTGGCATCTTCACATAAAATCGGTCCCTGTTTTCATTCCTTAAGTACCAAATTTATAAAACGCTGTTATGTGGTTTTGCCTAAGAAGTCATTCCTCTGCTGTTCACTTTTGAAATTTGGCCTCTTGAGTGATATGCCCCCGAGAGGACAGATGTACACCAGAGGAGTCTTTCTGTGGGGACAGCACACTAGTGTGCCTCACAGACCACAAACAATACCCAAGGAAGTCAAAAGGGTAAATGTATTAATTTGTGAATCGTGAAAGGAAAATTAGTTCATTAATCATGAATAGATGTGTGGCTAACCTATTTTTCTTTTTGGAGAACATACATAAAATGTTTTATATCCTGTTTCTGAATAGTGACCCCATATGAAAACAAACACTACAGGCGCTGGCATGTTTTAGCAACTATGCATTTTGTTCTTGGGATCTGGAAGATTTGCCACCCATCTGTCTTAGATTCATTTCATGCTGACATAAAAAACTTAAGGGAGAGAGTTTATTCTGGCTCAGAGTTCAGGTTAAAGTCCCTCAGATTTTGGCCATCACAGGACAGGACCTTGAGGGAGCAAGTTATATTGATCTGCTGTCAAGAGACAGCATTTAATGCTTATTTACCTCCCAGCTTTCTTTCTCCATGTATACATCCCCAGGGCCCAGTCAGGAAGTGGTGTGTGGCCCACAGTAAGCAGCTCTTGCTATTCCAATCGGTGTAATCAAGGTACCTCCCAAGAGGCATTGCTTAGAGGCCCATCTTCCAGGTGATTCTAGATCCTGTAAGTTATCACTAACCTTTGTGCCCTTCCCCCCACCCCAACAAAGAGAAGTAAACTCTGTGAGTTATTGGTTTGGTAGTGAGGGGAGCAGGCACCACTGAAATGTGCTTCCAGTGTGTGAACCAGGGTAGGTCTATCACGTTCTACACGCTGGTCACACTCTGCATCTAATTCCACCTAGGAGGGTGGTCGGTGTGACCACAGATCTGACCATCAGCTAAGAGAGTCAAACAAGGCTAATGCATTTGTGACACCCATTCATGACCTCAGGATATTAACCCTTGCACGCTGACACCCCAAGAGTTTGAAAGAACAGTGCTGCTTTAAGGAGATAATGATTGACAGGCAAAGGATTGAGCTTTTGTTTGGTTGATGGGTAATTACATTTGTATTGCCAGGGTTCATTTGGGATCCTAGGCAACGAGCTAATGTTTCTTGGTTTTCTTTCTGTTTTGTACTTTGGCATGAGACAAGCCCCACCTCTGGCTCTGGTGCAGACTCTTGGCAGCTTCGTGGACTTGGAATGTGGTGACTCGGTTTCTAAGGAAAGGGTGGCAGGAGTTTCTTTAACTCTAAGAAAATGAATGTTGTGGAAATTTTGTTGGCTACTTAGTTTTATTTCTTACCTGTATTGCTTTTGCTGTGTCGACAAAGCACAGTGATCATTGATCTCTAGTAATTGTGGTGATGGTGGCTGTGCGAGCTGTTAGCCAACTCTGTCCAGTGTTGTAACTGAATGCCTTTGAGTCAAGGTGAGTCAGGACGTGGCCATCCGGAATGTCTCGGTGTCCGGTGGGAGCCAAAGGGCTCTTTAGCTTTGTGTTTCAGTTTAAGTGCCTTCCCTAACTTACAGACAACTTTCATTTTGAGTCCCGAGAACTTTTAATGTCCCCATTTCTCCTGTGATACTATTCACAAGGAAGTAATGGCCCAAGCTAAAAGTGGAACCTTGCCAGCACTCTAGCTGCATCTGCATTTATCCAAGCGGCCGTGTCACTCATGCTCTGTCCACATTCACGAAGAAGGCTGGACTGTGAGACGCTGAAGATCCTGGCAGGAAACTGGCCCTGGCAGCAGCTCCACATGGCTTTGTGGACAGGTTTGGGTTGAAGTAAAAGTCTAGGTGTATTCTAATGTGAGATTGCAGCCCCGCCCCCTGCCCCCCACCCCATGCTCCGTAGATCTCTCACAAGTACCTACTAACTACTACTAACATGCTGCCATTTAGTGAAGATCTGCACCTGTTTAAGGGAAAGTCAGGCCGGCCCTTACCAGATGTGTAGTTACTGTGCTAACGCTTGAGTTTTATTCTCGGCATAAATACTGTAAACCCTTTTATGTTTGTCACCTGTGCCAAGATGAAATAAACCATGTGCCAGCACTTCTGAAATTATGCTGTGCTTGCTTCTCCCTCTGGTCTCCAGAATGGCAGGTGTGGTGTGTCCCCATAATAACTGGATTCTAATGAGTCTTGAGAGACCTAGGTTAGTTAGTATCACTGCAGCCAGCTGCCATGGATGCCCAGGTTTCCTCTACCTCTCAGTCAGCCTCGGGGTGTTAATGACCTCCAGCTTTTTACTTGTCCCATAGCTAGCCAGGTCACAGCCAGGTCCTGCCCTGAAGGCTGGGGTTATGGAGCCATGAGGTCTCTGTGTGTGATCCATACAACTGCCAGAACCAAGGAATGGTCACTGCATGCCATGGGTGGGTAGAGGGGTCTGGGAATCCAGGATAGAGTGACAGCAGGTCAAGCCAGGCCTTAACTGTGGTCCCCATAGGGGACAGGTAGGGAAAGCAGACTGCTCATTGTTGGCAGGTGTGACTGATGCTGGGGTCTGGGTTTTGTGGGGGGTGCCATTTCCCATTCCCTGGTTCTGTCTGGCCTTTGATTCTCTGGCTCTGGGCTGTTCAGAGTGTGGGGAGCACAGTTTCACATCTGGAAGTCAAAGAAGGGTATGGGTGCGTCGGTCTGTCCAAGGGATGTGCTAGCCAAACCCTGTGCTGTTGTTCCTAGGAACTGACTGATTCAGGGGGAGGGGTGTCTCTCTCCAGCAGCAAGCTCCAGCAAGTCAAAACATCTTAGAACAGAAAATACAAGATAAGTCACATCAGTCAGCCACACCTCTTGGAGAGGGTTCATGGGAACCCGGAAATGTCTTGACATTCCCTTTGCCCCTATGAGCACCACCTGATTTTACTGGGATTCCATGGTGTAATATTGGGGGCCTCCTACATTACATGGCCTCCTGACACCCCCAGGAAACTCAAACTAGAACAGGCCCAATAGCTGAGAAGAGGGGACCCCACTGAACAGAGGGGACCCAGGTGAGCTAAGGAGAACCTGAACACAGGACCTGGGGGAGCACGGATGATTCATATGTGCTTGGAACACCCAGATGCATGGATATTGTCTACATGCTCTGGTATGAAGAAGTTTGGGGTCGGCTTAGGAAGGCAACTAAATCAGGTAAGCTTAGCCAGTCCTGGACAGGGGCCACTGAAGGGACTCTAGCCAGCCTGGGCATGGCAAACATGGCTCTGACAGGTCTTGCCCTTCTCCCCATTCCCTCTGCCTTGCTAAAAACCATTAGATTACATTCCTAAAACTAGCCACCAAAGTATATTCCCTTATTTGACCACTTCCTCCTCCTGAGGCTGACCACCAAGATTCAGCTATCAAGGTATTAAAGTCAAGCAATCAAAAGCCCCCTTGTGACTGCCCCAGTTAAAAGTAAACAAATCAATCCAATAAACATGAAACACCTCATCCTAACACAGGCTTTCCCCTTTTATCTTATAAACCACCATCTGCCTATGAGCCATGTCTTCTCTCTATTCAGACATATCCTTTGTCTCTCCTGGGACAAATATCCCTTCCCCTTTGCCCCTATTTCCTTCCCCTTCTTTCTTGTCCTCTATCTCCTGTCATTGTCTCTTATTCCATGCCCTTAGTCCCTTAGGGGCAAATAAATATCCTTTGTCTTGAGAACTTTGTCTTGGGTATCCTGAGCTGATACTGGCCCCTACAGCCACTCGGAAGGAAAATCCAAATCCTCAAAGGGCTACAAAGCATGCTCTTTGGAGGGGCAGACCCCAAGGGTAGCCTAGCATGAAGGGTGGGCCTCCCTATTCCCTTCTTTGTAGTGGGAAGGCTAGAGTAGGACTGATTTTTCTCTTTCTGGAGAGGGGTGCAGGCCTGGAACCCTATGAGAGCACTCTTGCTCTTAGGAACAGCCAAATTTCCAGTGTGTATGTGAACTTTGAGGACATCCACACACTATCTGTTTGTGTCAGGGTCTGGATTATCAGAGTGTTAAAACACAGAGTTCTGAAATTGATGTCCCATGGTTGCAAGGCCCATGAGCCTTGACTCCAATATATTGTCTGGGCTCCAGTCCTACTTGCTTATATCAGGTGTGGTTGAAAAACAACAAATTACTCTTATCTTTCCTTGTCTTTCTCCTGCTCCTTCTATTCAAGATGACATTTGGGTACTTAGGCGATGGTTCAGAATTTGCCTTGCAAACAGAAGACCTAGTTCCAGATTGCACCTCAAAAAGCCTGGTGTGGAAATATGTGCTTGTGATCCAAGAATGGGAAGGTGGAGACAGGTGCATCTCTGGGGCTGTGCCTAGCCAGCTTAGCTTGGTGAGTTCCAGGCTGGTGAGACACTGTCTCAAAAATCCAAGCTAGGTAGTGCCTGAGGCCCCACAGTCATGGTTTTCCTCTGACTTCATTTGTGGTTGTCCTCTGGCCTCCACATGCTTGAGAATGTAGGTGCATACACAATTAAATATAGGCACATGTGTGCATTGTGTACCTGTGTGTTCATGCACACAAAGACATCTAGTTGGAGGCTCCTCCTGCCCACTGGACACTGCCCACCTCCCCTTCAACTCCTTGTCCTATACATTTGAGTTGAGGTGTTGTCAAATGCAGCGAGAGGATTTATGCCTCTCTCTAAATGGGGTGCCTGTTCTTATGTAAGCTTTACAGTGAGAGCAGAAGCCTAGACCAGCTCATTAATTGTGGCAACGCAATACAGCCTGGAGAAGATGCCAACAACCAGAAGGAAGGAGGAAAGCTGGTGTCTTCATAGCTGAACTGTGATTTTCTCTTCAGTACTGAAGACTACTACTCTACTGTCTGGATATGTCACAGTTTACCTCTTCAACTCCCGAAGAGCATCTTGTTGCTTCTAAGTTTTTAGAATTACGAGTAAAACACATATTGGTACATGAACATATTTTCAATTTACGCTACTTTTAGAACAACTCTTACCATGTTGAAATGATGTATTGTGTACCTAGTAATACTCTCATTTCCAGCATATGGTTCAATGGCTTCTGTCCAAATGTATTTACATCCAAATACATGTCCATGTACTCAGACAAAATAGGAAATGGCTGTACCCAGATGAAGCCACCCCCCGCCCCCGCCCAATGCCTCCAGTCTTGCAGCCCTGATGCTGGTTTTGTGTGCATCAGGAGTTTCTTCTGTAAATCACTTTTAAAACATTCAGGGTGGTTAAAGTATTTAAAGTTTTGTATCCAAGCAAAGAGTGGTGGTGCATTCCTGTAATCCTGGTACTTGGGAGGCTGAGGTGGGAGGATTGCTATGAGTTTGAGACCAGGCTGGGATATATAATAGGTATCTTGTCAACCTGGGGTTATGGGCAGCTGGATGACTGCATCTGTTGCCTGGTCTGAGGTGTGGTCGGCAGAGCTCTTCAGTCCAAATCTCCTCCCATTCATGACTACAATGTTGTGGTTTGAGATCTTGGGATAGTCTCAGGTCACTGTCTGACCTTAGCCTGTCTCTGTCCAGTGAGGTGCCGTATAGCTCTATCCTCCAATCAGAGTAGCCTCATCTTCCTAAGACCAGCTGTGTCTGCTTGCAAAAGTGCATCACAGCTGGGCGGGCATATTGACTATTGACATCCCGTCCTCCAATGAGGGAGAAGGAGGATTATCGGATACACACTTGAGTGGACCAACCATTCCTCCCAGCCAGTTGTATGCAAGTTTGCCTTAATTGCATGTGACCTCAGGCTCTGGAAGAGAGGCTGAAGCATATAGGTTGGAAGACTAGGGACAAGGGAGTTCTATTTAAGCAGCCACAAGGGAGGCCATCATTCATTCTGGGTGCAGACCTTCCATCATGGCTGTTTCAGGATCACCTACACTGTTAATAAGCCTAGTAAGTAAACTCATTGGTTCTCTAGGCTAAACTTTGGCAGAATAGAACTTTGAAAGAAGATTAATCTGCCCCCTCCTGAGAAAATTCATCAGACACTTGCGGACAGTAGAGGCAGGCCTGAGTAGTCCCGTTGCAATGGTGTCTCTGTGGGGTTAGCTGTCTGCACCTGCGTGCTGTATTCAGCAGGGGCTTTTGATGTGGGAACCACCGATGGTGGAAATCTGCTTCCTCTTTTGTACTTTTCCTGCCATCTCCCTGCCCCCACCCACCCCCACCCATATTCCCAGTTCCTTTTCCTTCCAGGGTTTAGCATGACATCACTGATCCCCGGGCACACTCTATACACAAGCCACTTTCTTTGGTAGGTCTTGCCTGTCACAGTTTACCCTCTGTCCTACTGAGAACAGAAAATCAGCAGAGAAGTGCCCATTGTCCTGTGTTGTGGGGAGGACAGTGAAGGCTGCTGGGTGGACAAATGCTCTTTCTCTAGCTGGCCCTCCAATCGGATTTCCTCTGCTCCCTTCTGCTCTGGCCGGATGTTATTGGGGGGCAGATCAAGAGTCTTAGTGGCTTCTGTTGCTCCAGAAGGCCCCTGTGGAGAAAATGAATGTTCTGTCATGACCAGCTAGTGGCTTTCTTCTTCTTCTTCTTCTTCTTCTTCTTCTTCTTCTTCTTCTTCTTCTTCTTCTTCTTCTTCTTCTCCTCCTCCTCCTCCTCCTCCTCCTCCTCCTCCTCCTCCTCCTCCTCCTCCTCCTCCTTCTTCTTTAAGTTTCAGGGAGTGCTTTTCAGAAGGCCAAGGCTGGGGGCTAACCATCTGTAACCGGATCCTCAAGTCTTTTCATGACCTGTCCCTGAGAACTAGGTGTCTCTTGCCGCTCCACCATGCTCTGTCTTTATCTCTCCATCTCTGGTGATCCTTGGCTTTGTCTTTAAACTCTCTCTCTAGGCTCCTTCTCTGTTATTGATAATTCCTTCTGTACAATTCAAATGGTTTTATGTTCTGTGGATGGATGGGCGATGTAAAAGCATCAAGGCAAGTCATGATTTACATTGGGTGGTTGAGTTTGGGGGAGGAAGAGAGACCTAAGAGTGTGGGATGCAGACCAGAGAGAGGTCCAGTGGAATGTGTCTGCGTGGAGCCCCACCCAGCCTGGACCACCAACAGCTGGGGCCATCTGCTTTATTCAGATGCATAAGCTTGGGAGATTTCGGGAGTGCTGATGGTTCTGAGCTCCCACATGCCAGAGGCTCCAGAGGTTGCAAGCCTAAAATGCTAACAGTTCTAATTTCTCAGCACTAGGCTACAATCCCAGGCTTTCCAAGCTAGGGACTATCAGCTTGCCATGCACAGGCCTGAGCAAGCTTTCTATGACGGTGTGTAGTTCTCTAGCTTTGGGTGCCAGGACCCTTGGCTCTTAACTACTTGCTTGTTTTCCAGCCCCAGACTTCAGGTGTTAGCTGCTTGGCCTTGGAAGCTCCCTTTAGCTCTTCTAGCCACAGGCTGTGGCTCTCCCACTCGGTCCTTTGTACACTCACATTCTGCTGTCTGAGTTCTCTGAAATCTCTTCAGTCTTTGTCCTTGGTACTCTCTGGAAGGTCTCCGGTTTCCTCCCAAGGGGGACCAGTGAGCTTAGGGCTTGCAGCCTCAGGACTGTCCCCCTAGCTGCCTTTTAGCTGTTATTCCTGGGTGCCTGGGCCTGGCAACCCAGAGCTTCATCTGTCCTTAGTGTCACCAGCTCAGTCTACTCTACCTGTGATAGAGACAATAGGTAACAATGGATCACTCAGAAGAGGCCTTTACTGCCACTTGTTGCAACACGGGAGTAGGAATATGCAGGAGAGGCTTAGGTTAACCCACCAAGACTGAGAAATAGGCTGCTTATATATGGACAAAAGGGTTACAGCAAAATTCTGCCTAAGCTGCAATTGCACCAGCCACAGACTTGCATGTTGTGTATGGCTTTCATTTATATCTCTCTTAAGGAGAGATGGTTCAGCATTTAAGAGCACTGGCTACTCTTCCAAAGGTCCTGAGTTCAATTCCCAGCAACCACACAGTGGCTCACAACCACCTATAACAAGATCTGATGTCCTCTTCTGGCCAGCATAAATAAATATAAGAAAATAAAATAAAAGAACCAGTCACAAGCCTGACACTTCACCAATAACAGGCACCTCAGTTCTCTGCTGAGCTGCTCCCTCTTGAGGCAAAGGGTGAGCGAGGTCATCTGAAGTTCATTGAGGCATGCCTGGCCTGGCCTGGAATTTTCCGAGGTGCCTGGTGTGGTAGTGGCTGAGGTAAGAGCCTCAGCGTGAGCAGCTGCTGTGGCTACCGTTGTTCCTGCAGCATAAGTTTCCTCAGAGTGATTGTGTTCGCTGAGAAAGTGAATCCCAGACCCTGGGATGGATGAGGTGTGATGAGGTCAAGGGCCAGAGGTTGAGCCACGGACTCCTCCTAGAAGCTCTGTTTCTATTTCCCTAAGGTCCTGCAGGTGGGGAGGACTTGCTTGCTGATCTCGAATAGCCACCAAGAAGGGGCCAGGAAACTGCACTGTGCACAGTCTCAGCTCTCAAGAACCCCGTATCATAAGCCCCACAATCTCACAGTCATTAGCTAGAGATCTCAGGCTAAGGCTTGGGTGGTGCAACTCCAAGTCCAACACCACCCCCTGCAGGTTACTACAGAATACTGCAACTGTTAGGTCAAACAAGAAAATGTTCAGAATATTGAGATAGAGACAAGTAAAAGTGTATTAAATAACAACAAAGTTACAAAGAATAAATGACAATAAATGCCACATTTTCCATTTTCTACTGTGTTTGTGTGTGTGTGTGTGTGTGTGTGTGTGTGTGTGTGTGTGTGTGTGTGCATGTGTGTGCATGTGTTGTATTCATGTGTGTAAAATGTGGGGTGTGTGTGCCACACAGTGTGCATGTGAAGTTGATGGGTTAGCCTTAGGCTTTGTCGCCTACCTTCCTCCTTGTTGGAGACAGAGCCCCTTTTTGCTGTTGTTGGCTGCAAGCTTCCAGGGACTCTCCTGTTTTTGCTCCTTCACAGGAACACTCAGACTGTAGGCCTGTGCTACCCTGACCAGCTTAGGTAAGTTTTGGAAATTTGAACTCAGGCCCTCAGACTTATGTGACAAGTAGTGTATCCAGTGAGCCAGCTCCCCGACATTTTATATTACTTAAGTAGTGTATACACAGTAAATGCCTGATAATTAAAGACATGAAAGGCATTTTCTTTTCAGTGCAGTGCCTGCCTCGGAGATAACATGTTTCTTCCCATAATACAGTCCACGATGCCCCCAGTGTGTGCCTGCTTCTGTGTAAGCTCCATGTTCTGTATTTTTGGACTGAGAGTCAGTGTAGCAAGGGGCCTATTGGTCCTGTAACCAACAGGGCTTTACACATTTTGGAAAATCCCCAATGCCATCCGGAAATAATTCACCAGAGACCAGAGTTTGTGTCTAGCACTAGCCATGTAAAAATTGGAAGATTATGGGAAAGTCAGTGCTTAGGAGTTGCAGACGCGTTCAGCCATTCCTGTTCATGCCAGATTGCCTTTGTCTCAGTTTTACTCTCCTGCACCAGGACCCATCCCCACCACACCACGGATCTCCAGGTCCTAATAACTTTGTCCCACATAGTATGACGGAGTTAGGGCAGGCTTGGAAACTTTGGATATAGTGTTACTTTTGTGCTATGGGACTCCAGGGAGCCTGCTGAGTGCTGGAGGCCACTCTAGATGGGGACCTCTGTGGTGCTTCCCGTTCACACTCTTTCTTTGTCACAGTTGCTTCCAGCCCTGGCTGCTGAGTTTTCAAATATAAGAATAATATTATATCTAAAGGTATCATTTGACATCAATTATTTATACTAAGCTAACCTTTTCAATGTGAGGTCATTTTTAAAACTGAAAATTATCATAATCAAGAAGAGTCACTCATGTGGGGGACCTGGGAGAAAGGGAGGGAGAGGGAACTGGGATATGTAAAATAAGATTCCTTCCAATTTAAAAAGAAAGAGGAGTCACTCATCTACTTAATAACTGTTTATTAATGGATAATTTTAATAATGGTATTAAAATTAAAGTCTGATACTTGACACTTCCAGTTAGATCACAGGAAACAAATCAAACCTCAGCAGGCAGAGAAGCAAGCAGGCATCATTGCAGCCAAACACTCTTCAATGAAATTTAATACACTCATCAATAAATTTTTACGTTACATGCTTAGCATGCTAAGTGGTTTCTGTCTGCCATATTTACAACACAGCATGCCAAGAAATTGTCTGCCATCCTTCTTTCTTGAATATAGCCTTAAATTGAGAATACTCAGGAGTTCACATCTTAGCAGCATGCCCAGTGATGTGCCCATCTCTGAAGCGAGTATGTGTAGGCTCCCTGAGTAGCATCCAGGCACTTTGAGGAAGGCATTGCTTTGGAAATGGCCTCCTGTCCTTCCCTGCAGCAGTGGCAGTTAGGAATCTTTCGCCCCTCTGTTTCATGCTGGTTTGTTTTGACCATTGCATTGGTTACAGAACCATGCCACTGTGTTGTCTGTTAGACACAATTACTGTGACTAGCCAGACTCGGTCAAGAATTTTTCCACACTGCAAAAGATTATGGGTAATAATATAAAAGTTCCTGTATTTTTATTTTTGTTTTTCTTTTGCACAATGTTGTTGCGCTCCGTAAGGGGACTAGCTCTCAGGGAAGAAGAGATTTCTGGCGGCTTAGTCCTCCCTCTTGTGGACGCTTGTGAGAATGCAGCTTGGGCTATTAAGGGTAAAAAGAGGGAGGGGAAAGGCTCTCTGAGAGGGTGCAAGGATCAGAACTCTCATTTATGGTTTTACAAATAGTCTTTGCAGTGATTGCCAAAGTCAATGAGTGTGTTAGTTACTTGTTGGTGAGTCTGACAAAACAACTATGGGAGGAAGAACTTGTTTGGGCCACAATTTGAGAGGATACAAAGTCCATAGTGGAGGGGAGGCTTAGGTGGCAGAGCAGGAGGCATCGGGTCAGGCAGTGAGGAATCAGCGAGATGAGTGCTGGTAACCGGATCACTTTCTCCCTTTTATACAGTCTGGAACCCCAGTCCATGGAATAGCACCCCTATTTCTAGTGGGTCATATCAGTTAACCTTTCCTGAAAATACCCACACAGACCTACCCAGAGGCATGCCTCTAGCTGGTTCTAGAGCCAATCAAGTTGACAAGCATTGTGTACCATCACCATGGGTGTCGGGTTAAACATGAACTCTTTTTTTTTTAATTTAATTTTTAATTTTTTTTGGAATTAATTTTTTTAGTTCAAATTAGGAACAAGCCTGCTTCACATGTCAATCCCTTCTCCCTCCCCTCCCCCAACCTTCCCCCCCAACCCCCACTTGCCCCTCACCCCATCCACCCTCCACTCCCCAGGCTGGGTAGGGCCCTCGACGGGGCTCCTTAAAGTCCACCACATCATCCTGGGCCAGGCCTAGGCCCTCCCCCACGTGTCCAGGCCAAGAGTGCATCCCTTCACGTGGGATGGGCTCTCAAAGTCCCTTCTTATACCAGGGAAAACATACTAATCCACTACCAGGGGCCCCCTAGCGTGCAGAGGCCTCCTCATTGACATCCATGTTCAGGGGTCTGGATCAGTCCTGTGCTGGCCTCCCAGACAGCAGTCTGGGGTCCATGTGCTCCCCCTTAAACATGCACTCTTAGATGCTTCTGCTATGTAGGCAAGCTGGCTGTGGTCAGGGTGACAGATGTCTGGACCTCTGGGCATGTAGTGGTTATCAACAGTCCCTCTTTCTGGTCTCAGTGTGACTCTGTAGTGGATGATCAGCTATATGACCCCCTGGTTGCCACAGTTTCATGGGTCTGTGGAAGGGAAATAGTTCTGAGAGTGCTCCTATCTAACCACTTCACAGTCACCATTTCCTTTGGTTGGGAAGCCAAACCTGTGTCTCACCCAAGGTCACAGATCTGTCGGGTGAGTGTCTGGCCAGGATGATGCCTGGGATGTCAGCCCCATCCCTAACACCTACACCTTTCCTTGGTGACCTTGTAGTCTGCCTGTTCTACTCACCCTTAGCCTGTGGGCTCCAGGGATAGCCACAGTAGCTGTAAGTAAATCAGTGGAAATCCATGAAGGAAGCTGTGGGGTCCCCGGGGAGGACTGCACTACAGTTGGTTTACGCTAAGGGATAGGACTAGGACTGTCTCGGCCCACACCTGAGAATGGGCCTATTGCTGAGGAAGAACCCCACAGGTGTTGGCTTCATTCAGATCTTGAGCTAAGGGGGGTGGTCATGTCAATCTTCGGAGTGGCTTGAACCCTGAGAAGGACTTGCTCTTCGTCCTGCCTTTCCTATGGGCTGGGCAGCCATGGTTCTTAGTTGTGCCCAGAGAAGGTGACACAGTTGAGGTTGCTGAAGACCTGAACTTAAGGTTTATGTGGGTGAGCAGCATGTTCCTAGGATGCCAAGGGAAGCAGGCAAGGGATTCCGGCTTTGTGGCATGGAGTTTAACCCCAGCCTCAAGGCAGGGATGAGTACAGTTGTTTATTTAGTTTTCCTTAGAGATTGGGTCTCATGGGGCTTGGGCTAGTCTTGAACTTGCTATGTAACTAAAGATGGCCTTGAGCTCTTGATCTCCCCTCCTTCACCCACAAAGGCTGAGATTATAGGGCTGCCCCACCACACCAGACTCCAGTGGCTGTTTATAAATGTGGCTATTTAAAGTACTTGGGACTTCCCACCCCTGTTGTTGACGGTGTGTTGCCCAAGCTACATGGATCCCTGAAAGTTGCTCAGCACACTGGGCTCACATGTGTGCTCTCCCCACACTCACTTTGGCCTCCTGAGCTGGAGTTCTGTCCCAGTTCTATGTTGGATGAAGTGGTAGCCCAGACTTTCATCATAGTCTGACTTTGTCTTCCTCTCATTCCTCCCAGGCTAGGAATCCAAAGTGGTGAATTTTAGTTCAGAGCCTTCTACTGGCTTTTTATAGACCTCTCTGGACCATGGTTTCCACTCTTTTTTTTTTTTTTTTCTCCAAGACACGGTTTCTCTGTGTAGCTTTGGAGCCTGTCCTAGAACTCATTCTGTAGTCCAAGCTGGCCTGGAACTCACAGAGATCTACCTGCCTCTGCCTCCTGAGTACTGGGATTAATGGTATGCGTCACCTAGCTTTACTGGCTTTTTACAGCTTCCTCAGGACCATGTTTTCTACTCTTTCAGGTGAGGTGAAGGTAAGGGTGCTGTTCTCAGGAATCTCTGCAGTATGACAGTTGTGGTTCAGCCTGGGTTGGTCCTTACCCCATCAGCTCTCTTTTTAGGCCAGTGGTCACACTGTTTGCTCCGTGCCTTGCCAGGACAGGCAGGGCCAGCAGAATGGACTCTTGTGCCACTTTTATTTTATTGCAGCCACTGTTCTTGTAAACACGTGGCATGGCACATTGCTGCTAATCTTTGAGCCTCTGAGTGTTTTCAGAATGGAATCCTCGTTGGCATGGCTTATCTGAGACTTCACTACTGTTTCCTGGAGCCTGCCTGCTGTGGGCCAGGCAGCTGGCCACACAGCCCTGTGCAGCAAGCTTAGGCTCAGAGCACGGTCATGCAGAACTGAGCCCAGAGCCTCTTGGGGCTTAAACTAGGAGTATCTAATCCGATTCCCACTGTGCCAATGAGGAAGTCAAGGCCCAGGGCAGCTGAAGGGATTCTCAATAGGCATTCAGCTCCAAGAATAGATTAACAAACAAACAATCCACCTGAGCCGGTGCCCTTGATTCCGGCGGCTTACAGCTCTGGCTCTCCATCAAAACCTAGCTGCCTGCCACCTGAGCATGGCTCATTGAAGCCACGGTAGGAGTAAACTCCCTGGGGGCTGGATATGGCTCAGTCCATAATGCACTTGCCACACAAGCCTCAGGACCTCAGTTTGGATCCTAGCACCTACATACACTCCGGATGCTGTGGCATACTTCTCAACCCCAGTGCTGGGGTGCAGAAACAGGCAGCTCCCTGGAGCATATTGGTTAGCCAGTGTAGCAGAGTCAGTGAACTCCTGGTTCATCGAGAGGCCCTGCCTCAAAAAACACAAGGTGAAAGTGATTGAAGAAGATGCCGAAAACTTCTGTTTTCTCAGTACGTGCAAACTTACATGTACACACACATGTACACACTAACATGGGCATGTTCATACACCCTAACCTGTAAGAAGTAAATGCAAACACCAAGTCAGATGTTTCTAAAGGTTGATGCCTGTTCATAGAACCCACAGGGTAAAATTCAACCTTCACATTTGATTGAAGATATACCTACTAACTCTATATAGTGTGCTTGATGTTGACGGATCTGTTAGAGCGAAGAAGTAAGTCTATGTCAACATCTGCAGGCAGTCCTGGCCACCTCGTGTAGACAGGTTGTCAGAGAGTATGCTATCCTACTGGTAAATTCCAGCTGGGTGGGTTACGCTCACAGGTTAAAATGCTGCAGGGATGTTTCACTGCAACCCCAAGTGCTAGCTAGATGCATGGGTGTGAGGGTGTCCAGACGACTATACACACGCTAAGCCACTTGTGTTCCTCTCAGTCACGCACTAGGCCTCATGTCCTCTGTGGCTTCCTGTCTGCTAAGAACACTTTCACCCCTGGCCTGCTGAAGACAGACCTTTGCAGACTGAGGGAAAGCCTCCTGCTGCTGCTCTGAGTCCTGGGCTTCCTGCCGCCGTGGCCTGGGCACGTAGCTTGGATTGAATGCAATGGAGCTAGTGCCAGAGTGTTGCACACGTGATACCTGAAAAGGTACCCTGCAGAGATCTGTTGATGGGTTTCCTAGGATATGTTTTGATCTACAGAATATGGAAAACCTTTGGGCTCCATTACAGAGACACCAAGTATGCAGGCCGGGCAAGTGACCTCATGCCACAGAAACCACGCTTGTCTTAACATGAAGGTCGACCTACTAAGAGAAGCTGTGTGTGGTCCCTCATCCTTCCTGTGTGAGAACTTGGGCCTTATTATCTCAGTTCCACTTCAGGTGGAGTGCATTTCTGGGTCTGTTGACGGTGGCAGGTATAGTTAGGAAAGCCCTCACCCAAGATCTGAAGTGTAGCATGTCACACTGTCATTGGTCTCAGGAGAGACACCAGATAACTTCACTGGGAGTACAAAGTAAGGTCAATTATTGCGTGATCCAGGAGACAATCTGTAATCTGTAAGGTCAAGATATCTTTATTGAGATAAATACCAGCCAAACTCAAGTCAGAGCAGCAAGGCCAGGGAGAAGGGAAAGGAGAAGAAGAAAAGAGCTTCCATGTGCTCGAGGTTCCTTAGCGCCCATCCTGCGTTATCCTGACATCACCTTGACCACGCCTTGACAGGCATGGTCAGGCACACCTGTAGCCAGCCCTTAGGAGACATGGTTACGGTGTCTCCCTACAGTCAATATTATAGAAAAGGATCAATTAAGGAAGTTGAGCATTTGCCTTAATAGTTCCCAATAATAGGGGGATAAAATAAGAGTAGGAAAAATACTTTGTGTGCGTGTGTCTTAGGGTTTCTATTGTTGTGAAGAGACAATTTGACCATGTCAACTCTTATAAAGAGAAATATTTCATTGCTGGCTGGCTTACAGTTTAGAGGGTCAGCCCATTATCATCATGGCAGGGAGCATGACCATGTGCTGGCAGACATGGTGCTGGCTACATCTTCATCAGAAGGCAACAGGAAATGGACTGTCACACTGGGTGGTAGCTTGAACACATATCAGATCTCAAACCTAGCTCCACAATGACAAGCTTCCGCCAACAAGACCACACACACCTAATCCAACAAACCACACCTCCTAATAATGCCATTCCCTGAGATTATGGGAGCCAATTACATTCAAACTATCACAATGTTTAACAAGTCAGTTGACAAGAGACCCTCATTATTAAATGTTTTCTATGAACTGTGTTTGACTAAGAGCTAGGGAAAAACAGAGACCCCAGAATGGGGTCACATCTCACCAATAGCCACAAGGAAATATGTGACATCCCACTGGATTTAAAGGCATGGATTCCCTTTCTCTGGACAAGTCCACATGAACAGTGGGGAAATAGAAAAACACAAACTATAAAAAATTTATGGATTTGGAATCTGGAAGTCAAGGCAGGGTATACTGTGTAACTAGTATGTGGTCACTGATGCCTTCAGCCCCAATGCCACCTCTAAGAGGGTTGATTTTTCTATGGATGGTTTCTGTGTTATGGTGGATGGCAGTAGCATACATGTGCAAGCTGTTACCACAGCTCCCAGCTACTCCAGTGGTCATGGGTAGAGGTGAGTCCACAGGTATCACACTATTCCAGAGAAAGCCCTGGGTGCAGTGGGGGTGGGGCTGGTTGGAGCAGCTGCTGCTCACGGCCCTGGAGAAGGTTCACCAGACCCCATCTTCTTTTTCTCATTTCTGAGAGGAGAAAATAGAGGCTGAAGGGTATTCCCACACTCACATAGGGAAGATGGCAGATCCCTTGCTCATCTCTTCGGGCAATTACCTGGAGCAGTATTGCCTTTCCAGCATGCTTAGCTGTCTCCCCCCTGAGCTGTCCTGACTTCCAGGGCCTTTTTCTTCCTTCTTTCCTTCCTTCCTTCCTTCCTTCCTTCCTTCCTTCCTTCCTTCCCTCTCTCCCCCCTCCCTCTCTCTTTCCTTCTCTCTTGTCTGGCCTGTGAGTTCAAGGCCAGACAAGACTGGCCTTGAACTCACAGAGATCCTCCTGCCTCTGCCTCCTGAGTGTTGGGATTAAAGGTGTGGGTCACTCTGCATTGAACCAGGGACTTTTCTGATCATGAACAGTTTGAGGGTCTGGCCAGTTGGATGGATATTTTCCATAGCACATTAGACCACCTTCTATTTATTTCTATTTTCTAAGACATGATACATGAAAATGAATAACTAAAGAGTGATTTTATTTCTTTCAGGTTCTTCTCAAGTTTCTGAGTTGAACAACAGTTTTGACTATGTGGTTTCTTAACCAAATCCTCCAGATTTATTTTGGTCCACATACTAAAGACCCCAGAGTTTTGTAAGATCGAAATCTTTGTGTTCCCACTTCGGCTTTTGGTCTCTCTTCTTATTTACGGAGACATTCCATATAGACCTTTTACTAAGTTGCAGTAAAAGGTAAATCCAGATGGGGATTTGAACATAAAATTACTGAAGTTGGATTTTTGTTTGTTTGTTTGTTTTTATGGTACATGACAGGAACCCATCTATAAGCTTCAGCAATGAGGGGATTGCTGGTGTCACCCTTGGGAATCTGGTGAAGAACCAACACCCCAAGGTAAGTCCAGTAAGTCCTGCTGTCTATGCTTTGTCTCTTGCCATTTGGCTATTCAAGGTTCAGTCTGTGGCAGGTCCACTCCATATAGATGCCAATGGCAGAGTCTCAGGGAGGAATAAAAGGCCAAGTTTATCTAAATGCATCCTAATACAGTGCAGAAGGGGCATTTATCCCCAGGGGAAGACTTGGCTGCCTCACATCAGGATTCTCCTCTATCCTCAGATGCAGTGTTTTAGGAAACAGACTTCCTGTACCACAGAGCACTGTGCACTGTGCACAGTGCAAATTAAGTAACTAAATAAACAAGTGGGGGGAGTTCTGTTGAGGCTAGCCTCCTGAGACAGTACTGAGGGGGTTGGCAATGGGAACCCAGGTAATTGAGATTTCGCTGAGGAGGAATGCAACATTATAATGTACTTTCTGCAGCCACATTACATGCAAGAGAGGTGCAGTGCACCATGTCTGGATATACAGGGGAGGGCAGAACTGGTCCCTCATAAGTGAAGACAGCATGACCTTGGGACTTCCTCTGTGGCCTGAAGATTCCTGTTCCCTATTACTTGGGGGAAATTCTTTCTTTCTTTCTTTCTTTCTTTCTTTCTTTCTTTCTTTCTTCCTTCCTTTCTTTCTTTCTCCATCTCCTTCCTTTTTTCTTTTTTTTTAAAGATTTTTTCATTATGTATACAGTAAGATTTTTTTGTTGTTCTTTTGGTTTTTTGTTTTGTTTTGTTTTGTTTTGTTTTTGTTTTTCAAGACCGGGTTTCTCTGTGGCTTTGGAGGCTGTCCTGGAACTAGCTCTTGTAGACCAGGCTGATCTTGAACTCACAGAGATCTGCCTGCCTCTGCCTCCCGAGTGCTGGGATTAAAGGTGTGCGTCAGCGCCCAGCTAAGATTTTTTTATTATGTATACAGTGTTCTGTCTGCACATGTATGCCTGCAGGCCAGAAGAGGGCACCAGATCTCATTATGGATGGTTGTGAGTCACTATATGGTTGCTAGGAATTGAACTCAGGTCCTCTGGAAGAGCAGCCACTGCTCTTAACCACTGAGCTATCTCTCCAGCTCCCGCTTGGGGAAATCTGCACCCACAGGGGGATAGTGAGGGTGTGGGGATTATGGGAAGTGATGAGGCCCAGGAACAAGGGGTTTATAGGGACTTTAAAAAGAAACCCACAAAGTTTCCTGTTCCTTCCTTTACAGAGGGCACAGTCAGGAGGTGCAGTCTGTGGATTATAAAGCTGTTCCCACCTGCCCTACAGCCTCCAGAATTGAAAGAAATAAAGTACTGCCATTAGCAAACCCCCAGGCTGTGGTCTTCCAGTGTGGCAGCCCAAGAGATTGGATTAGGAAATTGCTGTACACAGACTTATTAAGTGGGATTTTAAGCTTTCCAGAATGGTCCTACTGTGTACAAACTAGTACAAACCAGTACACAGTGCCCTACAGTTGAGGAAGAATCCACACAGAGCCTAGAGAGGTGTGTACTTCCGGGACTCACTGAGAGAAGCCTGGTCTCGGGCAGCTGCAAGACCACTGAGACACCTCTGCAATAGTGTCAGAAGGAAGGTGTATATACTCCTTAGGATCTAGACAGCTTTGCCCTAGTCCATGGTTTATCTGAACCTAGTATCAAAGAGTGAAGTGCATTCCTGGTGCTAGGACCAGTTGTAAAGCTCTCTACACACCACCCTGATGGCTCCTCAAGGTATTGTCTGTTGGGAACTCACAGATAAGCTGTCCAAGTCACTCCAAAATTCTGGGGTTCCTGCTGCAACTGGGCTACTGCACTTTCACTAGTAGCCTCTCCTAGGCTCTCTTCAGGGACTATGACACGTGATGCTAAGCCTCTGTCCATTCTGGAGGTTTTACTGCAAAGGAGGCTGACCCATTGACCAATGGCCTCTCATGATGCCAAGCCTCAGCTGCTCTCTGTGACCCCACATGCCTTCAAAATCAGTACCGACTTGGAAACTCTTATACATTACCAAGTTCAGCTGCCAGCATTAGGTACAGACTTGGCTCTCCATGGACCACAGCTTCTGAGTGCCGACCCTGAGGAAACACTCCTCAGAAGATGTCACCTCAGTGATGCTAGCCTCTTCTTAATCCAACTGACGAGCCACAATTGTCCCAGCAAAGCAAAGGTTTCGCTTCAGTGGTTCGCTTGTTAATGGCAGCATATTCCTTAGTTCCAGCTGACCAGCTACCACAGATTCTTAATACAAAACATCACACAAATTGCCATGTAGAAACCTTCACAAGTTGAGCCTCTACTATCTACCCTACTCTTGGGATTATCTTCCAAGTCCCCAAATAGCTCATTAAGCTCTTAGCACTGAATGGCTTTTCTAGCTCTAAGTTCCAAAGTCCTCCCACAGTCCTCCTCCAAATATAGTCAAGTCAGTCACAGCAATGCCCTACCAATTGCTTCCAGTTTCTGTCTTAGTTATGGTTTCTATGGCTGTTATAAAGCACCATACACAAGACTTGGAGAGGAAAGAGTTTATGTCAGCTTACAGTTCCACATCATAGTCCAACATCAAAAGAAGTCAGGACAGGAATCTGAAAGCAGGAACTGAAGCAGATACTATGGAGGGGAACTGCTTACTGACTTGCTCCCATGGCTTGTTCAGCCTACTTTCTTTTTTTTTTGTTGTTGTTGTTTTGTTTTTTTGTTTTTCGAGACAGGGTTTCTCTGTGGCTTTGGAGCCTGTCGTGGAACTAGCTCTTGTAGACCAGACTGGCCTTGAACTCACAGAGATCCGCCTGCCTCTGCCTCCCGAGTGCTGGGATTAAAGACGTGCACCATCAACGCCTGGCCAGCCTGCTTTCTTATAGAACCCAGGACCACCTGCCCAGAGGTAGCACATTCTACAATGGGCTGAGTGCTTCCACAGTAATCACTAATTAAGAAAACTCCCCACAAACTTGTAATATAGGCCAATCTTTTCCCCCCCAGACAGGGTTTATCAGTAGCTATGGAGCCTGTCCTGGAACTTGCTCTGTAGTCTAGGCTGGCCTTGAACTCACAGAGATTCACCTGCCTCTGCCTCCCAAGTGGTAGGATTAAAGGTCGTCATATAGGGCAATCTTATGGTGGCATTTTCTCAGTTGAGAGCCAGTCTTCCCCAATGACTCTTGTTTGTGTCAAGTTGAAATGGGACACATATATTAGGCCACTGGGATCCTAGGGAAAACAAGACACAAAATTAAAGTGCACAAGTCACTGATTAAATATCCAGGGGGCTTTTAGATAAGATAGTAGTGGCCTTTACCTTAGGCCTTTCTGATACTTTTAGCTTGTTCCTCAACTTATTCTGACAAACCAGATGTGGGAACATGGATTTCTTTAAAGGCCTCCAGGTACTTTGCAAGCATAGTTTTCACAGAAAACTTCTAGGTGTTTGCTACTGCACACAACCTAAGACAGCAATACAGAGCTCTGTGGGGCTGACTGGCTAGAGTCCTCAAGCGACAGCCATCGTCCCCTTCAGATTCCTCCTCTTGGCAGCATGACCATGCCAGGTGCATGTTATTTTTACTTGGACACATGCTGCGTGAAAAGATGGACACCTGCCGTTATCCCTGCAGGTCACAGGCTGCACAGTGTGAAGACCATAAATAAGACTGAGCTTGCCCCACAGGCTGTCCCCTCTCAGGTGGGCAGCTCCTGTTAAATTTTCCCACGATAAGGCCACACCCAGATTGGAGTAGTTTTCTAAATCAACACACACACACACACACACACACACACACACACACACACACACACGTCTTCCCTGCCGATACGTGCTCTGGCTAACAGGTGACCTGGATATTTATGGATGCTCACATAGAGAAGCACCACAACACACGTCAGGGAGCCTTTGGTGAATGCGAAAACATGCCTGAGAATTTGGGTCTGACTCTCACATCCTGTGTCTGCATCTGGGTCGATGCAATGCCAGTGTCTGCTCCCTCTTCTGGACAGTGGCCAGAGGGGCAAAGAGTGGAGCACCCTGGGACTTGGTACCAGCACTTTCTACTTCCTAGTTTTATTCGCCCCCTTGCATCGGGTGCTTCTCCTCTAGTGAGAGTCAGTGATTTATGATACAGGTATGGGTTAGAGAGGCAGTCCTGTGCCTAAATATAGCACCTCCTCTGGCCATAAATGGGAGGGAAGCACAGAGCTTTGCAGGGAGAAATTAGCTCTGCTGTCCTCAGCCAGTGTCTGGGATACTCTTCCGCAGTTGCTTTCTCCTCTTCTGACCCTTCTTCTCTGGGTGAGTCTCTCCTTTCCTTGGCTGTGACTTTGGGAGACCACAGAGCCTGCTGCATTTGCTTTCCCATGGGGGTCAAGTTCAGAGCAAAGACTTACCTGCAGATACTCCTCACTATAGGACAAGTCATATGATTCCACCCAAGGTGTGCCTGTCTTGGGACTGCACTCAGCTCAGCTAGAATCCCTACCCACTTCTGTTCCCCTTCCCTTCCCTTCCCTTCCCTTCCCTTCCCTTCCCTTCCCTTCCCTTCCCTTCCCTTCCCTTCCCTTCCCTTCCCTTCCCTTCCTTTCCCTTCCCTTCCCTTCCCTCTCTGCCTCACTTTTGAAGGGGGAGGGTCATATATCCCAGGCTGGTCTTGAACTTTTGATCCTCTTGCCTTCATCTCCTGAGTGCCAGAGTGCTGGAATCACAGGTGTGTACCACCAGGTTTTTGTGCCATGTTGGGAATTAAACCCAGGGCTTAGGCATGCTAGGCTAGTCCTCTACCCACTGAGCTACACCTTTATTTCCCTATGTTCTGGGCTGTATTGTTGTATGATTTGACACCCCTTCCTGGTAGGTTGTGCCCCCTGGGTTTCCTGCCCTTTTTATTTTTTAAAACTGTTCCCAAATTAGCTGGGGTTCTTACAAAGGATCAGAGATGAAGGGAGGAAGAGAGGGTTGACTAGAAGAAGGATATTTTCTTGTGGGGCGGAGGGCAGAAAATCACTAGGCATTCTGCTTAGAGCTTGGGCAGGGCTGGGTAGGAGGTTCAAGTGTTCTCAGTGAAAGGACAATTGTGGGTTGTTGGGTTTCCTTGCCTTGTACATTTGGAGTTTGGATCTTGCAGGTCTCCAGCTCCATGCCTTATACAGAGCTGTGTGCAGACAGAAGCACCTGCCAACATGGGGCGGGGGGCGGGGTGGGGGGGTAGGGAGGGGTTCATGCTACATTCGAGGGCCAGAAACAAAAACTTTCTCTGTCACCTGCCCCACATTCCTTCCTTACTGGGTGCAATAAAAACAGGAAGCAAAGAGCACATGGAACCAAGACACTTAAAGGTGATATTGAATAAATTGGGGCCCCAGATAAAAACCTGTTCTAGGCGCCAAGAGCTTAGTTTCTGGGGCCCATGCCAACTCCATGTGCCCTCTGGAGATGCTGTGCCCATGAGCTCACTGACTGGCACTTCTGGGTCTGCAAAAGCAGAATCAGGGTAAGCTGCCGAATGCTCGGCAAGGCTGTTAGGTCATATTTGCAGCACATTTGTATGAAATTCACACGAACCAGGGGGCTTATCACCCAAGGACTGTTACACAGTCCAGGCAGAACCAGGGCAATTGTCACTAGAACTCTATGGTTTTGGTGGCTTCTGTGAAATAGGGTGTTGCTGTGGGTTGCTGTAAGGATTGCCCAAGTGGGAGCTGCCTGGGATCATTTCTGAGTCAAATTCAACACTATTAAAGTATTATGGGGAGCCAGTGAGCCCTCAAAGACAGCCGAGCACTTTGTGAATAAAAATAGTTGGACCCTTCTATATTTCACACCAAGGCTCTCAAAGGAGGGGTGCTGCTGAACCCAGCCATGTTTAATTGATTTTCAATGACCCCAAGGCTTGATTTGTGCCCAGTTGTTTTGGTGGTCCTTTTTGGCAATAAGTCATTTTGAAAGCTCTTTGGACAAATAGGTCCTAATATGAATGAGCAGGGTGAAAAATCCATCTCATGAACTTGGGGCTTGTTCCTTGTGGTCTATACTGTGTCGGCTGATTCTCCCTTCCTCCTTGAATTATTTTCATTCCATGTGTCTATGAACTTAGGCATTTTTAGCCTTATAAGTAATTTCTTTAATTGCATAGGAGTAAATGCTTTCAACCTGACATATCTTCACAAACTAAAACTGAGTTTAGTGACACAAAAGAGGTTGTTCCCACTGTCCCTTGCAGGGTGGGCCCAGAACAAGGTACATCACAGACACAGAGCCCCAGCACTGGGGACAGGCTCGAGTTTCATGGTGGTGTCATAATTCCTAAACATGTCAGGGGCCCGCGGGTGTGGTTCCAGAGCTGGCCTGAGGTGGAAAGTGTCTGGGAGTGGTCAAAGGAGCAGCTGGTGTCTTGGCTCTGCTGGAATGCAACAGTCCTTTGGGCAGGCAGGGCGTGTTCATCTGAAAGGGTTTGGCATTACTGGTCAGCATTGCCTATGATGTTAGTTACGTACAGCCACTGACACACGCTGCTGGAGGCGATGGGTATTTAGAGGAGTATTAGTTCAGTCCCCTGGTTTTACAGTGAACCACACAGTAGCCTGGCACTGTGAGAGTTCGGGCCTTGAGGTCCCCAGAACCAAAACCTCTCTGTGCTTCTGAACTACAAGGGATCATCAGAACCTGCCCTTTGGAGAAGAGGTGCTACTCATCTTTTTGGGTATGTGTGGGGGCACTTAAAGTACTTCTGAAAGAGGACAGTGGCAGTGTGAGTCTGGGTGAGCTCTTGGAGGGCCCTTTCACTTCTGAGCACCCAATATCCAAGACTGCAGCCCCAGACCTTTTTCTGGGCCACAGGAATGCCCTTCTAGGAGGATCCATTGATAGAGATGGGGCTGGGAAGCCAGCCTGACTCAGGGAAGTTCTGAAGTGAGTTGGCAATGGCAGCAGAGCACACACTGGGATCCCATGAGGCCTCTTTTTTCCTGTGATATATCTTGCTGGGCATGAGACTGGGAGCAGTCTGAGGAGACAGGTGGAGCCGAGGGTCCCAGGCACAGCTTTCAGGTGCATTGATCCAGCTGGCATTGTCCCGAGCCGTGAACTCTAAGGTACTACCTTCTTGGAATCCAGTAGTCTTGGGTTCAGCACTGGCAGACATATGCCAGTTGCTCCAAAAGGCTGTGCTTTGAAAAATGCATACTGTGGAGAGTGCCTGCACTTGGGAAGCCCTCTACTCCCGGCTTTGATGGCGTTAGGGGGACAAAGCATAGGATTAAGCGCAGTGAAGTGCTGTTGCCCTTGTCAAAGGCACCCAGGGGAGGTATCCGCAGTGGGTCTGTGTGTCAGAGTGAGGGGCCTAGGAAACACGACCACTTAAGGCGGGTGGTTCATTGCTAATCACTACAAAGTGTGTGTTCCTCACACATGAAGTGTTTGAAGACTTCCAGGCCTACCGGATGGCTTGTGAGGTAGTGTCAGAGATACATGGCACTGTGTTCTATCTGTGCCTGGAGCACTGAGTGGGATGTTCAGGCTAGTTAAAGGGAAGAGGGCCATTGAGATATAAAGACCCGTGTCCTCTCACATTACACACAGAAGCATGCACCTAGTGACATGTTCTACCAGGGACATAGCATCTGTTTGGAGTTCTTTTTGAACAAACAAAATTGAAAGTTAACGCAGCATGAATACATACGTAAGTAAACATGGAATGACATGATAGTCTATGTTTCTGATGAAGAATTAGAATTTATCAGGGCAGATGGATGTAGGAAGAAATCCTAGAGAGGAAACTAGCTTTAATGGTAGCTATCTCTGTAATGCTGCTCAGCGGCCCCAGAGACAGAACAGGCAGCCATGGGCAACAGATTGCTTTCTTGGGGATGGCTTGGCTGAGGTACAGTTGAGGTTCTCCCATACTAAAGTGAGAGGGCTTTTTAGGTACCTCTTCCCGTCTACATGGTTCAGTGTCACAATGACCCTGTGATAGAGATAGCCATGGAGCCTGTTGTTTGCTACTCTATACCAAGCACAGTGCCAGCTATTACATAGAATCAGTGTGGAATATCAGAGCTGGAGAGATTAGGAATAAAGCCCCAAGGCTACATCACAGAGCCAGGTCCCAGGGAGTCTGGCACCTGACCTCTGAGTTCTCCTTCAAGGCTGGCTGGGTTGGTTCTGTGTGGCCCTTAGGGCGCAATGTCTTATGACACATTTGTAACCAAGGGATGGTGGCACACTCTGTGGAATCTGTGGAGGCACACTTGACCTCTGGAGATGTGTGCTGGTTAACATGTTGGTTTTTTAAGAAGAAATACTGGAATATGCATAGAAGAAATACTGGAATAACCATAGAAGGTCCCAAGACCGAAGTTTACTGACCTTGGGGGAGTGGGGGATGGGCTGGCCTGTGTTTGGATAATTTCTAGGATCTTCCTCAGGTCTGTAATTCTGCGATCCCACAGTCTCAACTAGAATTGATCACCGGGTAAATTATGCAATATGGTGAATGTTCCAATCTATAGACAGTTGAATCATGAAGAGGACTGGAACGGGGGCAGTCTCCTCTCTGAGCTGCCCTCCAGTTTCCATCCTGAGCTGGCATTCCTGTCATTTTACCTGAGTGGCAGCCTCAGGGCTCTAAACACGGCACACTCAGAGCTGAAGCCCGGCAGTTCCTTGTATCATGTCTGAGAAACTGAGGCTCACAGAGACGGAGGAGAGCTGCCTCTGAGTAACTGCATAGAGATAACCAAAGGGGCCAGGCATGAATTTTATTTACTTGGGGTGAATTTGTGCACTAGATGAACACATGTAATTCCTGTGATGCTCCAAAATTCTCTCAGGAGATTTTCACCTGGACTTGCTCACTTTTTCACATCCTGGGGTTTCATTGCTCTCTTGGTTTGTGCTTTCCTGCATCTGCTCCAACCTTGACACTGGAAGCCCACCGTTCATGACTTCAGATGACCCTTGGAGACAATGGGGTGTTAGCAATTTTCCAATACCCCTGGGTCAGCCACTGGAAGTTTCGGGCGTGGCTGCAGCCTTCCCAGAGTAATGCCCTGCTGCACACCCTGTTCCCACCTTCATGCTTTGGAACCATTCCTGCCACCTGACCTCAGTCTGGTGACTTAGTCACTCCCCCCCACCCCTCAGGATTCCCACATGTCCCCTGATGGGGGCCTTTCTGGCTGCCCTCTCTTCTCCTTTGTAGGGCACTCAGTATCTCTGTGTGGCCTCTGGCCCTTGTCATGTCGAGTATTTGTTTACTTCCCTAATCTGTTTAAATTATTTTTACCCTCTTTACTAACACTGCTTTTTGCATTGCCCTGAGCACATTAGGCATTCTATAAATACCGTTAAGAAAGAAATTAAAGGCAACATATAGTCACAGTTTCTGATTTCATGGAAGCTGACAGAAAAATAAAACTGGGTTCCAGAGAAATTTATGGATTCTACTATTATAGCTGAGGGTGATTTCTGTCTGTGTAAAATCCTCCACATTGCCCCCTCTGGATCACAGTAGCCTTTCTTGTGTGTGTGTGTGTGTGTGTGTGTGTGTGTGTGTGTGTGTGTGTGCATGCGCACACTCTGTCTGTCTGTGTGTTTTGTCTATCTGTACATGTGTCTGTATCTCTGTGTATCCATGTCTGTGTGTGTGCCCCTGTGTGTATGTCTGCTCTCTCTGTTGTCTCTGTCTCTCCTTCTTTCTGTACATGTGAAGGCCAGAGATCAATGCCAGGCACCTTTCTCAATTGTTCTCCATCTTACTCTGAGACAGGTCTCTCTCTGAACCCAGAGATCACCAATCACTGGACTGGCAGGCCAGTGGGCTCCTGGACTCCTTTAGCCAGTCTGCAACCTTCAGCTTAGAGTTACAGGCATGTAGGACTAAGTCTTCTCCATGTGTGCTGGGGATGCTTTGCAGGGCTCTGTGCTTATACACCAAGCACCATTTCCACAGAGCCATTGCCCCAGTCCCACCTTCTTCTTTGGAATGATACAGAATTTACAGGTGGAGATCACAAGACATGACTCCTCATGGGCTTTTCTCTTCCAGAAGCAGCCAAGATGTCTCTGGTGGCAGTCCCTTTCTACCAGAAAAGACACAAGCATTTCGATCAGTCATATCGAAATATCCAAACCAGGTACCTCCTGGACCAATATGCATCAAAAAAGTAAGTGGACAGGTATTGGCTAGACTCCCTGAATTCTGAATGTGTTGCTTGCATGTCTTCCAGTTAGAAACTGTGCTATTCCCTGAAATCTGGAGGTGAAATGGTATGTGGGAAGCCTGAAAGCAGGGAAGAGCACATCTCTTATGTACACATCTCTTTTGAAGAATAAATGTTGGCTGGGGTGCAAGGCCCAGCGGGGTAGAGTTGTCATATCCTGCAGGGCCTGAGGGCTGACTCTGAGCTCCCTGGTGGAGATGCCCAAGATTATTCAGTACAAGCCCACTGAGTTTTACTCTTCCCGGTATCTTCTAGCAGTGGGACCTAAAGAGTTACTCACAGTATGGGACAAGGAGGAAAGCAATGGGAAGAACATTGGCAGGGTCCCTGGTTATCAGAGCAAACATGGAAATGAAGTCCATTCTGACCACAGTTCCCCTACCTCAGTACTACAGGTGCAATCCCTGAGTGTTCTCCCTGCCAAATGCAGGTGAAATCTAGTCCACCATCATCTGCATGCTTCTGAAGGACGAGGTCTCCTCCAGCTTACAGCTCGTGCCTCCCTGGCACCATTTGTGGGGCAGCCTATCTACAGCTTCAACGGGCTGATTAGAGGGCAAAGAGCAGGAAGAGGTCTCCGAGTCTGGCCTCTTGCTGTAGGTGCCTGCCACATGTCACCAGCACCCTATATTTAGAAATGCTTGTGGCATCCGTTTAGTTGCCACCCCTTGTTATAAACAAAGCCAAACATTTGCAGCCCATCTCAACAGAGATTGAGATTCTAACACACACACACACACACACACACACACACACACACACACACACACACACACCACACGTGTACACATACCACACACATACATTACACACACATGCACATCCCCGCCCCCAGTATCTTGGCTGAAAATCAGGAAGGATGGTTCAGAAATGGGTGGCAGGGAAGTGGAACCACCAGCCACAGGAGCCCAGGGGAGTGTTTTTCAGAGGGTCTTTGCAGACCGAGGGAAGGTGCCACATCAAAGATGCAGGCTTGGGTTTAGGTGTACACATGCATATGTGTGTTTGTGTTTGTATGCATACATATCAATGTATATGTGTGCCTGCACAAGTAGAAATATTTGGGTACCAGTGTGTCCATGGCCATGCATGTTCCTGCTTGTGTTTGTGTGACATATATTGGTGTATATGTGTACCTCTGTATTTGGTATGTTGTGGTAATATATTGTTTATGATTTCATAAAGCTTGCCTGGGGATCAGAATGCAAAGCCAGCCACACTAGTTAGCCATAGAAGCTGGGCAGTGGTGGCACACACCTTTAATCCTAGGACTCAGGAGACACAGGCAGATGAATCTCTGTGAGTTCTAGGCCACCCAGGGCTACATTTGAGTGAATCAGTCTAAAAGAGAAACAGCATTAGAGAGGTGTGTGAGAGAGAGCATGGCATTCAGTATTCTTGGCAGTTAGTCTCCAGCCACATTGAGGTCAGGATCGCCCCAGCACTGGTAGAGGTGAGAGCTCTCTGGTAACTTGGCTGCTTTGCTTCTCAGATCTTCAGCCTGAACCCCAATATGTGTCTCTGGGTTTTTATTATTCTTGTTACAGCATGTATGCATATACATGTGTGAGGTGTGCCCAGGTGCATCTGTATAGGCTACTCATGGGTATTCATGCACATATATGTGCACATGTGTGCCTATGCTCTGGGTGCACGTGCATGTGCTGCAGAGAGGGCTGGGTGTGTGGAAAGGAAGCAGTGTATGTTAACATAAGTGTTAGTAATTTTCCAGCACACCTAACCATTTTCACTGTTTGTCCAGGCGAGCAACCACCCAGTCATCTTCTGAGAGATCTCTTTCGGAGAGGTCCTCTTCGCAGAGAGCTTCCAGCCTGAGCTCCACTGGGGGGATGACTTGCAGGGTCTGTGCAAAGCGGGTGAGCGCAGCAGAAGAGGAGGAAGCTGAAAACGAAAATAGGTAACTGCTTTGCATCCTCCATCGGCTGCTGCCCATAGTACCTGTGTTTCTAAGTGCTGGCATTCAATTCAGCTGCGGGCTGTGTAACCTTGGGCAGAGAAGGGCAAGGGGGGTCAGCAGGCAGAATCCGGGCTTTTGTATAACCACAGTGGAGAGCTTCTTTCCATCACTTGCTTACTCTTTACCGTCCAATGTCAGTTCCAACACACAGAGAATGGGGATTGCATCTCCATCATTATATGGGCCAGGGCTGAGGTATGGTTTTTGGCATACCCTCTGCACTCAGATCCCTACCTTTCTAAGCCACCAAGAGCCTCAGACTCCACAGCTGAGTTTCCATCACAGCCTCCATGGCTGTTGTCCCTTGGAGCAAGGTCATCTTCTGAGGAGGCAGCCAGTATTTAAACAGCTGTCTCTGTGGACACCAAGGGCTACGAAGGGTTCCATAAATCATCACAGCTGTCATAGGAAAGAGAAGGAACGGCCAGAATGTCAGTCCTAAAGTTACAAAATACAAGTTGATGGAGAAACAGCTGGTGGTTGTGCATCGGTCTTTCAAGAAAAACTCTGAGTAGGTCTGGAGAGATGGCTCAATAGTTAAGACACTGGCTGCTCTTGCAGGGGACCTGAGTTTGATTCCCTGGTGCCTCGAAACCACCTGCAACTCCAGGTCCAGGAGATCCTATGTCTCTGGCCTACACCAATGAACACAATACCCATGAGAGAATAACATGAGCAGCCACATATTTCATGCCACTATGTATCTCTCCCACGGATCCCTACCATTTCCCAGAATTTCTCTTAAAGAAACTCCAATTCGCAAGGACACATTCGAGTTGGTTAAGCATGCTTCATTTGAAAGTTGCTCAATGGTGGAGTAACTGGACTAATGGTGGATAGCCCAAAGGACAGTCTTCTTTTCAGTTGTTTGGAAAATACAGTTATCCAGCAACAACAATGCATTTTAGAACTGTAACACAAAGTGAGATGGGGGCAAGATTCCTCACGTGTTAGATTCCTAGCATTGTTCTTTTAAATCCAGGGTCAGTAAACCCATAATCCTAGGAATTCTCAGAAATGTCAAAGTTAAATTATTTTTAAGCATATTTCTAGTAACATTTATACTATCATTTTGTTAAAATGTGTGTTTAAAGAATAAAATGCTGGGTGGTGGTGGCGCATGCCTTTAATCCCAGCACTCTGGAAGCAGAAGCTGGTGGATCTCTGTGAGTTTCAAGGCCAGCCTTGTCTACAGAGTAAGTTCTGGGATAGCTAGGGCTGTTACACAGAGAAACACTGTCTCAAAACAAACAAACAAACAAGCAAAAAACAAAAGACAAAGAAAAAACATAAAAGCCCCCCAAACCAAAACAACACAACAACACCAAAACCAAAAAAATAAAATGCACCAAGTTCAGTAGTACTTACAAAGAACTACATCTGAGAGGAATAGTCAAACAGTGAAATCATAATTTAAAATTCAGATGTTGTAGTAATATAACAGTTCTCCATGGAATCATGAGAACATTGCCCATTTAAGTTCGTACTTTACAATGAAATGTTCTATACTTTAAGAGTTCATTCAGAGGAAAGACTTGAAGAATGCTATATATGTGGATATTTTCATCTCTTCTTAAAAAACAAATTAGTTTAAAAATGCCATAGGTATATTGTGCCATGCAAATTATAAAAATTGATTTTATTATAAAGTGAGGGCTTCTGGTGTTAAGAAATGACTTCAGAGTGTAAGTGGTGTGGGGTGGGGCTAGAGCTCAGTGGAGAGAGCTTTTGCTTAGCATCTGTGGTGTTCTGGGTATCATCGTGAGTCCCACATAAACTGGGTATGGTGGCACATGACTGTATTCCCAGCAGTTGGGAGATAGAGGTGAGAGGATCGGAAGTTCAAGTCATCTTTTATTCTATAGTGAGTTGCAGGTCAATTTGGGCTACGTGGGACATAAACACTCTGAAGTTTTAAGCATTCAATTGTCTTGGAAAGATATCTTCCAATTATATTTAAGTTTGGGGACTAGACATTGGGTATTTGAGCCATGCTGTTTTATGCCCATCAGTTATATATCAGTGTGACTTTGAACATAATATGCAAGTTCTTGTCCCTCAGTGCCCCCACTGTAGGGTGAGGAAAGTGACATTGTTAACTTGAATGGTTGGTATGTTGATTATAAATCTTGCGCAGTTTTGGGACAGTCTCACTGAATGGAAATCTTCATGACACACAGAGCTTTTGCATTGGACTCTCTCACTTTGAGTCTGGGTTTGAGTTCCGATGGTACCTCTTAGCCTCCTGTAGATGTCAGTCCTCTTGGTAGGTATAGGGTTGCAGGTATGGGGTTGGCCAGCCCTAAATGGACCCTGCTGTCCCCCATGGAATCATCATATTTTACTTTCATCACTCATGTGGTGTCTTTGCCATGTATGGTCTTGGGATCACTTCTTCCTTTGAAAGTAGACTGGGTGGTTAGTGAGTGATCCTGGGGTTGAGGGAGATGATACCATTGCATTGTGGGATAGCTGTGGAGGATGAGTGAGCCCCACTTAGCACTGATGGGAGCCACAGTCATTCATTATACACTACCATTCTCACCAGCCCTAGTTGTTATCACAAGCTCTTACCATTCCTTGAAGACATTAGTCCAGTCTGGTACAGGACTTTGACAGGAAGGGGTGACTGACTTCCCAGGACTAAGGCTGATGTTTCTTCATTGTTTATGAGCCCCCAGCCTCTATATGCAGGGATCTTTCAAGCACCCGCACGTACATATCCCTGAAGGACTCTAAGGCATGGCCAAGTCTCCCATGCCAAACAAAGCAAGAGATGTATGCTGTGTGTATCTGTATTAATAAACCACACACCTGCTGTTCTTTGTATCTTCCTGTGTGCTGTTAACACACTCTGAAAACAAAAGAGGCAAAACTAAGTAGAAAAAGTTGTTTTGTCTCCCCCCCCAATCATCTGCTTTTATCCCTTCGTGCTGAGGGATGGGTAGCCAGAGAAAATCAGTGTCGTCTGTCAGTGCCACAAAGTCTTGTCACATGTCCTATGACTAACAGAGTTTCTTGGCTCTCATAGGTACCGGTCCCTAGAGGCAACTTATGGAGAAGCTAAGAGGCAGCGTTTTCTTAGTGAGCTGGCCCAGCTGGAGGAGAATGTACACCTGGCACGGTCACTAGCTCGTGACAAGTTGGACAAGTACTCCTTGGAGCAAATGGTAGGAGGACCTCCAAGCTCCTCAGAGCATATAGAAGGAAAGTTTGTCTGCACGCAGGCTGTCAAATGCTTCACTGCTAGTGGGCTACTCCTGCCACACCCACCCTGACCTTCCCTGCTTCTTCTTGGCAGGTGGATGACAAGCTATCTTGGGAGAGACATTCATTTGAAGACCGGATGAGCAGAGCCCCTGAGATCCTGGTGAGGTTAAGGTCCCACACCATCTGGGAACGGATGTCTGTGAGGCTTTGCTTCACTGTACAAGGATTCCCCACACCTGTGGTACAATGGTGAGAGACAGCATTTGGGCTGCTTTCCTCTAAGAACTGTGTGCTTGGAAGGCAAGCATGCCTGAGAACCTGTCCTAAAGACCTCTAGAAGTCCCTGTGGGCAATGTATGCACACAATTTAAAATGCCTGTCTAGTTAATGGTCTGTCATTCAAATTTTAGGAACACTGCCCTGATGTCTCTCTCAGAGCATTCTGTTAAAGGGTTAGCTCCTTGAATAGGCATGGGTGCTTGTTGTCTTGGCTGTTGTCTACACACTGGCTTCATTGCTGACCTTGTACAGAGAGCCTTTATATCTGCTTTAGTTATAGGTGGGCTCATGGAAGGAGGTTGTAAATATTAGAGAGGTAAATCTTTAAGCTCTACAGACCCTTCTTGTTCACCTGCTGTTGCAATCACAGGTGTATATATATATATCCCCTTGTGTCCCGGATCTCTTACAGGAGTCTCATAACCTTGTAGCTCAGCTCATCCATGGTATTAGGAGACAAGAGAGTGTTTCAAGGCTTGCCCAACAATAGCACAGCCTGTGGTGGCTGAGCCCGGCTTTACAGGTGGGAGCTGGAGCTTCTAGGACTAGAGCTTCATGCACTCTGTGACATTCTCCTCTTGTGTTCCAGCTGTAATGTGGCCTGATGGGCCAGGCTGGGACCTGGCTAGCACTGGCTACATTTCTTTTTAAATGGAATGATAATTTCCAAATTCCTAAGAGATTCAAGCAGATATAGGGGGTTGTCTGCTCCAATATTGCAACTCCTGACTCTCCTGGAAAGTTGGATCCAGAGTGTTTTGCATTAATAGGCAGGGGGAAGAGATGTTGCTGTTTCTTAGAGCACAGAGGAGGTTGGGGGGAAACTGCAAGAGTATATCTGCTACTATACTAAAGTGAATACTTCCCGCCACCAGGTACAAAGATGGCAGTCTGATCTGCCAGGCAGGTGAGCCAGGGAAGTACCGGATTGAGAGCAGGTATGGAGTGCACACCCTGGAGATCAACAGGTGAGGATCCACAGCCAGTGTATGCTGGGGTCACATCCCATAACCACATGCAAACCCCCAAAACAGCAGAAGCTGGCTGGGACAGGCAGTAAAACCCTGATTCCCAACCTCAGGAGGCTGGGACAGAGAGACTGGGATGTCTAGGCCAGCCTGATTGACTGAGACCTGAGTGTGTCCATAATTTCAGGTGTGACTGGAAGTCACGTGATGGCACACACAAGCTGCACTCAGACACACAGATGAATACGGATAGGCTTGTTCTTCCTGTGGCTTTGCATAGACATTTGCTTAGAATAAAAACATATTCTTCTTTTTTAATTAAAATGTCTTATGCACTGGGTTTTGTTGGAGAAGTGGCAACGTAAATTCATGCAACGATAGCTTCAGTGGAGACGTGTGTTCAGCCCTTTGCAGACCTGAAGCAGGACACCAGAGCCAAGGAGAGCGTGGGGTCCACAGATAGAAAGTGACAGCAGGAGGCTTCTGGATAAACTCACCTAGCAGGGTTCTTGATGGGTCTAGGCTGTGGTGCCAGCTGTTCCCTGATGGCGATGGATGAGGGGCTCCATTCGGATGGAGGAGGGGGTCAAAGTGAGTGGTCTAGCTCTTGAGGTCCTGCTCCAACATGAGCCTGTTTGGACTGGAAGCCTCTGTCAGGCCCTGGCCCTGCAGCTGAGGTGGGGTTTCTTTCTGTTTCCTAGCCTTTTTTCCCTCCTTTTTCTATTTGCTTCCTTGTGTCTTCCGCTTCTCTGTGAGGGAGACAGTTCTGCCTCTAGGATCATTTTGGTGACCTGAGGACAGGGTAGTGCTGTCCCTGAGTCCTGCAGGACTGTGGGCCCCTCCCTCAAGTGTGGAAGTGCCACTATTCAACAGCTAGCTAGTCTCTACTAAGTATGGAGTCTTGCCCCCCCCCCCAAAGCTCTATCTCCTGGCCTCACAGGTGTTTGGTTTCTTCTCTCATCCACTGGTAACCTATTGAATGCCAGGTGCTGTGCTAGGTGAGGTGGTACATGGGTGGCCACCAAAATTGGCCTTGCTATCTAGTGTCCAGAAGGTGTCCTGTATTGTGCATGGGTGAATAACAGGTAGGTGATGGGGAGAACTGGGCCTAGGGTGGCAGACCATTAGCAAAATGAGGACCAGAGCCAACTTGCTTGGGAAGATGTGGCTCCAGTTTCCAAGTGAGAGGGTGCTAGGTGGGAAGTGGGTGTTTGGTGAAGGACTTACAACAGTTTCTCATGGTACATAGGTGCTGGGGCTAGAGGGGAAGGAGAACTGGAGGTCAGAGATAGGCCTGTAGACCAGGAAACCTTCAGGGCAGGTTGGATGCTGGCTTTGCTTAGAAGTTGAGGCAAGCAGATAGAACCCCTCTTGACTTGGGGTGGGAGGGGCCCAAGTTGACTCTTGCTGAAACTCAAGAATTGGGAACCAGGTGTGGAGCAGTGGGACTGATGAGAGGGATCCAGAGGGATCCAGGCTACGTACTCTGCAGGTAGACTCATGTGTCCCTGGTGGAAGCCAGTTGGGTGGGCGGGGCTCCAGAACAGCAATGGGAGGGCAGAGGGCAGGTCTCAGAGCCTGGGCACTCTCTGGACAGTGACTCTTCCCTTGACTTCCAAGGATCAGCGGGCAGTAAGCCAATACCAGTTTTCTCAGGAGGACACTGAGGTCAGGGTAACTGATCTCTGGGCAGCATGTACTCTGATCAGCAGGTCTGGGTAGGTTGGTTTGAATGTGCAGTTAGCTTTTTGTCAAGAAGTGTTTTCTCTTTATCAAGCATGAAAATAGTCACACCCCCACCCAATGTTGGCAGCATTCAGACTTTACACAGATTTAAACAGTGAGGAAACACCCAGAGGGAACTAAGTTAGTTGGCCCTGGTAGGCCATGAGGGAATAATCCAGAAACACAAGTCTTTTAACTTGCACTAGCCCAGACCAGCACATCTCTTTTATCTCTTTTTTTCTTTTTTCCCTACTGGGGCATCCTTAGAACATTAAGAGAATTTCATGTTCTTCAAGAAAATAGCAATGGGAAACCCCACAGATTACAACTCAGCTCAGCTGTTCATTCCAAAGTGCTGAGCTATGGATCATCTGATCCGGGGCGTCTCCAGGGTGTGGAATGCCTTGTCCCTGTCTCTAGCTGGCAGTGGAATGAGCTTTTCCTTGCATTCTGAGATGACATTTGCTCCTATGAATGTTCTTTGGCTGCTGCAGCGGAATTCTTAAGACACTTAAAAGCAAACCGGGTCCTTGGTACTATCTGAAATTGTAATATGCACCATGGTAGATATATTGGTACATTTTTCTCTGGCCATCCATATGAGAGCTGCCTTTTTCCCCCAATGTTGTTCTCTTATTCTGAGGAGCATTTACAACAATCTGTCTCATTCTTGTTAGTGGCAACACCATCATACCCCCTCCCTTTGTAGAAAGTTTTCATGACTAAACTTCTCTTATACTTTACTTTTTGACTTCGGTATTTAGTTCTGAGTTAAGTGTTATGCTCTAAGTCTGATTTTACATCACTTATCATTTAAGGACCCCAAGTGTTGCCTACCAAGGAAGAATTCACTTAGGATGTCTGTTCATCTTTAGAAAAAATAAAATTTTATTAGTTCTCTCAGGAAGTTGTGTTAAGATGCTTTTACACTGAGATTTTGAGAGGCAAAGGTGCCCCTATGGAAGTAAAAATTGAGACCGAAAGAAAACCTTCTTATTCTGGGAACCCCTCCAAACAGAAAGTAAAACCCTTGCAAAGTTCTCTCAGCATGAGGCAAAGGCTAGAATTAGACACTAGGTTTGCTGAACATTCCCTGTGGGTCTGGAGGAGCAGAAGGGAGGGAAGGTCCCCCTGGGACATAGTGGGGATGGGGTTATAGTTCACTGTCTCCAAGTTAGCCTTTGCTGAAATCAGAGTTTGGTGGAGTTCCCAGAGCCACCCTCTTTCTTCTTCCTGTTCTGTCTCTGCCCTGGGCATCCTGTTTCCTACAGCTCTACTACACTCAGTAGTAGGGGGAATATTCCAGGGCCCTCTTCAATACATGGATGGGTACTATATAATATATATATATATATATATATATTATATATATATATATATCTGTTTCAAAGTTTCGTAGAGTACAAAACACCAAGGAGTATAAAGAGCGAGATAAAGGAAGATACTAGAAATTGTAACCTGCATGCTGCCCACCTGGGTGCACCAGCTTCTGGGGAACACGGTCATAAATCAAGGGGTCTCATACTTGGACATGTCATGGGTTCCCTTCCCAGTGTGAAGGAAGCTGTGGAGTCTGCCTCCTGAGCTGGCTTTCCTAAGCACAGGAGCAAGAAGCACTTCTTCTATCGGACCTTCTAACTCCATGCCTTTGTGCTAGAAGTGCTAATGGGTGAATGGAGGAGCTAATCAGTGCTAATGCGTTAGGTGGCGCTGTCCCATCTTCATGCCTGAGTCAGCCCGGGGCAAGCTGGGAGTTTCAGTGAGGCAGCCTGAGGCCTCATCACTTCAGTACTTCTTTCTTGTCTCTTGTGGTCCATTACGTGACAAACTTTGTTCTCTTCCCGTGCCATTTCAGCTCTTCCTTACCCAAGAACAGCTTAGAGGGCTTGGGAGCCCCTGATGTTTAGAGGACTCTGGGGAAAGAAAGAAAGCTTCGTACAGGAGAGGGGAGGGGGAATAGGACTCTCTTTTGGTTTAGGGATTGAGCTAGTGCATTTTAACTGATGACGATGAGCTTGAAATTTGTATTTATATTATTATATTTATAAAACTGTTAAGAGTTTTTCAAATATGTTGTTTTATTTTAATCATCAAAGTTATGCTTATAAAGTATTTTAGGGATTTAAAATATAGGTAAATTTTGGGAGGGGTAACATTGATAGATGAGGACTGTGAGCTGATCCACGGAAGTGCATGGTACCAAGATACCATGGCTAGAGTATTACAGCTTCGGTAGCCATGTTCTCTGCAGTTATTCTGGTTGACTACTATTGAGAACAGCCCCGACTTGCCAATATGAGCAGTTATAAACAGAAACAAGCTCTTGCCTTGAGCTTAGAGGACATTAATCAATTAAATAGAGATGGTAGAAGCATCACTGAGGCCTAGACCCAGACAGACTATATACTGTATAAATTATACACTACAGTTCTAAATACTGTCCTTAGTTGTACAAATAGGAAATGTAGGATACATCTGAGCACAGGCATTTACCCTGGATTGAAAAACTGAAGAAATTTGCAGTGCAACAAAGAAAATACAGCTTGAGACCATTATATTAATATGAAGGGCTGTTGATGGAATTGGAGATGGTGAGATCTATGCAGTTGACAGGACACTCAGGTACCATCTGTGTCCACACTCCTCTGAGGACTCTTCAAGGCCGAAGTGTTAATCCGCTTCTCAGCTCTGAGAACCAGGTGATCTGAGGGGGCCAAGGGCAGTCTTTGTCCTCTGGGTTTCTCCTGGAAGTCCCGCCCAGGCTTTCCCATGAACTCTGCTATCTGCCAGGTGGTTGCTTTGGGTGTCCTGCTTCTACTTCCCAGCTTTGTCTGTGCCACTGTGTGGCTCCTGTTGGGCTCCATGTTTGGTTAGGCAGTCACTCCCAAAGACTTTTGTCTCTTTCCATCGGCTTTCCAGGACCTGCAGCCATGCTGTAGTGACCATGTTGTCATTTTTCTCATTTTTCAATGCCGTTGCTGGTGGAGGTGGGTGAATGTCGGTGGAACAATAGTCCACATTGTGGAACTTTCTACTGTACATTGTTCTTTTGCACCGAGGCAGGGCTGTCTGCAGAATTTCAAAAACACAAAGCTGATTGCTTCCCAATCAAAGCAGGCTGGCGCTGCACTGTGCTGACGGGTGGCAGCTGGCGTTCACATCTCCCAGGTGAATGGGACATAATGTACTGGTGTGAGTGTCCAGATGGACAGGGCTGTGTTGACCTCTGTAAGCAGTGGCATTTAAAGGGGGCCAGATGTCATGTCTGACACAGCACAAGTAGGCTGAAACTCCCAAGAGAAAAGAAGGGTGTTGGCAGACAGTGTAGGTCTCAGAAAATTCTCTCCCCTTTCCTAGAAATATTAAATTTTAGGTCAAAGAAAATATTTTCAGCTCTGAAAGCAACAGAGAATAAAGTCAGGTGACCAAGAACTTGCAGGACAGGGCTTTGTCTCTGGGAATACTGCCTTAAGGCACTTTATAGCAAGACTTGGGCAAAGTTTTTATTCCTTAAAAATGAACTTGTGCTATTTCTTCTTCAAGATTAAGGCCTCACCCAGTACCCCAGTTTGGAGGGAAACAGCAGCAGGAATGCAAAGTTTGGAGCCATGTGGAACTTGTTTTCCAAACTCTCCAAGTGCCAAATTCTCCCATTGTACTTTGCAGGGCTTGTTATGAAAGCATGAAGACCCCAGTTTGATCTCCAGAATCTACATGACAAAGCATGGCATAGTGGCATGTCCTTATAATCTCAGTGTTGCTGGCACAAAAATAGGTGGAAACCTGGGGCTTTCTAGCTAATTAGCTAGTTTAGCCCAAGGTCCAGGACAATTGGAAACCCTGCTTCCCAAATGATGGTGGACAGATCCCAAGGAACAATTCCAGAGGACGACCTCTAGCTTTCATAGGTGTACACACACATGTATCTACATGTACATACACATGAGCACACACACACACACACACACACACACACACACACACACGAGAGAGAGAGAGAGAGAGAGAGAGAAGAAGAGAGAGAGAGAGAGAGAGAGAGAGAGAGAGAGAGAGAGAGAGAGAGCCATCAGAACCTCACTGAGTACCTGGCACAAACCTGAGGAGATGAAGCTGCCTGCCTCTTTCTTGTCATATTTTCTGGGGAAGGTGAAGGGGTGTCAGTTCACACCCATAGAAGTAGACCCATTTCTGAAGGATGGAAGTGAGGAGATTAGAACTATGTGCTCTGAGAGTTTGGGCCCTTGCCATTTCATGGTCATAGTCTTCCTGGGATGGACACATACCCATGTCTTCTTAGGTGGAGCCCAGCCTGGGCATTTTAATGAGGCTGATATGGGTCATTCCAATCTGTGGATTGTAGCATTAGTGGTTCTCAACATCAGCTGCTGTCTTGAGAGTCCTCCTGGGGAGTGAGGTGGGTTTCTGGATCTGCTTTACTTGACTAGCAGGGTGCTCCATACTTAGAAAGGCTCGGGGGTTTTTGCTGAGGCCTTAGATACAAGCTTGGATTCCTGCCTGGGGTTCTGGTGTGCTCTCAGCAGCCTGGCCATCCTGTGATCTCAGAGCCATTTAGAACAGGACAGTGGCAGGCACAGTCCTAGATGGGAAGCATCAAGACAACAAAGGAGTTGGGACCAATTGGTAGCTCCTGGGGTACCTTGAGCCAACAAAAGACCAGCTCCTAGGGAGGAGAGCAACTCCTCTCTACAGAACAGACACAAGACTCTCCCAAATATGCTTCTTCATTGACTCAGCAGGAGGTTCTGCTGTGGACTACGATCCCAGAAGCCTTCCTCTTGGCTAGACAAAACTAAAGACTCAACAGGGCTGAGAAACAGGTCCAGACAGACCGATGATTTCTCCTTGAGAGTGAAATAAGTAATTTCTGGAGGCTCTCCTATCCTTCCTTTCTGAGAGTCCAAGCCACACATAGTTTGGGGTCAGGCATTCATCTATATCTGTCTTGCTGTTGGTTCCAAGATAGATAGAGCTGGTGTTGTTCTCCAATAAATCACATGTGATTCTGGCCACATGGTTTGCTTTCCAGGAATGCTTTGTTCAAGTTCAGGAGGCTGACCTTGTCAGAACATCTCACAAACTTGCTTTCTCTCCCCAAGGGCCAACTTTGAGGATACAGCCACTTACTCAGCAGTGGCCACAAACCCTCATGGACAAGTGTCTACTAATGCAGCCGTGGTGGTGAGAAGTATGTTCCTGCTGTCTATCCAGGGTCGGGGAAGAAGGCATTTGTCCTTGCCTGTCTCTTTCTGTGTCACATTCGCCTAATTTTCCCCACAGGGTACCGAGGAGATGAGGAACCGTTGCACTCTGTAGGACTCCCAATTGGATGTAAGTATACCTGGGAGTCTTTGTCAAGGAAGATGTCTAGTGACATTGAATAGAAGTCAGAAGTGATTTTTTCAGGGTAAAATCTTTGTTAAACTTATATTTCTACTATCTTTCTAGGTTTCCCCAGCTAGGGTTATTGTCTGATAATTTTCTCTGCTGGCAAGCTGGTGTTTTTAGACACAGGTGAAAACATCAGTTGTAGAAACTTTATATATCAGAATTGGAAAAAAGAAATGAATACAAATTCTTAGGCACACTATGTAATGATGCCATGTTTTGTGTGTGAGGGCACTCCATGCCTCTGAACGTCCCTAGGCCATTTATATGGAGCAGATACCTAAGGTCTAGATGGGACACACAGCTTGTGTATGCTGAGTCATGCACACTGCCTCAGTGTCCGACAAACCTCTTCTTCATGTGTGGTGCCTTGTAGCATGTGGCCCCCTGGTCTACTGTCAGTGTCAACACCCCTATGCTTGCCTTTAAACACCATACATCAGAATGGGAAGAAACTACCTATCAGCAAATAGGCTCCTTGTCCACAGTGACCTGCAGTGGCCCAGTCATGAGCCATGAATTTCCCTGTGACCCAGGTTGGTTTTTCCTGGGAGGTCCAAGAGCTGTGCAGACCCAGGTGAGGTGAGGAAGGCTACCAGTGATGAGGACCTACTTCCAACATACTCATGAATGGTTTAGGGACAAGGTTTAAGTTTGACCTATACGTCTGCCAGGATTTTTGTGCTTCCTGAAGTTTAGTCTGGTTCTAGTTGACATCTCTGAGTCTAGTTAGTTCACTTGCTGTTAAATGACACATAGATAAGAACAGTTCCACAGCTTATTTTAAAGAGGAAAAATGCCATGACTCCAGTGGGTATGACTTTCTCAAAGCTACTCTGGGATGAAGTGAGTTGCAAATCCTGTGCTGTAAACACAGTTATGTCCAAACTGTGTTCCTGTGTGACTGTGTCCCTAATGACAAGACAGATAAGCTACTTGTCTGACTACAGAATGGCGGTCTCCCAGGAGGGTGACTGACAAGGGGACTTTATTTCCCATGGTTTTGGGTTTGCAGACCTGATAGCTCCAGCTGCCAGTGTGTGTTCCTGGTTTTATAGATGGTCCTCCCTAGTCCTCCAGAGTACAAAGCTATCTCTCTTCCTCCTCTACAAGGGCACTGACTCCATCTTAGGGCCCATCCTTGTGATTCCCTCAAACCCAAATAACCTCTGAAGGCCTTACTGCCCTTATACCAGGGTGGTTAGGGTTTCAGCATATGAGTCTGGGGGATGCAGACACTCAGGCATCACCCCATCCCAGAGGGCATGTAGTCCACGACCAGGTGAGGAACCAGCTGGCAGCTGGCAGTGCTCTGAGTGTGTTTGCTGTGCTGAGACACAGGCACACAGGCTGGCTGGGTACCAACAGCATCTATTTCCCCTCCCCCACAGTGCCACTTTCATCTGTGATTCCATACACGCATTTTGACATCCAGTTTTTGGAGAAATTTGGGGTCACTTTCAGAAGAGAGGGTGAGACAGTCACACTCAAGTGTACACTGTTGGTGACGCCAGATCTGAAGAGAGTACAGCCACGAGCCGAGTGGTACAGGGACGGTAAGTGCTGTGGTGAACCAGGCCTGGGCACACTGCTGATGTGTTGACTCCCCACTGCTGTACCCATGAGCCCTTTGTGGAGGCATGGCCTCAGGCATTTGTCCCTCACCTCTGCCAGCAGAAAAACAATTCTGGGGAGGGTGATCTTGGCAGCCTGACAATGACCTTGGGCACCATCCAGGAGCCTCTTGGGCCAGATAATGGGGAAACACCTGAAGCTAACCTTGCCCTCTGATGCTGTTTCAGATGTGCTGCTGAAAGAGTCGAAGTGGACGAAGATGTTCTTTGGAGAAGGCCAGGCCTCACTGTCCTTCAGCCACCTGAACAAGGATGATGAGGGGCTGTACACCTTGAGGATCGTGTCCCGTGGTGGTGTCAGTGACCACAGTGCCTTCTTGTTTGTCAGAGGTGCTGCAATGGATGGGATTGAAGCAGAGGGTGGGAAGAAGCCACATGGAAGGAAGGGACAGGGAAGAGGTATAGGAAAGTGGATGTGGAGTCTCGGCTATTGCAGACGCCCCTGGCCAGAAACAGCCCCTTTCAAAGTGTGAGGCATGTCTGTCATCATGACCCTGACTTGTGAGTGAGCAGAAAGAGTTAGACGAATGGCCTCTACTCCCTACTGTTCTTACTCACCTAGAATTTATAAAGGGAACCCCCAGAGTGAGTGTTCTGCAGGCTCAGCTCCCTGGAGGATGCAGTGGGTGCCTTTGGACTCTGGTGTTGTGACTGACACACGACTAGGACAGTGTGTCTTTTATCTTTGTTGACTTCAGTTCATCCCTGCGTACTATGGTCACAACATAGCAGCAATAGTTACAGAATGGCCTGGGTCAGACTGAATCCTCTGTCCTGCATCCCACCCTCGACACAGGCTCCTCAGAATGCCATTTTAAACTATTCCATAAGGAAATGTACCATGGTGTACCAGGCATAGCACCAGGCAATAGCTACGATGGCTTGCACTGTAAACACTCGTCACATACATGGGTATAGGTGTGCATAGGTGTGTGTGTTCATGCATGATCTGTACAGACCATCAAAAATTCTCATGACAGCTCTGGAAGTGGCTGTTTCCTAGCCAGGGACACCAAAGCTCAGAGAATTTGGTTGTTTTTCTTGTGGAGGAGCCAGGGCTGACTTCTCTTTGAGCCACAGGCTGAGAGTGTTCCCTCAGCTAAGCTCAGTCTACTGTGCTAGAGCTGTGGCCCTTTCTCAGTGTGCTGCTTCTGCCAGCCCTGCCCCACCCACCCAGGCTGCCCTCTGTGGGCTCCTTCCTGAACCTTTGGGGGGACTCCAGCTGTGGCTGCTGTCCCCAGGCTGCCATACTTTCTATCTTGCATGGCCAGCCATCTTTAGCTGGTCCCTGTGTTCATCCTCCTGCAGCTTCAGGTGTGGGTGGTGTGTGACAGCCACTGGGATGTTAGATTTCCTCTCAGTGGCAGTTAAAACAGAACTTGATGGAGGGTTGTGCCATTAGAGTATGCTAGCTCAGGAAGGAAAATATACATCTCATTCCCGCACTTCCCGAAAGCTCACATAAGCACACAGGGCTGTGATTTCACTCTCTACCATATAGTTTTGTGGGTTTTTATTAGGGTTGCTGTTAAAAGATACCTTCCATTCTCCCGTGTGCCTCTGGCTGGGTGTTTTGCACCATAAAAATGCAATGACTTCAACCAGGTTTCATTGCCATGCTTATTCAGCACTAAGAGCAGGAAGAACAGGACACAAACCTGGGGTGCTCAACCATTCTGATCACTTTCTGGAGGTTGTGAATGGAGAGAAAATACTAGGGTCAATGTCAATAAATCCCTGGTTCTTAGTACATTAGGGAGGTTTGAACTAGACAACACAGAATTCTCAGACGTCTGTGGGCATGCAACAGCCCTGGCTCCTGAAAAAAATATGCATTTCAGATAAGAAAAATCAAATATTAAGTGTGTTTGTTTTCTTTTTTTGATTTAAATTGGAAACAAGATTGTTTTACATGTCAATCCCAGTTCCCTCTTCCTCCCCTCCTCCCCTTTTCCCCACTAACACCCTACCCTATCCCATACCCTTTCTGCTCCCCAGGGAGGGTGAGGTCTTCCGTAGGGGGTCTTTAGAGTCTGTCATATCCTTTGGGAGAGGGCCTAGGCCCTCTCCCATGTGTCTAGGCTCAGGGAGTATCCCTCTGTATGGAATGGGCTCCCAAAGTCCATTCTTATGCTAGGCATAAGTACTGATCTACTACAAGAGGCCCCATAGATTTCCGAGGCCTCCTTACTGACACCCACGTTCATGGGGTCTGGATCAGTCCTATGCTTGTTTCCCAGCTCTCAGTCTGGGGACCATGAGCTCCCCCTTGTTCAAGTCAGCTGTTTCTGTGGGTTTCACCAGACTGGTCTTGACCCCTTTGCTCATCAACAGATGCTGACCCACTGGTCACAGGGGCTCCGGGAGCACCCATGGACCTGCAGTGCCATGACGCCAATAGAGACTATGTTATTGTGACCTGGAAACCACCCAACACCACCACGGAGAGTCCTGTCATCGGCTACTTCATTGACAAGTGAGTGTGTGCTTCATTCTTCTGGGGATGGAAAAGCAAGTGACATTACTAAGGCAGCAAATTTGGATATATGTCACTGTAGGCTGATAGTGCCATTCAGGAGAGTGGTCATACCACTATTTGGTCATCCAATGTCAGTGATAAAGTAATTGGTAAATTATGCTAGTAGGTTGAACCCTGGGAGAGTCTACTGGGGCTTGTTGGCCAGTAACAAGCCCACTCTTCACCTGCAGGATAATTAGGGGAAGGGAGGTAATACTTCCTAACATGAGTGTTCAACTCTACAACTTGAAGAGCCCAAAAGACTTCTGACCTTGTCCTTTTCTGCTGGGGACTTAACATAAAAGTTTGTATTTAAATTCCTCAGCCCATGAAAAACAGACTAATCTTACCTGCATTTCCAGGTTTCTGGGCAGGACTATATTTTCAAAAGTCTTTTAAATTCTGCATGGGAAGGGTTCTGGAAACTGGTATCTTACTGTTCAGTGGCCTGAGCAGGGTCCCAGTAAGGTGTCAGCCCTAGATCAACTCAAGTAAGATGTATAATAGCTACAGGGAGGTAGGGAGAGCCTCCCCCAGACGTCATCTTACACACCGAGGGGTCACCCTGTGGCCTTGCCACTCAAGCTGCCAAAAGAATCACCAACAATGTGGCTTGTCTTGTTCAACTTTGATGTGATAGTTTTTGTTTTATTTTATATTTTATTGTATTTTATTATTATTGCTTAGAAGCCTGTTCTTTTAAAATAATAGAAAGGGAGTGGATCTGGGTTGGAGGAAGTGGCGGGGTTGTAGAGAGGAACTGGGAGGAGTAGAGGGGGGAAATTAAAAAAAATAAATTGCCCACAATGGGTTTAAAGTAACTTTTTGATCATATTTGACTAAAGCATGTTTGATGGCAGGAGTTATCTTAAGCTATAAACCACAAAGATTGAACTATGTAAATGCATGTGTGTAGGTATCTCCCTGTCAACTACCTTTCCCTCATCTAAAGTCCATCCATCTATCTGTCTATCTATCCATCCATCCATCTATTATCTATCTCTATTTATCATCTATCTACCTACCAATCTAGCCATCCATTCATCCATCTATCATCTATACATCCACCCTTTATGTACATATGTAGAGATAGCTATTGGATTTACTATTTTTAAGGTTTATCGTATTACTACTAACAGATGTCAATATGTCAGCAGTGTGAATTTTTATCCAAAAGGTATACCCCTGTGATGACTGTTCAATGAGAATATACCCCTTAGTATTTTGTAGATTACCACATGTGCTTTTTCCTCTTCATTTCTTTTTTGTTTGAAGATGTGAGGTGGGAACTAACAACTGGGTCCAGTGCAATGATGCACCAGTAAAGATCTGCAAGTATCCTGTCACGGGACTTTTTGAAGGAAGGTCATATGTGTTCCGTGTGAGGGCTGTCAATAATGCTGGCATCAGCAGACCTTCCCGGATCTCTGATGCTGTGGCTGCTCTTGACCCTGTTGACCTCAAAAGGTTACAAGGTATGCTCATTTAAGTCCCCATAATAACTGGAACCCATGGGCCACCTGCATGTAGTTAGTTCTTTGTTACTCACTGAATGTAAGTGTGACATTCCTTGATGAGTGTGGCAGGCAAGGTTTCCCCATTTTCAACATCTCCATCAATATTGCCTTTAGGCTTGGAGGTGATGATTGACATGCCTTGGAGGTGATTGATTGACATGCCTTGGAGGTGATTGATTGACATGCCTTTAGGAATTGAGACTGATACCCATGCCTCACAGCAATGCTTATTGCCCTTACCAAGCAGTGCACTGGAATTGAGAATGGCCAGAGTCAATGTCCCCCATCTGTTGATGGTACAGTTTCTGTACATGGTGCCACTTAGGTCTCAACACCAAGCCACTCTGTGCCTGAGTTTTAAATTCCATGGCACAAATTCCTTCATGGGACTGGACCCTTTGTCATGGTTCATGGGAGTCACTATTTTACCTTACTACAAGTCCTTTGACCCTCTACAAAGGGCTGATTGTGCTGAGAATTATCAGGAACACTTCCAAATTACCACAGGTTGTGACTCCCATAGCTTTTTGTTGTCTAAATGCTGAGCTAGCTTACAACTTTTCCCAAATTAGGGAAAATTGTGCTTTCTCTAGAGAACGATTCCATGTCAAAATCATTGCCACCTTTTCTCCGCAGCGATTCATTTGGAAGGAGAGAAGGAAATCGTTATCTACCAGGATGACCTTGAAGGTAATTATCTCTTTTTTCAGCTTTGTGAACTTGGGGGCTCTAGTTAGAGATGAGAGAGGCTGACAGCAGAGGGGACAATGACCAAGCTGTAGTATGTCTGGGAATCACTCTTCAAGTAGGGCCCAAATGCATCTTTTAGGGACCCCTGCAGGTAAAGCCGAGATTTGATTCTTAGCTGATATTGGGTCCTTCCCTACTATTTAGTTATTTATCTATTAGTTAATTAATTTGTGCTTGTGTGTGTACATACATGGATGTGCACTAGAGTCCAGAGGACAACTTTGTCATTTTGCAGACATTTTCCCTCCATCCCTCCTTCACTCCATCCCTCCTTCCCTTCATTCCTCCTTCTCTCTCTGCTTCTCATCTCTTGAGACAAGGTATCTCCCAATGGCTTGGAGCTTCCCAAACAGTCATGAATCCTGGGGATTCACCTGTCACTGCCTCCTGAGTGCTAGAATTATAAGTGTGCACACCTGGCTTTTGACACAAGTGCTGAGATAACAAACACTGTACCAATTGAGCAATTCCCCATCTTACAACTCTCTTAGTGAAAGAACATTTTATTTTATTTTAACTTTTTCAACAAGAATTTTGTTCCTAACATTTGAACCAAAATGGGTTGTGATGCTCCTTTCAAATGTCATCCTTGAAAAACTGTATTTCTCTTATTGAAGCTTGCTGTTGTGATTATGTCTCATTAACAAGTGTCCTGAGACAGCTAGGAAAGAGGGACTGAGGAGACCAAGAATCAGATATCCTGAGATTTTAGTTGGACTTATGGCCAGATCACAGCACAGTGAACAGAAACTTGAATAAAAAATTCCAGGGTTGAGATGGTCAGTGGGTAGAAGTGCCTCCTGGGAAGGCCTGGTGACCTGAGTTTGATTCCTGGAACTTATAATGGACAGAGAAAACTAGCTCCTGTAGTTTCTCTCTCTCTCTCTCTCTCTCTCTCTCTCTCTCTCTCTTGCTCTCGCTCTCTCACTCTCTCTCTCTCCCATACACACATTTTTCTCTTCCTTTTCTTCTTCCTTCCTTTTCCTCCTCCTCTTTTTCCTCCTCCTCCTCCTATTCCTCCTCCTCTTTCTTCTTCTTCTTCTTCTTCTTCTTCTTCTTCTTCTTCTTCTTCTTCTTCTTCTTCTTCTTCTTCTTCTTCTTCTTCTCCTCCTCCTCCTCCTCCTCCTCCTCCTCCTCCTCCTCCTCTTCCTCCTCCTCCTCCTCCTCCTCCTCTCCTTCTCCTCCTCCTCTCCTCCCCCTCCTCCTTCCCCCCCCTCCTTCTTCTATACTAAAATCAGTTTGAAGCCACCAGCAAAGCAGAGGTGTTTCTTGGCTTGTCTTCAAAACCAATCTTCTAGGGCAGTTGCTGGTTAGGGTTGACTTTTAGGTTTGCAGTACAAAGTCTCCATCGGAGGAGCCTCACATTGTGTCTTCTACCCCGTGAAGGCTACAGGGTCTCTGAAGTGGTGTTCCCCAACCCCGCCCACAGAAGAAGTGAAATTACACAGAAAGCCCTTGGGGATTCTGCAGAGGTGACTTTGAGGTGGCACTTGTGATTTTTGTCAGACATATATCTCCAGAAGACCTCTAAAGCCACGAGAGACACCCAATCAATACTCAGTAGAGGAAACTGGCCCTGGCAGAGTGGCTTACAACCCTACATAACTCTCTGGCTCCCTTAGTCTAGCACTGTGCCATGTATAAGACCTACTGAAACATAGATATTTGAATGACTGAGAAATGGCTCCGAGACATACTGGAGAAGACTGTGAGCAGGCCTGTATAAATGGGAGGTTTGGCATGCTGGGGGGAAAGCATTCTATTTCACTCTCATGGGATGTAGGATTAGCGGAGAAATGCTGTGCTCTCCCAGTGTGGACGGTGGAATTCACACCCCATAACAAAGGCCTCGGTGAGAAGGTGCAGCTTGCTTCATAAATGCCGTGGGTCTGTGATGAAACCTGTGGTGCTGTGAAGGAGGAGAGCCCAATAAAACTCCCCAAGGCAGGGACCTTTCAGCTATGCTTTTCTAGCTAGAGGAGCCACATTTTAGTATATAGGCATAGATGCTTTTGGTAAGTGCATTGAGTAAAGGATAATGTTGCATAAAGAAAAATGACAAGTAAAGGAATCATTTCCACGGCAATAATGGGTGATACTTTGATGCTGCCTGCTGGTACAGTGGCTTGGATTTCCAGAAGAAGATGCTGAGGGAATTCACATATTCCCCTGTCCCTCGTCCCTGCACCCCCATTCCAGCCCTGGTGTGAGGCTTTGCTTGCATAGAATAGCAATTCCTATGGCCTGCAGCAACCTGGGTTTGAATTAAGGTTCTGGTGTAGTCAGAGAGGACTTGGACTACTTTTATTCTGTTGCTATGATTTAAAAAAACCACTCTAAGTAAAAGCAGCTTGGGGAGAAAAGGGTTTATTTCATCTTACACTTCTGGGTTACAGTCTACCATTGAGGGAAGTCAGGATAGGAACTGAAGCAGAAACTGTGGAGGAACTCTGCTTCCTAGCTCATGGCTTCTTGGCTCATGGTTTGATATCTTTTCATATAGCCCGGAACCACCTGCCCAGAGATAATATTTCCCACAGTGGGCTGGGGCCCTTCTGCATCAATTAGCAATCAAGACAATGTCCCATAGACATGCCTACAGGCCAACCTGATAGAGGCAGTTCTTCAACTGAGGTTGAAGTTCTTCAGCCCCTTCTCAGGTGACTTGGGCTGTGTCAGGGGGACACTAAGAACTAACCAGAATAGCCTGTTTCCTTTGGTAATTTAAATATAAATTCTTGTCTTGAGATTCTATAGTGTTTTTAAGCAAATCATGTCTGAGTCCAAACATTTGCTACTAGCAAGCTCCTTTTTCTATTTTATATAATCTGGCCCTCCTTCCTCTTCCCCATTCTTCTCCCCTACCCCCACAGTGCTGAAGAATCAAGCCAGTGTTTTGCATATGCTCGTCATACTTCTAACGCTGAACCTATCTATCTCCTCAGCTCTGATATTTTTTTTAAGTCCAAATATTCCTTTAGACATTTGTTTTAATGAAATGGGAACATTACTTTTATTGACTAAGAGCAGCACTTCAGCTAATTTAGTCTTATTTTCCATTCAGTTGGTTAGTCCCTTCCTTTAAACATTCCATTCATATCAATGCTCTTTCCTTAACATAATTTACCTTTTCTAATATTTAATGAATTATCACATCAAAAAAAGGATACTCTATTCTTGGTGAGGCTAAGATATGTTTCTGTGCAATATACTGATTGTTTTTATTTATGTATTTTTAAACTTTATTGCTATGTGAGCCTCTCTCTGTCTCTGTCTCTGCCTCTATGTCTCTCTCTCTCTCTCTCTCTCTCTCTCTCTCTCTCTCTGTATGCGTGTGCGTGTGCGTGTGCGTGTGCGTGTGCGTGTGTGCGTGTGTGTGTGTGTGTGTGTGTGCGCGCGCGCGCGCGCGCGCCATGGTATGATTATGTAGGTCAGAGTACAACTTTGTGGAGCTATCACTGTCAACTTGACAGAGCCCAACTTGATAATAGAGTCCCAATTTGTGAATATATTGCCCAGATGAGATTGGCTTATGGACATGTCTGTGGGATTGTCTTGGTTGTTAATTGATATAGGAGGGATCAGCCCACTGTGGGTGGCACCATTCTTTGTGTGGATGATTCTGGGGACTATAAGAAAACTAGCTGGCTAGCTAAGCATGAGCTCCAGTGAGCCAGCAAGTAGTGTTCCTCCATGGTTTTGCTTCAAGTTCTCACTCTGACTTCTTACAGTGATGGGCTGTAACCTATGAGCTGAACAAACAATATTGCTCTCCTAGGTTGCTTTTGGTCAGAGTGTTTTTATCACAGTAACAGAAAAGAAATTAGGGCATGAGGGTTCCGGGGAGTGAACTCAGGTCTTGAGGCTTTCGAAGCAAACACTGTTAATCTACCCAGTGAGCCTGCTACCCCTGCAAGACTGATTTCATTCTGCTGATTCCATATCCAGGACCCTGTGATCTTCCTTGGACCAGGGAGCTTGTACCCTGTGTGTTCAGGTGACCATCTATTCTAGAAATTGTAGCCCTTGGCTTTGGTTTTTCATTCTCTTGACTTCTGGACACTACAAATTCCAAACCAACCTCAGGTTTTGGCAACTAAAGGCAACTTCTTCTGGGGTGATGGTGGGTTCCTTGGGTTGACAGAGGGAACAAAGTCCAGGATTGGGACCCAGAAGCCCCAAGCTTAAACCCTAACTCAGCTTCTCAATGACTGTGGCAGCGGATGTGGTATGGGCTCTTATTCTGCATTCTAGATTAGAACTGGGCAGTGTCATCTTCCAAGGGAAAAAAAAATGATGGATGTGGAAATACTTTAAACAATAGCAAGATACAAATAACTCATAAATATGTAGTTATACATGCTATATTTTTGTTATCAAAACAACTTTAGTTCTGTGAAATATTTCTGTACACGATATATATATATTATATATATTATATATAGTTCACAGTTAGACGTATATCCATCCCTCCATCTTCATCCAGTGTAACCATGGCCATGCAGAGTCAAGGCCCAAGAGAACTGGTAGGAAGTGAACAGAGGTCAAGGGCATTTGTCACTAACCAGCTGCACCCAGCTCTATGTCAAAAGGCTCCAGGAGAAGTATCCGGCCATTTCCTTTCATCTTTGTCTCTACAGGCCTCTCCCCTCACTCTCACTGTGTTTTTGTGAATCTCATCAATTCTTTCTTGGCTCCTAGGCCATTCACAACCTGGTTTCTTTTGACTGTGGCTAGGGTCTCTGTAGATCTTCTGCAGAGTGTAGAAAGTCTTAATGAATCAAGAAGTTCATCCTTACTGGGAACTCTCTGTTTCCAATGGCTGGATTTTTACTTCTTGCCTTGGTAGATAATAAAATGTTTCTTAGCCAAAATTCTCTCTTCCTAGAGGCTGTGTCCCCCAAACTACACAGACAGTTCTAAGCTCTGAAGTGTGACATTTGGTTTGTAGTCCCTGCCTGCTCCAGGGTGGTAGGAACTGTGTGCATGTTTCCCCTAGTTTGCTTCATCAGAAGTGATTTGGTTCTGGGAATCTGTCAAACATTTCTGTGCCTTTTTCTGGTGTCTCTGCTTGTACCCTTTTGGGTATAATATACATGTAAGGGTTGGGAAAGACTTGTGGGACCTGGGATGCTCCCCATTCCCTCAGTCACATCTGTTTCCCCACCTTTCTGGAGACATGCTGACTCCTCAGTGAAATCCAACCCACTGACAGGCGTGATTCCAGATCAGGCTGAACCCTCTAGAGCGCGCTGTGCTCTGTGAAGGGACTCTCAGAGTGAAACCCAATCTTGTTTTGTCCTGTTTCCATGTGGCTGCTCAATTTGCAGCCTGGAACTGAGTCCCAAGGGAGAAACTAGATATTGTAAAGGGCAGAGAGATGTCCTGGGGATTGTTCAAACCATTTTAATCATGTGTTAATCTAACTGAAAGTCTTAATATTTTGTATAACAATTAAAGAGACCTGTGAAATTCTCTCATAAATTCAAACACAAACATCTACCACCTCTCATGTATTTAAACAATGTAGGTAGGGTGAGAGGGGATGCAGGTATACCAGATGTCTTTGATCATAAATACCCCTCCACAGTATTTGCAAATTATCACCATCTCTCCTGAAGTCTAAATAAACAGGCATAGATTACAGTGTTTGTAAATGTGTATGGATCTTTAGAGGGAGGAAAGAGCAGTATACCTTAGGAGCTAATGTAAGACTTCAGTCCACAGTGTAGAGACATCAGCAAGGTGTCGTCAGTGCAGGCTCTTTGGCAATGCTGCCTGCTACCTTCACAAATCCTAGCAAGAGATAATCCTGGTTTGGTTGATTACTTCTGGATTCTATTTCCTTTGTCCTATATAAACTCTGAAAGGCTTTTGGGTGAGTATCTTAGGAACTATTTTTTCTTGTGTTTTGTTTGGTTTTTTAAAATAAGAAATAAAATTGAGTGATCTTTAATGGAGTGTTTTGCTTTGACTCTGGATAAAGAAGCCTGGGAAATTTTTGCCATATCTGGGTAGAAATGGCCAACTGTAGTGGGGGCAATCTTTCAAAAAATACTTATTTTATGGGTATGAGTATTTTGTCTGCATATATGTCTGTGTATCATGTGCATGACTGGTGCACTCAGGGGTTAGAGGTGGGGACTAGATCCCCTGAATCTGGAGTTATAGCCACCATGTGGGTGCTAGGAATCAAACCCAGATCCTTTGCAAGAACAGCATTGCTCTTAATTGCAGAGCCATACCCGAAACTCACCAGGGTGGTCTTTTGTACCCTAGGTTATGCTGGGGAATGGTTGAATGTCACCACACAGTACTCACTCTGTTCATTTTTCCTGCAGGTGATGTTCAGATTCCAGGACCTCCCACCAATGTTCAGGCCTCAGAGGTCAGCAGAAACTATGTCGTCCTCAGCTGGGATCCTCCTTCTCCCCGTGGCAAGGAGCCCTTGATGTACTTCATTGAGAAGGTATTCTGGCCAAGTTCCCAAGAAGGTTGCTCTCAGGCAGCCACTTTGGCTTTCCTTAGGGGCTGTGAGCCCATTGGTCTCCAGAGAGTCTGACCCCTGCTGTATAAGAGGAGGTTAAGTAGCAGAGGGTAGAGTTGAGACCTGGGGGCTGGTCCCTCATGGGTAGCTGCTCTAGTATGGAAACTTGTAGTAACTGAGCTCTGTCACTCCTGTAGCAGAGCTACTGCTCAACTGTTTGGTTCCTACATCCCCACGGTTTAGGGAGGAGTGGAGTTTACACATCTGTACCCGCCTTCCAATTTTTCCCAGGGACTGCTGGTATCCTGAGAAGTGGATCTATCAGTGCTCAGTATTTGTATGCAAGCCATGCAGCCACTGGATGGCGATCTTGTAGAGGGAAATGTGTTTAAGCAGTCATAGGCTTCATTACCTGGATATAAGTAAATGCATACACATTTTATGTCACCACCTAGTACAACACACATTCACAGGCAATACACATGCACAAGCACACACATATGTATATACATATAGAACCATATTTGACAAATTTTATCTCTGTACTTTGTAAGATATATTGTTATACCCTATGTATTCTTCCTTACTTAGTTTTTATGAATTTGGACACTGAGTTTAACAAAATGATATAATTCCCCCAAAGGCTTTTACTCAATGAGCTAAGTAGGTCCATGGTTTAGATATGTGACCTCACCATTGTGTGACCTATGCTCTTGGGAACACGTAGATCATGTCATGTCATTTTAACTGGATTGTGACTCATTAAGTGGAGATGGAATCTTATAAATATTCTCCTGAACTCTCTTTAATTATCACTCCTTCCATCTTTCTGAGACTGTGACCTCCTGTCCTGTTCCTCCTGCAGTCCGCAGTTGGGAGTGGCAGCTGGCAGCGGGTCAATGCCCAGACAGCAGTAAGATCTCCACGGTATGCTGTCTTCGATTTGGCTGAGGGGAAGTCCTATGTGTTCCGGGTTCTGTCGGCCAATAAACATGGCCTGAGTGACCCATCAGAGATAACACCACCCATCCAGGCACAGGACATGATAGGTAAGTTATGGCACACAACCAGAATCCACAACAGACTGAAAATAAGGTGTCACTGGTACCACTTAAGTGAGAGGATAAAGATTCTGGAGCACTTTGCACATGACTTCATGTATGGTGTTGAGTCCATTCACAAGTGATGGAGGGATGTCCCCATATTGTGGCTAATATTCAGCGTTTCTCCAAAGGTCTATCCTCTTTTCATGAAGCCAAAAAGTGGTTTGTTATTTTGTTTATTGAGACAGAGTCTCACTATATAGTGCTGTCTGCCCTCAAACTCATAGCAATCATTTCATCTTAGTCCCTGGAGTGTTGTGATTATAAGTATATGCCACCACACCTACTAATGCATGTAGAAACTCGGAATTGCAGTCCACCCCAAAGTCTAGCTCTCTAAGGAGGCCCCTGAGTCCTAATAGCCTTTGGGCAGAATGTGACTGGTGTTAGGCATTTTCACTCTGAGCATCAGGGTACCCCCTCTCCTTTTACCACATCTTTCAAAAGCTGGAGATGACAGTGAGCTGGTATTGGGGATGGAGACCTAGGCTGCCTTCAGATCCTCTTTGGGTTGTCTCCTGTTTCCATTGTCACCCAGAATCTTAGAACTCAAGCCCAGGACTACAGCTACCATAACTGTAGCCTCTAAGGAGAGGCCATGCCTTTTCTTTCACTTAATGACATATACACAAAGTAACAATAATCAATGGACACTGGGAATATGTCTGAGGTGGTTGGCTTGAGGATTCTTTTACTATTGCCCATTGGGGAAAGGAGAAACAGAAGATGTGATGGTCAAACTGGTTCAATGTGGGGGTGGGGTATCCTTATAGAGTCTCCAAAATAGGGCATCAGCGTGTCTTATTTCTAACATGGCCATCAAGCAAAGCCTCATGCACTGGGACCTCTAGCATCCCCATGGGAATGAAGATTCCACAGTGGAAATTTCTTTCCTGTCAGCCATGTGACTCAGGAAGAGGCCCTAGTCCCACAGCTCCACCCAGAACTTACTCTCTTGTAGAATATTAAACCTGGCTTCTACTCCTTGGGGACAAGGTGGCTCTCTGCAGTGGTCTATACTACACTCTGATCGCAGCTTCCATCTTCCTGTCTCCCCTCAGTGGCCCCATCTGCTCCTGGCCGGGTGCTTGCCTCTAGGAATACAAAGACATCTGTTGTGGTGCAGTGGGACAGGCCAAAGCATGAAGAGGACCTGCTGGGCTACTATGTGGACTGCTGTGTGGCAGGAACAAACCTGTGGGAGCCATGCAACCATAAACCCATTGGATATAACAGGTGCCACCCCCATCACCTAGCAACCAACCCACTGTCACAGAGGCAGGGCACTAGACATGGTGTGACTTCCAGAGCTGGAGAGATCACAGTAGAATGTCCATGACTCCCCTTTAGACATGATTCCTTTGTTTAGTCACATATTGGGGTGTGACATTCTTAAGTGCTGACGAGATAGGCAGGTCCCATCCCTGAGATAGATAATTTGTTTATTGATTAAAAAACTTTTCTATTATTATTTTGATCATATAAATGCATGGTATGCAATGCAATAATAAAACATATGCACACAATATGTAATAATAACTATCATTGCCATTTCCTTAATATTTTAAATTAGATTTATGTGGGGGTCAGAGTAACATCTCTACTCACCATGCAGCAGGGTAAACCCTTCTTTGCCCATATAAGGGCAGCTTTATACTTCAGCCCTCAACAGAGTTGGGGCAGGGAATGACTACCCCTTGTCTGGGCAGTGCCCTCGGGACTTGTGTCTTTTGCAGTGGGAAGCCAGAGTCTTTACTTCTGGAACTACCTGCTTCTGTTCTGTGCCCAAGACACATGAGATTTCTGGGTTTGTGTTTTGTGCGAGACGTGCTTCATGGGAAGGGGGAGCCTGTGGAGGGTCTCAGTGGCAACTTTACCATCTTCCCATAAAAATAACTCTTCTTAGAAGGCACATTGTAAAAATACATGGCTATAAAAGAATTACAACTCGATGGTCTATCAGTCCACTGCCAGCAATGGGAGAAAGACCCATGAGAGGAAGAGACCTGGTGTGTATTCTCAGGGAGGGGCTTGCAGAAGGCTGGCCCCTCATATTGACTATAGATTCATAACAACTGCTTATATTTCCTGAATACCTGCTGTGGGCAAGGCAGGTGGGCCAAGTTCTTTCTGGATTGCTTTCCATTTGGATGCTCATGGCAATTCTGAGAGGACCGAGCATTCATACTCCCAAGGAGGGAAAGCAGAGCCTTGCAGGGGTTAAGGAAGAGACATTATGGTCTGGTGGGTGTCAAAGCTGAATCTGAGGGCCTAGTCTCTAACCACTGTCCTGCATTCAGTTTTCGTGCACAGTCCTCTTGGATGTGAGGTATAGGATGCTATAGCAGTCTAGAGGGCCTCCAGATAAAACCTGAAGACAGGGGCTTTTAGACTTTGACACTAAATGCAGTATAATCGGCGCTGATGGCTTGCCCTTTTTACTCTAAATATTAAATTAATTCATGACACTGAAATGAGGATGGGTATATGGGGTTTACAGAAAAAGTAAACTTGGGTTTAGATCAAGTGGGAATTTTTGTGAAGGACCCTAGTGACTTCTGCTTTAGCTGTAGGAAGCAGCAAACTGGGGCTTGTGCTGTGTGACTCTTGATCACGTTCCTCAGGTTCGTGGTACATGGCTTAACCACTGGCGAGCAGTACATCTTCCGAGTTAAGGCTGTCAATGCTGTGGGGACCAGCGAGAACTCCCAGGAGTCAGAAGTCATCAAGGTCCAGGCGGCCCTCAGTACGTAGCTCATGGGCTCTTCTGTCTCTGGTTAGAGTTATATACTCTCTGCATGAATAAATAATTGCCACACCACTTAGACCATGGACAGGGGACAAAGGTGGTAGGGGTGAGGCTTGTTGCAGAGTCCACACCTTCCAGAGGGCTGTTCGTCCTGGAAATGACAGTGTGAGGGGAAATTGAAGTAGGCCAACACCATGCCAATTAAATATGGAAGGCATCACAGCAGCTCATTGCCTGCCATGACTGTCTCTTTGAAATGTGTGCTTTCAAAGAGAAAGCCTGTGTGGCTTTCATGTCACTTCTTCATCCTATTCATGAATATTTAAAATGCCTATTATTTTGATCAAACAAGACAATTCAGATCCAATTTTTTTTTTGCACATGACTGTGGTGTGTGTGTGTGTGTGTGTGTGTGTGTGTGTGTGTGTGTGTGTGTGTGTGTGTGTAGCATGTGTGTGAGTGACTGAGTGAGTGCTCGTGTCCCTGTGGGTGTGTGAGTGTGGAGGCCTGAGGGGTCTCCCTAGATAACATTCCATTTTATTTATTGGGCAGAGCTTCTCCACTGAAGCTACAGCTTTAGGACAGGGCTAGCTTAGCGATCCATCTTGTTCCAGGAATCCTGAGGCTCTGCCTTTTGAGTGGAGTGGTGACAAGATGTCCCTGCTCTCCCTAGACAAGGTGATCCCTCATATTCAAGTCTCACTCTTGTTGCCACTGGCTCTCCTGGGACTCACTATGTAGGTAGCCTGGCCTTGAACTCACACAGATCCACCTACCTCTGCTTTCCATATGCTGGGATTAGAAGTGTGCACCACTTCTCTAAGCTCTGGGACTTCTGAGGATAGTTCGAGGACTCTGGCAAGTCCCAGGTGAGCACAGGAGCAGAGACCATTTGGTTCTGATTCATATGTCTGTCTCTATCCTCCCAGAAGGACTTGCGCTCATCCTTATTTGCCTTTTACCCCATTCCTACTACCCAAAGCCAAAGGCTCAAGTTTGTCCCTGCTTCCCGACTCATTGACTTCTTGCTCACTAACCCCTCAGTCATGGGGGATGAACCAGTCAGAGGGAAGCTCGCGCACACTCCTAAGCTTGTTGAGGAAGGTGGCATCCCTCTAGATATGGTGTCCAAACAGGGAAACATGATGTACCCATGTTAGTGTAAAGTTTTCATACCTGAGAAGTAAAAACACATGCAATGGGTAGTGCTGCTCCCTTCTGGCCACACGGTGATTGTTCTTCCCGTATGTAGATTGGAAAGGTGTTATCTTCAGGGGTTGGAGGGCCTCTGTTGTCTCCATGTCAGGACCAGGTTCAAAAAGGTCCCTGTTCTATCATCAAGGTTCTTGAAACTGCATTTAGAGAGAGCATTGGATACAGATGAAAGGAACTGGTATTGTTAAACTCACCCACTTTAAAGGAGGTTGTGAGAGGAGCAGTGGTGCCTGTGCCTCTGTTTCCCCTGTGACTCCAAAGGTGGTTGCTTGGTGGGATGAGGAATATAGAGCCCCAGTGACTGTCATGCTTCTGTGTTCTTGTAGCTGTCCCCTCTCACCCATACGGGATCACCCTTCTCAACTGTGACGGCCATTCCATGACCCTGGGCTGGAAAGTGCCTAAATTTAGTGGTGGCTCAACCATCCTAGGCTACTACCTGGACAAGCGAGAAGTACACCATAAGAACTGGCATGAAGTCAACTCTTCACCTGTCAAAGAGAGGATTTTAACGGTTGGTTTTTGCTTGTCCTCTGCTTTTGCCCAGGTGAACTTTGGTGACCTTGGGGTGGACTCCTTCATTCAGAGTTCCAGAGTTCCATTGGCTTTTAGGTCCTTTGATCCTGAAATAGAAGTCGTCTAACAATCCTAGAATTAGGAGGGTATGTGTTTGGGTCTAGGTGGATCTTAGGAAGCTAAGAAGCAATAAAGAGGCCATGTCAGGAACTGAGTAGACTTCATGGTCAGTTAATGGCCCGTTGGTGCAGATGATGTGTTTTATCCTAGGATCCCAGCCTGGTGCAGGGGGAGGGAGGGCAGAGGAGGCAGGGGAGTGGGAAAGGATCTAGCTGAGCAAGTGCCGATGGGAGGACACTGCTCTTCATTGATAACCACCTGTCTTAGCTAGGGTTTCTATTGCTGTGAAGAGACACTATGACCACGGCTATCCTTATAAAGAAAATATTTAATTGTGGTGGCTCACTTACAGTTTCAGAGGTTCAGTCCATTATCATCATGGCAGGAAGCAAGGCAGCATGCAGGCAGACATGGTGCTAGAGAAGGAGCTGAGAGTTCTTATATCTTGACTCACAGGCAACAGGACGTGGTCTGAGACCCTGGGTGTGACTTGAGCATATATGAGCCCACCTCCAGAGTTACACACTTCCTCCAACCAGATCACACCTATTCCAACAATGCCACAGCTCCTACAAGTTCCACTCCCTTGGGGGCATTTTCTTTCAAACCACCACACCACCATTTCCTAGAAATTCCAGTGTTTATCATCCCCTGTCCCCTGTGTCACACCCAGATGCAGAGGGAGTAAGAGGTCTGGATCCAACCCCTGATTTTGATTTTGAAAGCCTTTGATTTCTCATTTGAGCAGTGATGAATGGATTAACCTCATCACCAACACATAAGGACTGATCATGGCAGACACATTGGAAAAATGAGAATTTGGGGCAAGTCCTTGGCAGCCTAATTTTCATATGGAAAACTTTGCTTTATGATATACTTTATAATATAATTTTGTAACATTTTAAAATATATTTATGCTTACATGATATATGTGGCTTAAACTCAAATAAATTTAGTGTGACAATATTGATACTTTTCAAGTTCACCCTCAGCATCCAGTAGCTATTGGGCCTGAGCCCCTGGAAGAACTACTTGCTTCTTCTCTAGGTGAGATGGCTCTGTCCTCTGAGGAATAAAGCAGTTTAACCACCAAGATCTCACTTTGGAAATCAGTATCCAGACCTGGATATGGCTTTTATTCTACCAAGCTGCAGGGTCAAACGTCTTCCTTTAGGGTCTTGCCCATGACTGACAGAGACCCCAAAGCTCAGTGCAGACCGAAGACTGTAGCAACTTGAAAAACCACGAAACTCCGCAAGCACTTGAACTTAGGGAGTAGATTTTGTAGTGACTACAGGTGACAGCTTCAGTGACTACAGCTGAAAGTTAACCCAGCATTACTTAGCTAGGCTGGAGTCAGGGTTCCTGTGAGCTCCTTGCAGTGGTGGGTTTGCTGAGACGGATCAGGGCTTGGAGCTGGTCCTCCCCCCATTCCTGGTTTGCTCTTGGTGAGCATTGCTTTTTTTTCTCTCAGGTCAACTCTTACCTGAAGCCATCCTAGAGTTGATGTCATGACTGCCACATACTAGGTGCAGAAATGAATGGCCTCTTTAAATGACATAGTTTAATTTCCCAGCACTGTTCATTCCACTTACATTTCTCTTTGCAAACTCATCACGGGTCCTCCTTTGCCTCTATGCATTTTAACATTGCTTCAAGTTCTTATATTAATTGAAACAAAATCCATGCAGGTGGAAGGCTTGACAGAAGGCTCACTGTATGAGTTCAAAATTGCTGCCATCAACCTGGCTGGGATCGGGCAGCCATCGGATCCCAGTGAGCATTTCAAGTGTGAGGCTTGGACAGCGCCAGAACCTGGTGAGACAGTCTTCCCAGACAGGCCTCCCTACATCAGCAGGGCTGGCCAGAGGGGGCTCCCATAGCAGACGTTTGTCTGCTACTCTGTTGTCACCTACTTCCACAGTGAGAAGGTGGCCATTCACACAATACAAACTGTGGCAAGAGCTGCATGTGGCAGTGAGACTGGACAGATGCAACTGAGCACAGCCATGGAAGGGGCTTTGAGTACAGAGTGGGAGGTGGTGCATGGAAGGAGCCACTAGCCCAGGACACAGAGGAAAGGGAGTGTTCCAGAGTCCACAATGGGCAGCTGGCACCTGATATGGGGCCCAGATGTGGCAGTGACCATTGGCTCCTAAGGAGCCAAGAGAAGATGAGGGCAAAAGGTTCCAGGCAGGAAGGGAGCCACAAGCCTAGACCAAGTCAAGGCAGAGCAGATCATCAAGGTCCCCACTCCTGTGTTAGCCTCTGATGTTGAGAATCAGGGGCCCCCAGTTCTGAGAAGTATAATTGTTTCAGTCCTGACTTCATGTCCTATCTCCTATCCTCTTTCTCTTCTTCCTCCCTCCTCCAATCCCTCCTTCCCTCCCTCTTTCCCACTCTCCTTTCCTTGTCTTTTCCTTCCTTCCTTCCTTCCTTCCTTCCTTCCTTCCTCCCTTCACTCTCCCTCTTCCTTTCCTTTACTCCTTCCCTTCTTCCTTTCTTCTTTCTCTCCCTCACCCCTATGCTCCCCTTCCTCTTTCTTTCCTCATTTTCATTAATTTAAGTTGGGCCCCTTAGGAATGGCTCTTCAGAACCTTCCCCCCACCTCCCTGCCTTATTTCTTTTCCTCTTTCCCTGCCCCCTTGTCCCTTTTCAGCCCCTGGGGATGAATCCAGGCCTTCCTACCAGCTAGGCCTTCTATCATGGAGCTACATCTGCCGCCTTTTTCTTTAAAAAAACTCAACTTTATATTAAAAACTCAAAAATAAAAAGAAACCACACACTGAAATGAACTGGACCCACAGTCTGTAGGCATTCTGAAGTTGTGGAGCTTCACCTTGGATTTTATTCTTTTGCTATCAAATATATTTTGATGTGCTTATCTATCAAAAATAAAAAGTCTATGACAGAGTTAGAACAGGGACACTATTAACTTTATATTCTCTTTCATAACTTGTATCCATTATCACTCTTTTTTGTCTGTTTGTTTTGAGAGGAGGTTTTACTAAGTTGCCAAGCTAGCTTACAGTCTGTAGCTGAGACTTAAACTTTCAATACTCCTGCCTCAGTTTCCTGAGTAGTCAGGATGGCATGTCTGCACCACCAGGCCTAGCTCAAGAATCTTCCTGAAGACTTTGTACAAACTGCTTTAACAGCACACATAGGATACAGTAAGATCTATTTAAGAAGAAGTTGGGCAACATTGCCTCTCTCCCCTTGCTTCTAAAGAGCTCCTCTGGGAATGGGGAGTCAGTCTCAGACTCTTGGGACTTGCTGGTACCTTGGAGAGAACTGTGACATGTTTTAGCATGTTGGGAGGTTTGTAGCAGTGATTGCAACCCCTCCTGTTTCTGCACATTGATTGTGTGATGCTCATGTGCTGGCCAGAGAGAGTGATGAGCACTGTGAATGACTTGGTTCACACTCACGATCACCCAGGTATGTGATGGAGGGGATAGAAGGTAGATTCTCTTTCCAGCCCCGACATCTGGAACCTTCTAGAGAGAGTGATATGTGAATGTGGAGAGGACACATGAGAGGGCCAAGGCAGCAGGGGACTTACTGGAGTGATGGTGGTGGGCCCCCTCTGCCCAGGAGACAGGGTCATGTAAGTGGTGGGGATTGGAGGCCCCTACCCAGGTGGCAGGGTCACTGGTGAAGGTGGGAGGCCCCTACCCAGGTGGCAGAGTCTTTGCAGTGGTGGGATGAGAGGCCCCTGCAGGGGCAGCAGGGTCACTACAATGGTGATGATGGTAGTTAGATTTGGTTGAGTTGGCTGGGCTCAGATTTAGTGACTTTTCAGGTCCGGCCTATGACCTGACGTTCTGCGAGGTCCGAGACACCTCTCTGGTCATGCTGTGGAAAGCCCCGGTGTACTCAGGCAGCAGCCCTGTGTCTGGATATTTTGTGGATTTTAAGGAAGAGGATTCGGGGGAGTGGAAGACCACCAGTGAGACAGCAACTCCAAATCGCTATTTAAAGGTGACTTGTCACCCCTTTCACATTCATGTTTTTGATTCTTTAGTAAACTGGCCCAAAGTCTCTAGGTGTGAGATTCCATGAAGACCACCATCTTAAGGGACTTCACCTCCAAGGTCTACAGAGCAAGTGCAGGAAGTTCCAGAAGAGGGCAGCAAAGATCCTTGAGGAGGTGGTGCTGTCTTCACACACTCACTGTCAGGAAGTTGTGCAGATTTGCTCATTTCTTCCCACCCTGCAGCCTACCAAACTACCATTACAGGACCACACCCCTTGTATGCAGAGGCCCCTTTTCCGACCTAGGCAAGGATGATGGCGTCTAACTATGTGCCTTGACCTCAAGCCCAACATTTGCTTTACCTAGTTCCTATGATGGCTAGGAGTAATTGCTTATCTTTAACAATTATTTATTTAATAATGATTGTTTAATAATTGTATTTAATAATTATAGATAATAGTAATTGCTTACATGGTTGATAAGCAGCATACACACACACACACACACACACACACACACACACACACACAGACATGCATGCACGTGCACACCCTCATCCACACCTTCACACATCTGTGCTAACACATGTGTACTTACACATAGCTGTACTCACCTGATACACATGCATGCATGTGAACACACATATCTACCTATGTATGCACACCTGTGCTCTCACACATGTACATACGCCGTTGTATTAACACGCACATATGTGCACCTGCACCCATTTGTATGTATACTTGCATATACACATTCTCTTATGCAGATATGGGCACCTTCATACTCTTACACACCTGTACTCACACACATGCACATATACATACACAGAAGCCCACATATGGATATATGCACATTCGTACTCTCACACCTGCACACATATTCAGAAGTACACACATGAACTCATGTACACACACCTGTTCTGTCACATATGTACACCTGTTTACATGTTCTTGTATGCACACATGTACATATACATATTTTCACTTACACACCAGCACTCACACTTGTCTGCACACATGTACCATACTTGTACTATTACACATTTGCACACACGAACACATACTTGTATACCTATACCCACATGCATGCACATATATACAAATGCAAACTTGAACTCACCCACCCATGTACACATATGCACACAGATGCATGACTGTGCCCACATATATACACACATGCACACTCACCACATCCCACACATGCATACCAGCACTCTCTCTCTCACACACACACCTGCACTGCCACATGCACTTACATGCATACACACCTGCACATCTGTACTCAGGGTCAGGGTCACAGTCAAACACATAGACACATGCACCATGTAAAGGAGTTCACCCTCATTTTTCAAATATTTAACTTAAACACTTGCAGTTTTATAGTCACTGGGTCAGTGTGCCAGCGTCTTTGCATTCCTGGCCTTCATCCTCTGATGTTTACCTTTCCTGACCCAGGGGGCCTCTCTTGATGTGGTTGAGACAGAAGCCTGGGCACCCTTCTTTCAAGGAAGGTGACATTTGTGCCAGGCACTGAAGCACACTGGTAGAGGCATAGGCAGCAGTCTGCTCTGCAGAACAGACTCACCATGGAAAACAGTCTCCTTTGACTGAGTAAATGGTTACCTTGGAATCCAGCCACAATATAAATGGCAGCATGTGCATACATGTGAAAAGAGACTGGTTGGGTTATGGAATGTCTAAAGGACGATTTTAACAGCTAGAAACTACATTTTAAACAGCATCTGCTCCTGGGGAATTGTGCTAAATATCACCACCAGTTTGTAACCTAGTCAATAGCATTTGATTCTACACTTCAGTGTTCAGAGCAACAAAAGAATGTAGACAAACCCACATCTGCTTATTCCTTCAGTGAGCTTGGGCACTGTCTGCCTTGGCACATGTTTCTTCTGTCATTTCAAGGTTTGTGACCTGCAGCAAGGCAAGACCTATGTATTCAGAGTTCGAGCGGTGAACGCCAGTGGACCAGGGAAGCCATCAGACACATCGGAACCTGTGCTTGTGGAGGCCAGGCCAGGTGAGTCCCACCCTTCAGCTGCTTAGCACAGTAGATGTCACCCTACAGCAGGACCTTGAGGGGGGTACTCATGCTCTGTATGTATGTGTATGCATGGGCGGAAGCATGCTTAAATGCATGAATATGTACCCTGCCATTTTAAGGGTTTAAAAAGTTCTTTGATAATTTCATACATGTTAAATATAATGCATTTTGACTATATACACCCCCATCACCTGCTTCCTCACTGAACTCTTTTTACTTCCCACAAGCTCCCCCCCCCCAAAGCATGTTTTAAGCAGAACTTGATTGACAGAAGAAGATAGACTACATCCAGGCTCTGCAACTACTCTAAGCCCCTGAGCATATGGTCATCTGCTGGTGTGGAGAGGTTGTTCTAGGAGTAGCGAACAATGTCCACAGGGGACTGTTGTTGTTTATACAGCTGTTGGGGTGAGACCAGAAGGCTATAAAGCTATTGGCCATTTTTTGGTTGTATCAGACTCTTGTGAGGTGATCTTGCAAAGTGGCACCTCTGGGTCTACAAACCAACCCACAGGATACACAGCCTGGTTGTGTGCCTGGCTTCAGGGAGGTGATGGAGCCAAGAGCTGAGACCTCCATGGTCTACACCTGGGGCCTCCTGATCTCCTGTCTCTGTTTTCCTTTATTTTTAAATCTTCTTGGTAACCTAGGAGCATCTATATTAATGACTTTAGTTCCATTCACCAGCAGAGCTTAGCTTTGCCTGTCTATGCCAATACCACCAGCAGCAATAATACAACAACTTCTTTAACAACAACAACTTCTTCTTCTTCTTCTTCTTCTTCTTCTTCTTCTTCTTCTTCTTCTTCTTCTTCTTCTTCTTCTTCTTCTTCTTCTTCTTCTCCTCCTCCTCCTCCTCCTCCTTCTACGCTTCCTCCTCCTCCTTCTCCTCCTCCTCCTCCTTCTCCTCCTCCTCCTCCTTCTCCTCCTTCTCCTTCATCTCCGTCTCCTTCTCCTCCTTTCTTCTTCCTCCTCCTCTTCCTTCTCTTTCTCCTCCTCCTTTTCCTCCCCCTCCTGCTCCTTCTCTTCCTCTCTCTATTCCTTACCCCCTAAAGATTTGTTTTTATTTTATATGTATGACTGTTTAGCTGTACATATGACTAGTACTCTCAGAAGCCTTCTAAGAGAGCATTAGATTCCTTGGAAGTGGAGTTACAGATGGTTGTGAGCTGCCATGTGGGTGCTGGGAATCGAACCCAGCTCCTCTGAAAGAGCAGCAGATGCTTCTAATGGCTGATCCCTCTCTCCACTCCCACCCCTAGCTTCTAACAGCTGTATCATGAATGTCTGGTGTCAGACCAACTATTCACCTTGGTTAACACATACCAGACAAATAGCATCCCTCATTCACCAGAAGACACAGAATAAGGGACATGGAGAAGGAAGATGTGTGTGTAATACGGGGTAGTGTAAGCACAACTATCCAGGTTATGGCCTGGGGGTGACAGGTCAGTCTGAGAGGCAGTCCAGGGGTTTTTGAAGTGCTGGAGTGGAAGCTAGCAGAAGTTTAATGATACAAATGGCATCAGCACAGCCAACAGCTGACCTTGTTGACTACCTCCCTGAGGGGTGTTTGCTCTTCCAAGCCTCTCTGGTCAATTTCGGATAGACATTAAATAAAACCGATGATGCAGCCAATGTCAAACAAGCTTCTACCTGGCTTGTGTCACCTCATGTCTAGAAAGGGAATCTAGGGGACACAGTGTTCCTGAGGATCCTCCGCTTCTGCCCATCCCCTACAGGCACAAAGGAGATCAGCGCTGGTGTGGATGAGGAGGGCAACATCTACCTCGGGTTTGACTGCCAGGAAATGACAGATGCCTCCCAGTTCACCTGGTGCAAGGCCTATGAAGAGATTGCTGATGAGGAGCGGTTTGAGGTTCACACTGAGGGTGATCAGTAAGTCACCGGGAAGCCAGAGGGTGTGAACTTTGGCTTCTGCAGGCAGAAGTGACTAACGCTTGCCTTTCTTTTTCCTTTCAGCTCAAAGCTGTACTTTAAGAATCCAGATAAAGTAGACATAGGGACATATTCTGTATCTGTAAGTGACACGGATGGTGTGTCCTCCAGCTTCGTTTTGGATGAGGAAGGTAACATCTTCCTGATACAGGTTGCCGTTCTCAGCTTTGTCACACTTTCAGAGTTCGAGTATAATACAGAGAAAACACATTTGATCAGGAAGAAGGCTGGGCAGTGGTGTAGTCCTCTGCACGGCAGTTCACACAAGGCATTCTGCACTACAGCTTTATGTAGATGCATAGGATGAAGGTTCCACCATGTGTTATATAACTGGTGACCAAAGCAAGACCTCAGGGATCCAGGTGTAGTTCTCTTAACTTATGCACATCCCTGCTGGGAGGTGTCACTGGGAACAGAGGTCCTCATGGTCAAGCCAATGGTCAAATGAAACTTGCTTTTGATTGATATGTATGAATTCTAAGTTTGTGAGGGAAAGGAGGAGAGGAAGAAAGGGAAAGAAATGGAGAGACATCTTGGAACTTCAGCTTTTCTGACTTTTCTCAGGATTTCCTCTGGAGCCATGCATTCTGCTTTTACCCTGTTGCAATTTGCCACGATGAGGGTTTGGCTGAATAAGGGAACTTCACTTTATCTGAACAAGGCAAAAGGAAACCTTGGAAGGGGAAAGAAACCCACTAGCCTCAGCATGTTCCCAGGAGCAGGTTAGCTGCAGGAAGTTCCTCCTGTGTTAGAGAGAGTAGTCATCCCCAGAGTTGTCGCTTTATCCATACTCTGCAGATTATTCTAGATTTCCAGAGTACCTGCCTTGCCCAGTCAAACACTCCCATGTCTCACCCTCAACTGTCCTTTTAGTAAGTGGGTTTCATGGTGAGGACTCCAGCTGGAGCAGACTGCTAGTGTGTTAAAGGTTAAAGCCCGTTCTCTGTCCTTACATTTATTTCATGTTCTCAGAGTAAATCTTGGTGATGTGAAATTAGCCTTGATGTCTGGCTTAGGCATTCTGCTGCTGTGAAGAGACACCTTGACCATGGCAACTCTTATAGAGGAAAACATTAATTGGAATGGCTTACAGTTCAGATGTTTAGTCCTTTATCAGTCGTGGTGGGGAGCATGGCAGCATGCAGTAGCCATGGTGCTGGAGAAGGAGATAAGAGTTCCTACATTTTGATCTTCAGGCAACAGGAAGTGGCCTGAGTCACTGGGTGTGAACTGAGCATGTATGAGATCTCAAAGCCCACCTCCAGAGTAACACACTTCCTCCAACAAGATCACACCTACTCCAATAAGTCGACACCTCTGATAGTCCACTCTCTACAGGCCAAGTTTTAAAACACAGGAGTCTATGGGGGTTGGTCTTAGTCAAATCACCACAATGTTGTTCAGATTTCTGAATGCACAGATCAAAGCTGATGAAGTGTTTTTTTTTCTTACTTTTAGAACTTGAACGTTTGATGGCATTGAGCAATGAGATAAAGAACCCCAGTAAGTAATCCCCCTGCTTCATATATGCATTTGCAGACCAATAGGAGGGAGGGCCTTCATTAGGCTTATAATGACCCACTTAGAAGAAATGCCAGCTTATGATGTGGAAATTTGCCTATTTGTTCCTAATCCAAGCTAGTTGTTTAGCAAAAGTCATCTCATAGAGTCACTCCTCAACTTCTGACAATGTCCGGAGAGGTTCATGGAACTCATCAATCAGGAGGCTTTTCACATGATGTTCATGTCTGGTTCTCATGAGCCTGGGCAATACTCCATGGCTCACCTTCTTGAAATGTTTGGGAACTGGGATTGATGCTGCCTTCTGATCTTCAGCTGTCCATCTGAGGGCGACCTGCTCACCACTGACTTACGATTTCTCTTCCTTCTGTAGCAATTCCTCTGAAGTCCGAATTAGCTTATGAGATTTTTGATAAGGGTCAGGTCCGATTCTGGCTCCAGGCAGAGCACCTTTCACCTGATGCCAGCTTCCGGTTCGTTATCAATGACAGAGAAGTCTCTGATAGTGAGGTAAGTTCTTGGATGTGAACTGTGGTTCAGAGCGACCTGGATTTGCTGGGCTGGGAGTGAACTACAGCTCAGAGAAATCTGGGGTTATTTGGAAGTTTCTCAAGAGTCAGTGTTTTATGTTCATTCCCACCCTTTACAAGTTCCAGAAACAGGAGTTCAGAAGGTTGACTAGATGGCTAGAGGTTGTGGTTCTCACAGTGCTTGGAGATTCAAGCTTGGTTTGATACAAAACTTAGGCTGACTTTAAAATCCACATGTGTTAAAAATGAGGAACTATATTTTAGAGACTTGGAGTTTGGGTTTAGGAAAATGTTCAGGATAAAAGGGGTTTGTCTTGATGAATTAGTTTCTTTCTTTCTGATTGTGGTTCTGAAGTCTTGACATTTTGCTCTATTCTGGGACATGGTTCCCTATGTTCCTTCCTCCGACAGCTCCCATGAGGGACAACCAGGTAGAAAAGAAATATCAGGGGCACTTGGTCCCCTCTGCTGTTGCCTAGGTGTACTGAATCTGATCAGGACAGAGAAGGGGTGGGGCTCTCATAAATGCTTATTATGATAATATATAAGCACTTGGCCTATGTTCTACTTTGTATGTATATATTCACTTGTATAAGTGGTTTAGATGTGTGAATGCATGGCACGTGTAGGTATTTTTCCTCGGGCATCTTTTCCTCTTTTGTTAAGTCAGGGTCTTTCATTGGCCTGGAATCTCATCAAAGAGGCCAGCCTAGCTGATCTGAAAGCTTACAGAGATCTACCTGTCTGCCTCCAATTTTGCTGTCTCTGGGCATGTGCTTCCATGTTGAGCTTTTTACATGGGTTCTGGGATCCAAACTCAGTTACTCATACTTGTGAGGCAAGAGCCTTACTGCATGAGCCATCTTTTTTGATTACATAAAAGTAATGTTTAAATTACTGCAGTCCTCATTTTTCATGGTGGAACATTTGAGAAGTCCTTACCTATGTTTAGATATGTTTACCCTTGTCTAATTTATAGCATGCTGGGGAATCCAGTCATAAGACAATCTATTTTTTATGGGGTCTCTTTTATTTGGGAGTGGGTTAGGTCAGTCATCTATTAGTATGCCCCTCTTTTTCACTAAATGTCCAGGTATATCCTTGGCACTTAGCTACCTAGTCCTAAATTCCCCATTCGGGTGTCCATCATACACATATCAACTGGGAGCTGGAAATGAGATCCCACCCATGTTTGTGGGCAGCTTACTTTGTTTCTGTGAGCTTTACTATCTACTCTGAGCCTGGTCTTTATGTCTGGTGGTGCAGGGTCTTAGTCCAACCACAGAAGGCTGAGCTGAGTCCAAGGAAGGGTAAGTGTGCCAGCCTCCCGGGATCTCAGAGACAATCAGATTTAACAGGGAGTCTAGTCAAGCAGGAACTTGTTTATTGCCCCACAGAAAGCATCTTTTCAAGCAAAACCCCATGAGCAGGAAAATAGCCTGCCAATGGTTTTAAAGGTCAGTCTATTACATGCCTAAGTGCCCTAGTAAACATGAGCCATTCATGTGGTGACTTCATCTGGTTCCATCTTGGTGACCAGTCACCCTTTTTTGTAAACATCTCCTGACTTCCCCTTGGCACCATCTTTAACTGGCTCATGTGCCCTTCAGATTCCTCCTTTTTGTTTTAGAACATGACCCACCTCATTTTGAAGTGTGGGCTTCTTGACACCTCTGATGAGGTTCACCTCTTATAGCACCCTTTGTCAAGGTTCACTCAAAAGGGATATATCCTCAGGGTTGAGCCTATCACAGTGTACATGAGGGATCATCAGTTGGATCTCTTGAGTCTTTGTTCTAATTAGTGTGACCAGCCTATTGAAAAGGCAAGGCCCAAAGACACAAATTAAGGTTATTATTATAAAATAGGGACCCAACAGGAAGGAGATCAGGGTCATACAGAGCATCCCAGGTGAGTTTGGGATGGTTCACCCTCTTGACCTTAATGGGCCCACTCTGCCTTATCCAGGAGCCCGCCCTCATTTTTCACACCCCCATTGTGCACAGAAGAAGGCATCTGCCCCACCACATTTGCATATGTCCACTGCTGTTTGATTGCTTTACACTGATTGTAAAAGTCAGTGTCCCGTAAGACTGCCCTATTGGGAACATGTGAGCAGCCTGGGGAATGGGGGCCCAATATGTGGGGCAGGAAGCATCCCCACAACTTTCTGCATTCGGACCATCTTTGATGAAGAGGGGTCCAGTCTCCCTCATCCCAAGATCCTTGGGCCAGGACACAGAGGTCGAAGAAGAGCATGGGTCACCATGTCTGGGGGACTGTCTCATTCGTGGTACTGTTGAGGACATCTCCATTGGCAAGCATTGACCATCATCCATGTCACCTTTTGAGGACAATGAGGGTTCTGCTGGTTGGTCACTGGAGCAGTCAGCATCAGCAGCAGGAGCATCAGAGTGGTCAGAAAGTGGATGTCATCTGTACTTTTTAAAGAACACAAGAGCTTCTCAAGTGTTTGAGGTCTTTGGACATAGTTAGGTATCATTGTATTCGCCCTCTTATTTCGGAAGATGAGCCTTGACCACCATTGTTGTTTCTTTTCCTTGTTGGTCAACATGTTCTTGGTCATCCTCCTGCATTGTGGGAACAGGCAGGAATTTAAGATTTCTGGCCAGAAGCCAGATAGGCACTTCCTCCCCTATGGGGAAGACACATCCAAATCCTCTTCCCATTGTAATTAACAGGTCTAGGCCCCTCCATTGGGATGTTATAGGGTCTTTCCATTTGACCTTAACTTGGGGTTTGGGGTTTAGGTGGCCTTAATGTTTTTTTGGGACTTAGATTCGGTTGCTCCCTTAGAAAAATTCAAAATATTAATAGTAAATAAAGCCATTCCTAGTTTTAAATGGGGGCTGACTCCCCTTTTTGTTTGAAAAGTTGTTCTTTAAGACATTGATGGTTTCTTCTACAATTGCTTGTCCCTGAGGGTTGTAAGAGATTCCTGTAGTGTGTTTGCTGTGTTATCTATCGAAAAATTCTGCCATGGAATTACTGGCAAAGCAAGGGCCATTATCAGTCTTAACCTGTGTGGGTAATCCTAGGGTTGCAAAACATGGGAGGAAATGTACTTGAGCATGTTTGGTCTTTACCCCTGTATGTGCAGTGGCCCAACAGGCCCCTGAATATGTGTCTATGGAGACAAAAACATACTTCTGTTTGCCAAAAGCTGAAAAATGAGTAACATAGGTTTGCCAGAGGGTATTGGGCCACAGGCCTCTAGGATTAACTCCTGGCAGCTTTAGAGGAGGAACTCTTAGATATGATTTGTAGGTGTGAACTATCTTTTTCTGTTCTTTTATAGGAATCATTGGGAATCTATTATGTAGTCCCCTTCATTGACATGGGTCATATCATTGCAATTGGGTGGCTTCCTGAAGGGTTAGTGCCTCTGGGGCTATCTTCAGTCTGTCTGCCCATTCATTACCCTTAGTCAGAAATCCTGGGAGGCCAGAGTGCCCCCAAAGGTACTGAAGGTAAATTGGTACCCCTCCACCCTCTAAAAGGGCCTTAAGAGCCACCATGAGGGGGGATATAGGGTTATTACCTAACCGAATGTGTGCCTGTGGGATATGGGGAAGTAAGTTAACCACATAGAGACTGTCTCTGTCTGAAAAAAGATTGCAGGGTTCGGAGATGTCCTGTAATGTCAGCGTCACAGCCAGCATTTCCTTATATTGGGCAGAACCCTAGCAGGGTTGAAATCTTTGGTGGCTTGGTGTCCCTTGGTATTCCCTAAAGGCAATATAGGCAGAGCCCGCTTGACCCCAGTCAGTGAGGATGCAAATGGCTTTGGGGATGGGTTCAGATGAAAACAAGGAAGGCACCTTAAGGGGGAGTCTCTGTAAAAGAGGAGCCCATTTGGATGGCCTACAGTGGCAATCAACACTCCCCATAAATCCTTCTAAGGTGAGAAAAAGGTAGGCATTAGCCTGAGCAAACCATTCAACATCTGTCACCCGGAAGAGGAAGACAATGGTATGGGGGTCTAGCCCATAGTGTCACTGGGCTTGGGTCCTGACCTTTATGATGGCGTGAGCAAGCTGATCTGCTTGAGACTAGACTGCTTGGGGGTGTTCCTCCCAAAGACATATGAATCCATTTGAATGGCTCCCCCTCCTGGGTTAGAACTGCTGTAATCAGGGAGGCTCCAGCAAACAGCTAGAGGGACAAGGGCCTAGTCTCTGAATACCTTATTAGAGATCATTTGTTGAAGGCCTTCTGAAAGACAAGGAGCATCTCATGGTGTTCCTTTGTCAGGTTATATTATCATGAGGCGCCTTGTCCTTTAGCAGGGTGTACAGGGTTACCAGGTCTTCTGTGGGTTTGACACCCAGGGTCTTAGTCAGTCAATCTCCCCCAGTAAGTTGCTGGAGCTGGGTCAGTGTCATAGATTCAGGCACTTCCAGAACAGGCTTAAGAGGGGTAGTCTGTGTCAATGTGAGGCACGACCCAAGTACTTTGAAGGGAGGGTACCTTTTGGACCTTTTCTGGGACCACAGTAAATCCCCTATTTTAATCGATTGGAGCACATTGGCCACAAAGCCCTCCATATATGCTGAATCCTGATGTCCCAAAGTTAAATCATCCATATAAGCATATATTATTGAATCCTTTGACTTTAGCATAGGCCTTAAGAGAGTAGCAAGATACTGTTGACAGAAGGCCGAGCTATTAGTCATTCCCTGTAGTAGCACTACCCATTCAAAACGTTGATCAGGTTTGGAATAATTAAGTGAAGGAACAAAGAAGGCAAATTTATTACAATCCTTTGGATGTAGCAGTATAAAAAAGAAGTAATCCTTAAAATAAATTACCATAAATGTATATTCTGTGGGAATATCAGGAGTCCAGGGTATGTCCCTTAAGGGGGGTGCCCACTAGTTCCATCCTCTCATTTATCTTGTGCAAATCTTGGAGCATGTGCCAAGCCCTAGATGCCTTTTGAATTACAAACACCAGGGTGTTCCATGAGCTCATAGAAGGGCAGATATGTCCAAGTCTTAATTGTTTGTCCACTAGCTGATGGAATGTTAACAGCTTGGGTTTAGTCAGCGGCCACTGCTCCACCCATACGGGTTTTCCCGGTGCCCATCTGAAAGGCAGCACTCTGGAGGCAGTGGCCCTTATGATTGGGGGTATACCTGGATAGACCTCTCAGGCTCCCGCCTGTAGTTGTGGAGGTTGAAAAAATCCTTCTCTGTGACCCCTTTTAGGTCCTTTCCCATCCTTTGTGCCTCTTCCTCTTCCAGGATATCCTCATAAAAAGCCTGATGATCTGTGCTCACAATGGCATACAATTGGCTCCAGCATGTTCTGTCCCAGCAAATTGGCAGTAAGGTCTTTGACTACTAAGGGGTATATTTTCCCTTGGTCCCAGTCTGGGCTGGTCCAGCACATTATGGTCACTGTTTCTCTGGATTGGGAGTCACCTCCCATTCCCTAGATCGGGGGCCCAGGTGCAAGCTCCTAGGTGAAAGGTGCTTCCTCCTCCCAGAGTACTGTGTAGGGGACATCTTAACCACACCTGCTAGGGGCTGCCTACAGGTATACCTGACCACGCCTGTGAGGGCATGATCAGGGTAACATATGGAAGGTTTAAGAGTGAGGGGTGTGCATGTGGCCTGCCATTCTTCTATTTCATCTTCGGCTTGCTGTACTTGCTGCTGCTCTGCTGGCTGGCTAGGTTGCTCTGTAAGTAAGGCTTTTCCCTAATAAATTCCCTTGTATTTTTACCTGGCTCCATATTGGTAATTCCCACAATAGTACTGTCCTATCTGTCCCTGTGTCTATCAAGCAGTGAAACTTCTTACCACCTATAGAAATGGTCATTTTTGGGCTAAATCCTTCAATCAAGGGACAATCCAGTGGGCTTGTGTTGTCAGGGTATGAGACCCTCTAATCCTACCTTTAGAGGGGCTTCCTCCCTTTTTTAATATGGCTGGAGGCTGCCCCTCCTCTGGTTTAAAGGCTTCCCCTCTAGGTCAAATTTTGATCTACAGTCCTTCTTCCAATGGTATCCCTTCCTGTACCAAGGGCATGGGGTGGAGGGGGGCTTAGCCCCTCTTGGCCTGTTAGGGGGTTTGTGTTTGGGACAGTCTCTTTTAAAATGTCCCCCCTGCCTACATCTAAAAGCATGTCCCTTTTCCCAGAGGCCTCAAGGACCCTTGACCCAGATTGCCAGGAACTGGGTGATGACCTCGGTCATGGCGGTCATCTGTACCTGTTAAGGCCTTGGCCAGAGACTGGGATTGTTTTTGCTGGGTACCTACATCTTGGGAGGCTACCACCCATATATGCAGGGAACTGTCTTTTAATCCTGCACAGGTCATTCTATGGTTCCCATTCATCCATTCCAATACCAGCAGTTTGATAAATTGTTCTCTGAGGTCTCCAGGCAGCCACTTGCACTGAACACTCTGTTGGACCCTGTCTAGAAACTTTGGCTAGGGCTTGCTAAGCTTCTGCCTCACCCCAGCTGTGGGGGACTCAGAGGCCCATCATCCAGTTTATCCCAGGCATTCAACCCAGCCTCCCTTACTTGATCCCGATATGGCCCAGGGACCCCTGCTTGCTGGACCCCAGGGGAGTAGCTGTCTCCCATTCCTGACAGCATAGCATAGCTAAAGGGATAGCGGGGTTAGCTTGTCTATTTGCCTCAGCTCATACCCTACATTCCTCCTTATAAAAGGCACACCATTTGATAAACTGACAACTAGGGAGGACTGCTTTAGCCACATCCAGCCAGTCTTTGGGGATGCAAGGATAGTAGGAGATGTCCTGAAGCAAGGTCTGTGGCCAAGGGGAATTAGGGCCATCTGCCTTGCTCTTTAAATCCTTGGCCTCCCAAGGATACCAGTCTAGAGGACTGCCTGGGCCAGTGGCCAAGTTTATCAGGTAGGCTTGGGGGGCCCTTGTTGCATCCCCCCTTGATTAGGTATGCCTCCACATAAACTGGGCCCCCAGGTCTCGACCTGCTGTTGTCCGGTTGATCATAGGGGTCCAGGTCCCACGGATTTTTCCTGAGGGTGGTATAGGGGGACCCAACCTCCTCTCTCCCAGGAGGGGTCTGGAGTTATCTGGGGCAGATGGTTCAGCCCATTCCTCCTCTACCTCATCTTTGGCAGACTTCTCCAGTCCTTCCCCTTCTCCCTTCTTACTGATAATAGAGTTACCCATACTAAAGGTCTCACTTACCCTGAGATATGGCTTAGCCTTGGCTGATATAGGTCCTTCATCCCCCACATTAAGAGCACCAGATGCAGGGCCTTAGCCCAACCATGGAAGGCTGAGCTGGGTCCGAGGAAGGGGTAAGTTCACTGCTCGCCCGTTCTCCAGCCTCCCAGGATCCTGGAGACAATCAGACTCTTCAGGGAGTCTAGTCAAGCAAGAACTTGTTTATTGCCCCACTGCAAGCATCTTTTTTCTCTCCATTTTTATTTAAATTAGAAACAAGGTTGTTTTCCATTTCAATCCCAGTTCCTTCTCCCTCCTCTCCTTCCCTGCCCCCTGCAGCCCCCCCCACTAACACCTTATCTATCCCATACCATTTCTGATCCCCAGGGAGAGTGAGGTCTTCCATGGGGGAGGGCTTCAGAGTCTGTCATAGCCTTTGGGATAGGGCCTAGGCCCTCCCCCATGTGTCTAGGCTGAGGGAGTATCCCGCTATGTGAAATGGGCTCCCAAAGTCCATTTCATGCTAGGGATAAGTACTGATCTACTACAAGAGGCCCCATAGATTTCTGAGGCCTCCTTACTGACCTTACTGACCTTACCCCTTGGGGTCTAGATCAGTTCCATGCTGGTTTCCCAGTGATCAGTCGGGGGGCCAAGATCTCCCACCAGCCTGGTCTTGACCCCTTTGCTCATCACTCCTCCTTCTCTGCAACTGGATTCAAGTTCAGTTCAGTGTTTAGCTGTGGGTATCTGCTTCTACTTCCATCAGCTGCTGGATGAAGGCTCTAGGATGGCATATAAATTAGTCATCAATCTCATTATCAGGGGAGGACATTTAAGGTAGCCTCTCCACTGTTGCTTAGATGGTTAGTTGGTATCATTCTTGTAGATATCTGGACATTTCCCTAGTGCCTCGAAAGCATCTTTTAAAGCAAAAAACCACAGAGGGGGAAAACAGCCAGCCAATGGTCTTAAAGGTCAGCTTATCATGCGCTTAGGTTTCCTATACTTTACCTAGTGAACATGAGCCGTTCATCCAGGGGCCTCATCTGGTCCGATCTTGGCAACCAGTCACTCTCTTTTGTAAAAATCTCAGAACTTGCCCTCCTGACTTCCCCTTGGTGCCATCTTTAGCTGGCTCATGTGCCCTTCATGGTGGTATTGGGAAAACAGGCCTAGATGAAGTCTATCAAAAAGAAATCTTGGGATGTCAGGGTCGTATGGTGTTTTAAATCACAAGATATATTCAGTTTGAACCATGGGAGCTGTGACATGCTTTTAGAAAAAGTAGAGTGCAGGTAGATTTTTGTGGGCTGCTGTAACAATAAGTCTTTCCGCCAAGTTGCCCGAGTCCTGCTGCCACATGGGCGCTTTCTGCCAGGCTGCCCAAGTTCCACCTGCCGCCAGGTTAATGTCCCAAGTAACACACAGAGACTTATATTAGGTACAATTGCTGCTTGGCCAATGACTAGGATTTCTCACCTGCTAGCTCAGTCTTAATTATCACAAATCTATATATTTTATAAGACTTATCAGACACCATCGGCAAGTGTCCTGTCTTTCTGGGTTCCCACGATGACTCTGCTCTTTCTCTTACCTTTCCCAGAATCCTCCTTGACTCCTAGCCCCACCTATCTTGTTTTCCTATTGGCCAACAGTACTTTATTTATCAACCAATAAGACAATCATATACACAGAAGGACCTCCTCCATCAGGCTGCAAACAGCCAAGTGAAGGCATACTGAGTATGGGGCAGTGCTGCCTGATCAAGGTGATCAGAGACATTTTCTCTGAGCGGAGGCCATGCTAGGAGAAGAAGTGGAATATGGAGTGATTGCACATTATTTGTTGGACATCTTTTGATTAACATTCTCCACGTGCCACGGACAGCAACGGTGCTGCTCTAGAGCTAATCTTTTGGAGAAGGAGGGTAACATTTTACTTCTTTAATTAGCAGCCCACAGGTGACTTTCACATTTGAAGACTGATGCTGTTTTGTAAAAGTCACATAAAACCCTGTATTTATGGGGCTCGTAAAATCACAGAACTTCATCTAGCTGCATCAAGATGCCTAATTATTTCCTAAAGCCTTCTCAGATACCGTGGTGAGGGATCAGTGGAAGCTGGAGAGCCTACTGTGTCTTTAAGCTTCTGGCTGGTGAAATTCTTACCTGGGATTTCTTAACTAGTGAGAGTGGGGTTCTGACAGTTCTGGGAACTGATGGTGAACTGATGGTGATACCACATGGATACTGACCATTTGTTGAGCAACTTGAAAGTTGCTTTTGATAGGCAAATGTCATTATTTCAAATTAGAAAGATATGCAAAGACGAGGGCAGGGGCAGCTCACTGGGCTCCTATTCTTCTACTCTGATACGGTGGTGACTCATTTCAGGATGAGGTTATAGTGCTTCCCCATAGCTACTCTCATTAACCTGCTCCAGAAGATTATACTGCAAGACTAGTCTGCACACTTGTGGCCCTTCATTGTGGCCTTTCTTGGGCTTGTAGATATACCTGTCTCCTCTTCTAGCTCCCTTTGAGAATATGCAATAATGTTATACAAGTACAGAACAGGTGACTGACATATTTGAAAGCATACTTGAATTTCTTGCTAATTTTTTGTATGCTTCTTAGAGATGAAAGCCTGGAGAGTGGGACAGGCTTTATCCATTTACAACCTGGAGGCTGTTTACAGTTTCAAAGATTGAAGTTCATAGTTATGCACTGGGAACCTTCCTGTCTCTCTTCCCTTCTCAGGGGACAGTGGTTTGTTTTGGCTTTTGGTTCACCCAGATATACAGTTGGTAACTTTCTGAATTCCTTTGTGTCCCCCGGTTCCTTTAGATGTAATATCTGGTGTGCCTTAGTTAGTCTTTTGTTGCTGTGAAGAGACACCATGACCAAGGAAATTCTGTAACGATAAGTCTTTTTGCCAGCCGCATGAGTTCTGCCCGAGTTCCACCTGCTGCGTTAGGGCCCCAAATAATACACAGAGACTTATATTAGGTACAATGCTGCTGGCCAATGACTAGGATTCCTTATATGCTTGCTCTGTCTTAAATATCAGCCATAGCCATAATCTATATATTTATAAAGACTTATCTGATCAAGGACGCCAGTGGCATGCATCCTCTCTTGTTGGGCTCACATGGCGGCTCCAGAGCAGAGAGCAGGAGAAAGAGAAAGAGAATGACTTCTTGCTTGTCCCTACTTATATTCTGAGTCTGCCTCTATGCCACTTCCTGCCTGGATCACAAGACTTTACTACATTTCTCAGAATCCTCCTTGACTCCTAGTCCCGCCTAACTTGCTGCCTCATTGGCTGAACAGTGCTTTATTCAACAACCAATAAGATAAACATATACACAAAAGGACCTGCCCCATCACAACTCTTATAAAAGAAAGCATTTAACTGGGGGCTTGTTTACAATTTCAGAGGGTTAGTCAGCGATCATCATAACATGAAGCAGACAGGCATAGCACTGGAGCAATAGCTGAGAGCGTTATTTACTGAACTGTAGGCAGCTGGAAGAGATAGATAGATAGATAGATAGATAGATAGATAGATAGATAGATAGATAGAGAGGCAGAGAGACAGAGAGACAGAGGGAGAGGGAGAGAGAGAACTCACCTGGTATGGGCTTTTGTAACACTTCCTCTAACAAAATCATACCTCCTAATCCTTCCCAAACAATTTCACTCCCTGGTAATTAAGCATTTAAATATATGAGCCCATTGGGGGCCATTCTCATTCAAACAACCACATGGTGTAACTGCAAAGTGGAGAAGTGTTTTTATCACCTCATTCTCTGTGTCTTTTATGGGTTCCAGACACACAGAATTAAATGTGACAGATCAACTGGCATGATTGAGATGGTTATGGATCGGTTTACTATAGAAAACGAAGGGACCTACACGGTACAGATTCAAGATGGAAAAGCCAAGAATCAATCTTCACTGGTGCTCATTGGAGACGGTATGCCACAGCGAGCATCTTCACATTTCGAAAAAAAATCCCTTTAATGGAGAGGTATTTCATCTCTCTATTTTTCTTAAATAGCATTCAGGACTGTCCTAGAAGAGGCTGAATTTCAAAGGAAGGAATTCCTCAGGAAACAAGGTAGGTGGTGGCTCGCTTACATGGCAGCACAAGGTGCAGACTTTGTAAAGTGTCTCTGCATCTCACAGCTGACTCTGAAGACATATAGAAGGATCAAGCATTACACCATCATTTTAGCTGTGGAAATTAGGCAGTGCCTCTGTCTTTAGCCCTCTAGGGGTATCTTGCATGTATTCATTCCTGCTTCTAACCTTGACTGACCCTGGATATATCTTCATAATTTCCTGTTACTGTTCCTATCAGGGTTGTCGTCTATTCAACCAGCCTCTGCACCAATGGCTGACTAGTCCCTGTCCTCTGCAGCTTGATAATCCCTCCCAACACCTTTCTTTCCATGTTTCCTCTGCCTGCCACATGTTGATAACTTCACACAGAAGTGGTGCGCGCTCAGGTTAGCCAAATTCCCTGCCTACTTCAGCCTGGTATAACCTTCTGGATAAGTCAGATGAACTTCTCTGGATACCGCCATCACAGTGTCCAGACCACTCCTTATTGGTCTTGCTTTTCTCACAGGTTTTAAAACATATATTTTGAATTGAAATAGTATCACATCACCTTCTGTCCTCCCTCCCCGCTCCAGTGCCTTCTAGGTACCTTCCTACTAAACCTCCCCATAGGCTTTAAACAGGGCACCAATTGAATTATAGTCTTATAAAATTTATTAATATGAGAAAAAATGAGTACACAAGTCTCAAGCCTGCTTTATATTTATACTGTTGTGTTGAATGAGAAAATAGTTTTATTAGGATATGGCTTACTCCATGTTTATTTCAATAGAAATGATTGATACTTTTGAAAAAAGATACTGCATCCATCACTGATCTGAAACAGCAAGCATCTATAAAGTTGCGAGGTCACGTGGCTCTGTCTCTGCCTCACCTCTACTAATTCTCTTACTTTAAAGACTTTGTCACCACACCACTCAGTGTTCAGTCAGATTCATAGCCCGGGAAAGAGAATGTGATGAGCTGGATATTACAAATATCTAAAGAGCAAATGACCCTAAGTGCAGTAAGGAGGGAGACTGTGTCCTCTCACTAGGAACAGGGTGCTCAAGAGAGTCATCTCTAAGGCAAGCTGGCTTCAGGACTATGAGACATAGCCTGGCTTTACAGGGCACAGCAGGTTCCGCCAGCCTTTATGTTTATATATCAAAATATAACATAGACATATATTAAAATACTGCAACAGCTATATTAGCTGTAGGTATCTGTATAAGTAAATTCTTATTTTAGAACTTCCTCCTTTCCACACAGGCCCTCATTTTGCTGAGTATTTGCACTGGGATGTTACAGAAGACTGTGAAGTTCGGCTTGTGTGTAAGGTGAGAGACTCGATGGTTATCTCTCTTATTCCTTGCAGGCAGTCTGGTTAGGGAGCAGCCGTGGGGACTGAAGATGGTGGTCTAGGGTTAGGTGCAAATAGACAAGCGACTTCAGAGTCTAGTGAACCCTGTAAACTTAGATGGTAAGTGCCCATCCCCCTTCTTCATCAAGCATTAGTGTTGTGACATTATAAGAAGATTTAAGGAGGTAGCATACTAAAGAAAGCATTGACTTAGAATATTAGCAGCAAATCCATGAGTTGGCTTATCATGAGGAAATGTACCTGCCATGCTGTCCACATGACACCATTAGGGACTAAAGGGTACATTTGGGGAACAGGTTCTTAAGTTTTGTATTAATAATTCAGCAAAGATGCTTCTTTCTTTTTTCTTTTTTCCAGACAGGGTTTCTCTGTAGCTTTGGAGCCTGTCCTGGAACTCACTCTGTAGACCAGGATTGCCCCAAACTCACACAGATCTGCCTGCCTCTGCCTCCCAAGTCTGGCACTAAAGGCATGTACCACCACCACCTGGTTTTAATCAAGAAGCCTTTAATTTATTGAGTGCCTGCCTTAAATCTGTCACTGTGGAAGAGCTGAGATAAGTGATGTTAGTGCATTATTTTTGCCCTTAACCTACTTACAAATTACTTAAAGCCCAAGTAGGAAAGATAAAAACAAGCAGGATATTTCAGCAAGATGTGGCTTCGTGGGTCAGGATAGTCCAGTTTCAGGGGGTGAGACCAAGAGCAGGAACTGAATGACATCCTCAACCACTGTCAGAAGACAGAGCCAATGTTTTGTGCACTATGCACAATAAGAAGCCATAGAGCTTATATGTGGGTGTGGGGTTGTAAGAAGGGGTGGGTATGATGGTGGAGTCTGAAGTATTGGCATCTAGAGACAAGAGACTAGCCATTTACTGAACAGTGGGCTGTTTATATAGGCAGTTTTTACTGGCTAAAACACCAGTTTTTTCTAATAATTGCCATGCATGGAAAGGTATGTATTTCTATGGTGAGCATTATAAAGCTCAGCTCATTAGGGGGTCAGAGGTCAGGTCAGGAATGAAGAGGGTGACTGATGCTCTGGTTCTGACCATAACACCAAGACATACTGTCTTCCTGTATCCTAAGGACAAGGGGCAAAAAAGTGAGGTCCACTTCCTGGGGCTGATAGCACTGCTTATAAATGCTTGCAACTACTTCAAGCTCCGTGATCACAGAGATACACAGGCCAGTAGACACAAATATTAGGGAAATGAAAGAAATCTTGAAACGAGTTATTTTGCAATCTCATGCATTCAGTTTACAAATTCATGTTCCCATAAATGCTGCAAACCATCTTCCTGAATATTTTCTTCATTCAGTGATAACTGTGGCAGGTGATATTTCTTAATTTATTTATGTGACAAAATACATAGGGAATAGCATATATTAGGATATACTTACACTTTTACAGAAACGTATTTGAAAACAAAAGAAGTATTTAACAGAAACCTTAATACACAACAAGAAGACAGTGCTTTGGGAATTTGTCATACTCCAGTGCAGTGTGATGGGAGAGCAGTGTCCCTTGGGCATGGGCATGACATGTATGTGGTGTCTGATGAGTTTGCTTGTTCCCCCAAACATTAGGCACTTGAATGCTCTGGTGTGACAGAGATGAATTGCAGGGTCAAAGAAATGCACAGGGCTGTGCACGGGGTGAAACCCTTCCACCCATGTAGTAGGAGGATGGAGGCTGTTGGGAGACAAGATTGAAGGATTTGGAAAGTCTTTGATTCCACACACACAGAGTAGCAGCTTCCCCCTTGATGAGCCCAGTGAGTCCAGAGACAAGGAAGGATGGCCAAGGCTGGCACTGCAGGGAGACCCAGAGAGGACCAGGAAGTTACTACCCTGTGATGTGTGTTCACTCATGTTCTGTGCTGGGGTAGGGTGGGGCATTTCCAGGTGGCTAGTGCCTGGTCTCCATGTATTCCTTAGACACCATGAATGGCTTCTCTGTATGAGACTGGCTTTCCTCTCCGGGGACTAAAGCAGGCAAAGGTACCTGCGGTATGTGATTTTTCTCTGGTGTCCCTGGGGACAACACTGTGTATAGCTGCTGTGGAAATTTCAAACAAATGGCATTAATGGTCAATAGAGCCAATTCCATGACATCATGTGTAATGTTCCGTTGTTGGCATTACTGGTGTAGAATCTGTGTGGGTGGGGATGCAGACTCCTTAGCCTCCTAGAATCCAATGCCATCCAGCATCTGTCACACCAAGTAGAATGTCGTCTTCCTGAGATAGGATGTCAGCTATGTGCATGTGAGCATGTTTCCTCTCCAGCAGAACCCTGCAAAGCTTAGCTTCTAAGCCAGAGGCTCAATTGTGAGGAATTCCCTTTGTGTTCATGAACCTCAATCCCACACTTTCAAAGAGCATTCACCCAGTGACCCATAGAGCTCTAAAAACATTTATGAAGCAAAGTGCTTTGTTTAAGCCTCATTAATGACATCTTATATTAAATGAGAGATTTTCATACCTACTGGCTTCATCGGTCTTGTTGGTGGCAGCTGTAAAAGCTTATTGCTTTTAGAAGACAATTGAGAAATGCATTTGATGTTATTAGAAGTGATAGTTCTTCCACAAACCCTCCGCTGAGCCTGTTGAGGGTAAAAGCTGGTGTTGTCTTTAGGTCTGGGGTTGACTAACCCTGAAGGATTTTTCTCTCCTGAGTCACGGTGATTCACTTAGGACTTCTGTTTTTCAGGTTGCAAACACCAAGAGGGAAACAGTTTTCAAATGGCTCAAGGATGATGTTCTTTATGAAACTGAGACACTGCCAGACCTGGAGAAGGGGGTCTGTGAGCTGCTTATACCAAAGGTACTATGCAGCCAGACAAGCAAAACGGCACTCTCTGTAACTTGTAAACTCGGCAATGCCTTCCAATTTGCACACTGATTTCCCAAGCTTTGCAAGGAAAATGTACTAATACAGCATCTTTTCTCATGGTATTGATTCTGCATAAGTTTGGAATGTGTTTTATTCATAGTTGTCTAAGAAGGACCATGGTGAATACAAAGCAACCTTGAAAGATGACAGAGGTCAAGATGTATCTATCCTGGAAGTAGCTGGCAAAGGTAAGATGTTGCCTTCTTTGTCTTACAGTGAAATCTGTTCTGTCCACTGGATGAGGGGTGTTGTGGGGCTGTGTCCACATGCACCCTGAGCTATATATATCCTTCACTGAGCAGGAATCTATTCTGTCCAAATGATGAGGTGTGTCATGGAGGTGTAGTCATACCCACCCTGAGCTCACAGAGCTCCATTCTGTTCATGGAATGGCAGGCGGTATAAAAGTACACTAGGGTACACTTGTAGATGCATGCATTCCATCTCTGTAGTGACACTGGGTAAGAAAACCAGATTGCACTTTGTCTGTATTAAGAGCTGCTTCACAGTGTTAGAGAAAATGCACAGTATCACTTTGTGCTTAGATGAAATGTCATTTCACTCCCTCATCAGAAGCCAAGTTTGATTCTTTACAAATGCAGCTAAGATGACAGAAGCTATTAGGAAGTTATTCAATTCAATGTGCAGTTGGATTTATGTCGAACAAAATGTTCTTGTCCTGTGTTTAAAACGCGAAGAGGTTAGAAGGATTTATGGAGCACATAACCCTTTTATGGACAAATATTACCATCTCAACGTTTCATTTTTCAAATGAGTACCACAGTTTCCTGTGTCAATTTAATTAGACATGGAAAATGCTGCTTTCTGTTAAATTCACCTCCAATGATGGTGCATATCCCTTCTCCCTTCCAGTATACGAGGACATGATCTTGGCAATGAGTCGTGTGTGTGGTGAGTAAAACCCTCGAGTTTTCAAGTCTTGTTGGCTGAAGCATTTCTGTTTCCTAGAGTGAGCACTCATACCCCAGAGGACACTGATGGCTGGGCTGTGTCCCCTTCCTGGACTTGGGCTCATGGCAGGAGAATGGCAGGTTACCTGCCCACTCTGTGATGTTCTTTTTGAGCTCTGCTGTGTGAATTCTAGAGCCTGGGTTCGGCTTCAGAAGCCCCTGCTGTCATTGCCCATCAGTCACCAATGCCAATTTGCTTTGCCCAGCCTGGGCAATTGTTTTGTCCCAAATTGCTCCTAGTCTTTCTCAAACACTGAATAGCAATAGTGGATATTTCACACTTAGATTTCATACTCTGTGTATTGAGTCATTTGCCTTTGTATGGAAACTGGAAAAGCAAAAGCACTGCTTATAAATGAACAAATAGTAGCTTACATGGTAACAACTAGCAATTTATTACTCTAGACCCTCTAGATTTGTAGACATACCCAACCTACAACCCACTGGCCATATGTGACTACACAAAGTCAAGGATAGCCGCACAAGTGGCCCAATACAATGTCCTACTTATGACTGCATGAGACCTAGAATTTCCTTTCCCATGACTGTCTTGTGAGGCCCTCCAGGGTGAATTTTGTAGATGACAACATTGTGTTCTAATGTCAAAAGACTAGACACATCAGCTGGAGAAAGCCCATGTTACTTTTCCTGATCATGTAACCGGAATCTGTGTAGGCAAACTAACTGGCTGAGTCTGGACTCACCAAAACTCATATACTCTTTACTTTAATCACAGAGTTCTGTGCGTTCCCCAAATGCCCATGAAAACCACTGTATGTGCATCTTCAATGCTTTTGCCAACAGCCCTGAGAGATAGACCTTTACTTTTGTTTAGTGAAAGGACCAGGCTACTTTTTAAAATGAGGTTCACTTGGAATGGCTTTCAGTGAGTTGAGCACTAACCCATGGGTGTGCAAGCCGCTTGTAAGGTAAACCAAGCCGTTTGAAAAATGGCTTTGCTCTTATACTCTGGGGAGTTGCTTTGTGTTACCTACCTCATAATGTGCTGGGGGGCCACCTGCTGATGACAGGTGGGTCACGTGTGGAAAACTGATGAATGTGACAGTCTGGCCTCACACGATGCTTCTGGAATCCTCGGCTCACTTGATCATCCAAAGTGGACAGAGACATCTCTTCCGGGGAATTAGGGGGGGATGAACAGCAAGCATGGGAGTCTCCATGTGACTAGACCCCTGGTGTCTCTGTGACATTTCAGTTGGAGAGGAGTGAGGAGCAGATGTTTGCAGTAAGAAGGGTTCCAGCTGTGTCCTCCCATTCTGGCTTCTGCTGATTCTCCCTCCTTCCTCTTTTATAGGGTTTTCACTCTTCAGATTTGGGTCAATTAATATAGCAGGTTTCATAGCCATTGTCACCAAGATTGATTCTTTCATGCAAGTCAAACTGCTAAGAGCCAGGTGTGGATTATTTTCGAAAAACTTCATGTTTTTTTGGTCTCAAGCAAAGGGTATTTTGAAGTACTCTGACAGGGCAAGTGTACCTGTCATGTGAAAGCATATGACATGGGAGAGAGGTGAGCTTCTGAGGCTATAACAGGAGTGAGCATCAACTTGAGGAGGGACATGCCAGTACTGTGGATGATGGATGCACCTTACCGCCGGGCAGTGGGCCTCTCCCGCTTGTCTGAGATAACATCTCATTATCTGCAGGAGCCTCTGCCTCACCACTGAAGGTTCTCTGCACCCCAGAGGGCATCAGACTTCAGTGTTTCATGAAGTACTTCACAGAGGAAATGAAGGTCAGCTGGTATCACAAGTGAGTAAGACAGCAAGTGTCCATGGCTACAGCAGTCCGTGGCTCACTGTGGTGCTCTCGGCAAACCCTGTTCTCAGTAATTGTACCATGCTTTGGCTGGGTGGCCATGGGGTAGTGGGGGAGGGTCTGGGCAAAGGAGAAAGAAAAGGAAGACGTCAACAACTTCCTCATTGGTGCTTACCAATGACACCAGTGCTCACAACGCATTCTCTGGGTAGTGACAATAGCAACAAGTGGAGCAGTGTTTAGAGTCCAAGCTCCGGCCTTCCAACTAGTGACTTTCCCACTAGACATGAGTAAGAAGGAAGTGGAGGAGAAACCTGTGTCCTGGGTGACATTCAATCTGTAGATCCCAATGAGAAATTTGCAGAATGCAGATTTAGGTGAGGACAATTATTTGCTGCTTAAAAAAAATGCCCTGTTATACATCAAGGAAGGCAGAAAATGCCACTTTAAATAAAAGGCTGGAAATTTATCCCACATGAATGAGAAAGAGGCTAGAAGGAGCACAGCAAACCTGTTCTTCAGAAAAAGGACATTGTTTTCCTGCCTGAGGGTGAAATTAATGTTTTGTGCAAGCATGGCAAAGTTCAACTGTCTGAGGTTGACCACTTTAGGCTTAGAGGAATCCCAGCTGCTCAAGGGATTGCTTGCTGTCATTGCAGGAAAAACAAAGCTAGCATGCTTTGTCCTCAGGCTGTACATGTTCCCTCAGCTTAGGAGGTCTCTCCTGCAGTGGGCACTTTGGGTTAATGACTCCCCATCATCTTGGTGGGCTCCAATTACCTGCAAGAATGAGATGACTTCCGTTTCCCGCACCTTACCTTTTAGTAGCCTTAGACTGGATGGGAGTGGTGTTGAGGTGAAGACTTCCAGTGGGATGGATTCTCTCCCACTTGGGGTTGGGCTACCAGCTGCTGTGACCTGCGACAGGGCTCTCTTTGCTTACAGTGTATTTGAGTTTTAGAGAGAGAGAAAATGACAGACATCTCCAGATTTAAGGCCCACATGGGTAGCATGTGGCAAAGAAACAGGCTACAGGAGTCATTGCATATTTAGGGATGGTGGCCAGTGACTCACACAGCACCTGAAGCAGATCGAAATTCCCTGGGTGTGGTGAATGCTGTCTCCCTCTGACAAGCAGGGAGGAAGTAACAACCCTCAAACACTCAGGCACTACAGGGATGGCTGAGGTGTTTGCAGCGGACAGCAAGGGGGCCTTATCAATGTGTATGCTCACATTGAGCCCTCTACCTCAAACCCTTCTGGCTTTGGAGGCATCAGCAGCCCTGGTGGTGACTCCCCGATGTGTGCTTGCAAGGGTCTAGGAACTATGAGGCAGGGTCTAACCCTCACTTGGGTGGTCAGTTCAAGGAGTTTAACAGGGAGACTGCACAGAAATACTTTTCTGTAGAAGCAGAAAGTCTCTATAGAAGTGTTATTACTCTAGCTAGGTAGGGGTGGACAGTTGTGAGTGCTGAGGTGACCCTTCCATTGCTTTAGTGATTGAGATATTGCTCTGTGCTCATTGGAGGTCTAGAATTGGTCTGTGTTACCCTCTGGTAAAGAGCCAACTGACTAGGATGAACCTGCCAGAATTGAGCAGAACATTCTGGCTGGAAAACTGTGAGCCTACCCTACGGCTCTGGCCCCTGGCCTCTGCCTTCCCAAGGGCACCAAGCACCTATGCGTCCTCATGCCAGGAGTGTTCTGTGCTCTGCCAGGCATGCCTAGTGCCTTAGCATTGCATCCTTTATCCCTGCCTGGGTGGGTCTTCCATGGAGCCTTCCTGGCTTTCTCCCTCCCCATCTGCCCAAATTCTTGATACTCTGATTGTACAATACCAGTCACTTTTCTCTCCTGGATTGACACACTTTGTGTCCCCACATTGTGATTGGTACCTGTCAGAACTATTTCACTGTCAAAGGCCCAGGAGATTCCTTTGTCTCATTGAATGGCGAGTACACAGTGACCAGCAAAAGTGATAGAATTACTGTTCACTCATGCAAAACCCATATATATATATATATATATATATATATATATGTGTGTGTGTGTGTGTGTGTGTGTGTGTGTGTGTGTGTGTGTGTGTATACATATATTAAACATGTGCACACCAAGCAGGTTGGCTTGACAATGGGTGAGTGTGGTGTAACACTCTAACACTCTTCTGACTTGGTAGACAGCAATGGTGTTGAGTGTTTTAGTCTTACATCTTCAGAGTTGGGATAGAACACATCAAACATAAAATTTATTATTTCATTGCTGTAAGGGTGCAGTGAAGCCATGCTGTGGGCAGCCATCTCTGTCACCATCTCCAGCACCTTCACCTTGAAAAATGGAATTCTGTCCCCCTTGTATACTAGCTTCATTCTACTCTCTGCTCTTGAGTGTGGCTACTTTGGTGACCTCCCATTGTAGAAATGTGTTTGTCCTCTTGTGACCTGATTTTTGAATGTAACATAATGTCCTCAGAATTCATGCATGTTATAGCATGTATCAGATCCCTTATTTTTAAAAGGATCAGTAGTATTCCACCATGTGGACAAACCACAATTTAATTATCCATTCGAATGTTGGGGCCCATGTGGCTATCCGCATTACCGATGGTGAATTATGTCTCTGCAAATGTGCATGTCCAAGTGTTCTACTCCCCACTTTCAGCTATTTTGAACATGCACCTAGGCATGGAAATGCTGTGTCAGGTCTTAAGTTCCATGCCTAATATTCTTATGAACTGCCATACCAAATCAAGTTTTCTGAAGTGCTTTAAGTTGTAATCATTTGGCTTTAGGAGATTTCAGGCCTGAGTTATTAATGTATTTAGGTTTATAATAGCCAGACAAAACCCCAAAACTTACTGTGCCATTGGCACGAGCAAGTGAGTAGACCATCTGCAACCAGATGTAAGCCACCTGACCAGACCTCCCTCACTCAGACATACTAGTGTTCCCTCACAGGTGTGAGCATGTGATCCGGAGGTTAACTGAGCATATCCATGTTGCTTTGTAGAGAATCCAAGATCTCATCCAGTGAGCACATGCGGATTGGAGGAAGTGAGGAGATGGCATGGCTGCAGATCTGTGAGCCCACAGAGAAGGACAAGGGGAAATACACTTTCGAGATTTTCGATGGCAAAGACAACCACCAACGCTCGCTGGACCTCTCTGGACAAGGTACAAGATGTTCCCTGTAGCTTGTCACACTCCTGTGAACACCCATGTAGATACTGAAAAGAACAGGGTGCATTAAATAATCTATGGATGTCATGACTTAGAGAAGATGACTTAAGAAAAATCAATGTATTAGTTTGATTACCCCTCAGTTTTCATTTTGTCAGTTATCTAGTAGACTGTCTGAGTGGATGAGAGTTAAACACATAGGTACATGAGTGACATATGGAATGTTTCCTTGCAGCTTTTGATGAAGCATTTGCTGAGTTCCAGCAGCTCAAGTAAGACCCACAGCTTGTTAACATTATTCCTTTTGGGGGTGGGGCTCTGCCTTGGGGTCATTCTGGTCACACACAGGGTCATCCATAAAAGCCTTAGTGAGTCCAAGATGCTCTGTTCCTGGGATGAAAATAGCAACATAAGAAATTCAATATGTAGCAGGGCAACCATTTTTCAACACTAGAAATGCGTTGAGCATTAAATTCCTAGGGCCATCAGAACCCTGGATTACTTTAAATGATTAAAATGATGGATTTCTCACACCGCCCTAATCCAGGTGACATGCCACACAGAGCAACTGTTAAAGAATGCTTCAGATTTTCAAATAAGAGTCTGAGATTTAGAGTATTAAAGGGAAGAACAGTCGTTGGCTCCCACTAAATTATTCAGATGCCTTTGCTGAGTGGATATGTGACAAGTGTGATAAATCAGAAACTGATGGTTTAACAAAATGCCTAGTGTCTAGGATATAGCTTAGTCAGTAAAGTGGGTCCTTAGAAACCATGTTTGAAAAAAGTAGCTGGGTTCAGGAGGGCACGCCTATAATCCGAGCACGGAGGAGGCAGAGACAGGAGCATCCTAGGGTTCCTGGCCAGCCAGTCTAGCCAAATTGGTAAGCTGCAGATTCAGAGAGAGAGAGAAAGAGAGAGAGGAGAGAGGGAGGGAGGGAGGGAGGGAGGGAGAGAGAGAGAGAGAGAGAGAGAGAGAGAGAGAGAGAGAGAGAGAGAGAGAGAATTCCAAATTATATGGTGGAAAGCAACCAAAGAAGGTACTTGATGTCAACCTTTGGCCTCCACGTGCACACACATCCACACCTCTACCAACCAGCACACACAAGTGCAGACACACAGACACCTAAAAGTCTCTAATGCTCTCTGGTGAATTTGGTGCAAAACAATGAGTCTTCCAAGCCTGGGAGCTTGCATGCTAATCTTCCTTTTGGTTTTAGCATCCTCCCCAACTCCAAAAGATTAGAGCACAACCCTTCTCCATGGGCACAGGTTCTGAACCCTCAGATCCAACCACGATTGAAAAACATTTCGAAGGCAATGCATCCCTACAGGCATTTTTCTTGTCACCATTCCCTAAATAATAGCAGTCTAAGAACTCTTTACATAGTATTTACTCCATTGGGTGTTGTAAGTGACTAGAGGTGATTGATGAGACACAGGAGGATGAGTATATGTTGTAGGTGAGTATACCTTTTCATCTCAGGGATTTGCAGGTCCATGGATTTTTGGTAGCCTTTGGGGTTCATCTCTGGAACCAATTGGGAGTGATTGTAGAACTGTGTCTCCTTAGACCTTTCTTGATTTGCTCTCACTGCTAGCAAACTTCTCACATGCATGGTGTACTTTTGGCAGTAGCATTTCTTACAGCTTTCTCTCTCCCTCTTGTGACTTCTAGGGCGGCTGCATTTGCAGAGAAGAGTGAGTACTGGTTGGGTGACCATGGGGATGGGTTGGGGAGGTACACATTTCACATGGTTGATTTAGTGGATCGATCAGTAACAGTAAACCTTCCTGCCCCAGGTTGAGTGATCCTTGATCTTTTAGCCTCTGCTCATCCCAGCCTTATGTCTTACCTGGTCCCCTTCTCCTCCTTGTCTGCACCTGCCCCCACAAGTTACTGTTCCCCAGATGCCAAGACTCTCTCCCTTCTTTGTACAGTCCCTGATGTGACCTTCCTGGTCATTCTTATTTTCTTGGTACCATTTGTTCCCCCATCCTGCACTGAGCCAGCTAGTCCTTGCCCATGGCCCCTGTGGTAGCTTTCTTCACCCATTTGTGTCCTCTCCTGAGGGTATGCCCACCCTTCCCCTGGTGTCAGCTCAGGCCTCCTGTGAGGCCTCTATGACAGTGCCTCCTCAACCCAGCTCTTTTTTCATTGTAGATCGGGGCAAGGTGATTGGTGGCTTACCTGATGTGGTGACCATAATGGAAGGCAAGGTGAGAGCTGACAGCCGGGGACACAGCTGGGATGAGTGTAGTGATGCAGGGTGGAACTCAGCTGCCATCATAGGGTGGGACACAGGGGAGCCTGAGAGCTGGAATCATTCCCCACTTAGCTTTCAGGGCACTCAGAGCTACCCCTCATTGTACTATCACCCCTCTGTCCTGAAACCCTGAGAACTTCTGCAAACAGAGAGGTGGGATAGCCTAATAGTCAAGATTGGGGTGCACCTCAGTGGTAGAGGGTTTGGCTAATGTGTGTGTGAGTCAAGGGGCTTTGCCCTCAGTACTGAGAAAAAGAAAAGCAACAGTAGCAGCAACAGCAGCAGCAGCAGCAGCAGCAGCAACAACAACAATAACAAAAGCCAGTTTTGCAAGTCCTTGAACACAAGGCATGTTGTTTGAGTCACAGACTTGGTAGAAGGACCTTGGGGTCCACAGGGTCTGATGTCACCTGGCTCAGGGGCTTCTCTGTATAAGGTCAGTTCCCATCTGTGGTGAAACTGTGAGCCACTACTTTTGAATGGACAGTCACAACTTCTTTAATATTAGAGGAGAAGGAAACCCGGCTCCAATTTCCAAGGTCATTCTAGAATCTATAATTGAAGTTTTAATTTGTCTCCCATCAGTGGAGTTATTGATATCTAATTGGCACTTCTACTGCATAATTCTCACTCAATGTCAGAGGGACATAGGTACTTGAAAGGACTTTATTAGGCCCAAATGCAAAATTTATAGGCCTCTTTTTAACAGTCAGTGTAAGCACAGAATGCCCCTGAGATGGAATACTGTGACATCACAAAAGATGTAATTGTGAAATTAACAATCACAGGCTGCAAGTGCACTGAGCCCAGGCAAGTTTGTAGTTGTTGCACCTGAGTTAGGAGATGTAGACAGTATATTCTCTGGACTTTCCAGGACTGGGAAGACAGATCCCTAAGTCTAAGTGTAAAGGAAGTTTAGGGCTAAAGGAGGGTTCATCTAGAGCAAGTACTTCTCCTAGAGAGAGAGAGAGTGTGGGGGGGTTCAGCTCCTAGCACCCACAGTGGGTGCCTCACAACTCTGGTACCTCCAGCTCCCGGGGATTTGACACCTTATTTCTTCCATCCACAAACGGCTACACTTACGTGTACTTCCCCATACACAGATACACAGGAATGTACATAAACAAGAATACAAACCAACTTAGAAAGCTTAAAAACAGGTTCAGTAGAGACAATAGAGCTAATCCATTTCCCAAGTTCAATCCCCCAGCTCAGGTTAGAACTTGGAACAGGCAGAACCATTTACACAGGTTTTTCTTGGGCCCAGCCCCACATAGCACAGGGCTCCTCTGCCCCCACCTCCCTTTGGAACCTTTGTCCATGAAGGGTGGTTGATGTAACAAATGATCAACAGGTCCCAGTAGGCACGACTGAGCTGCCACTTCCAGAGAGGAGCATGGCCTTCTTCGTCCTTTTTAAGTTCAGTACTGGAAAATTCCATACATGCGTGTAGTATATCTTGATTTACAATCCCCACCCCAACACCCATCTCTAATTCCTTTTCTACCTGTCTTTCATCATCCCTCCTTCCCTCCAAAGACCTTGAACCTCACCTGCACAGTGTTTGGGAACCCTGACCCTGAAGTGGTCTGGTTTAAGAATGACAAGGACATTGAGCTAAGCGAGCACTTCTCCGTGAAGGTGGAACAGTCCAAGTACGTCAGCCTGACCATTCAGGGGGTGACCGCAGAGGACTCGGGCAAGTACAGCATCAACGTGAAGAACAAATACGGAGGGGAGAAGATTGATGTCACTGTCAGCGTGTACAAACATGGGGAAAAGATCCCAGATATCTCACCTCCCCAGCAGGCCAAACCCAAGCTCATCCCAGCCTCCACCTCATCTGAGTAAAGGGATGCAGTGTGCCCTGGGCTGCAGAGATGGATGGGAGGGAGAGACATTTGGAAGTCTTAGGATGTCGTATTCTGTGCTGAGTGGATGCCAGTTCTGAGAGATAGCACATGTGGCAAGATGGGTGGTTGCACATTAGGCCTTTGATTTTGGCACCTTGTGGTTAAAATTCTACATTCAGAGGGAAAGTTAATGTTTTCTACAAAGCTGAAAACCTTGTGTGAGTCCAGGAGTGGAGGGCAATGGAGAGTGAGCAGAGAGAGGGCAGCTGCCATCCCAGGGTCAAGGCACTGTGGAGTGATGCTCAGCTAGTTCTAGCATGCAGTGGTCTGGGCCATTACTGCCATCCTGAGGGTGATGGTGGGGTCTGCAGGACACATCTCTGGAAACCCTTTGGAGCCTTTGAGCATGTCACTTGGGTTACCTTTTTTTCTTCTTGCTTTAGGCTAATAAAAAACAAACATATAAATGAAAGGCATTTTTGCTGTGGTTTCTGTACCAACATCCTGCCTACCTACATGTTCCTATCTTGGCTCAGTAAGTTTCTTGGGTTTCGTGCTTCTCTGACATGTGGACCAGGGCTCTCCTGCACCTCCACCCCAGATACAGATGCAGAGAGGGACCCCCAGTGAAGAGTCCTGAGAAATATGCATTCAATGAGACTCACAGACCATAGATTTAAAGACTGTTGTAGAGGAAAGCAAAATGCATGTGGCTTTGCTCTGTTCTAAGGCACCAATTAATTAGGCAGGGATTCCCTGGGAAGCAGCCCCTCATTGAAAAGGGGGCACTGTAGTATTCACCAAGTGAAAACGAGAGCCTGGCTGAGTGCAGACCTGCTTGGGTGAAGCAGAACAATGTCCAGAGTGAACACAGGCTTCCTGTATCAGAGGCCCAAGTGCTCGGCTATAAAAGTCTTCCCCACTAGTATCATAGTTGCTTTGTAGTATAAAGAGCTTCCTGGATTAAGTACATTTTTTCTCTTTGGGTCATTCAAATCTGTATTCATTGCTTTTATTGTTGCTGTGACCAAATACTTGACCAGAGCAACACCAGGAATTTTGGCCCCCAATTCCAGAGGACAATCTACCATGGAGAAGAGGACATGGCTGCAGGAGTCTGAGGCAGATGGTCTCCGTGTGTGCATGGTCAGGAAGCAGAGAGATGAATGAATCCAGGTGCCCGTCTCATTCTGTTTTCATCAGTCTAGAACCTCAGCCTCCATAGTAATGGTGCCTCCCATGTTTAGGGTGAGTCTCCTCATCTCAGTTAACTGAATCTAGAAACACCCTGTTGAGAGGACCAGTGTTGGCATAAGACACCCCAAGACAAGTTCTCAGTCAAAGGAGATTTACTTGCTCCAGAGGGACAAATGGCAGAGAATAAGTGGCAGACCAGAGATAGAGGGCAAAGAAGGAGGAGGGAGGGATACTTGTCCCAGAGGGAAAAAGGACTGCCTCTGGATAGAGAAGAGACAGGTGTGGCCCATAGGCAAATGACAGTTTGTAAAGGTAAAAGGGGAAACCCCATGTTGGGATGAGGTGTTTAATTTTGATTAGACATGTTAATTAGGGCAGTCAAAATGGGGCTTTGGATTGCTAGATTTTAATACTTTGATAGCTGAATCTTGGTAGTCAGCCTCAGGGGGAGGAAGTAGACAGATAAGGAATAGACCTTGGGGGCTAGCTTTAGGAAACTAACCTAGTGCTTTTTAGCAAAGAAGAGGGAACGGGGTAGAAGGGCAAGGCCTGTCAGAGCCATGTTTACCATGCTAGAGTCCCTTCATCTGTTGTACAACCAAGCCTTTCCTGGGGTGATACAACACACATATCTACTCTCTCACCCTCATCAGATCAGGAGCCATAACAGACCAAAGTACAGATGACACCAAAGTTCAACTTGGTGAACCAATGAGTTTTGTTTAGGGTTTCTTACAGGAGTTGTGGTCAGGGTAACTTACAGGAGCAGAAATGACTCAAAGACAGCTTTATCATCAATGTCCACCCCAGCATGGGTGACAGCTCACAAAGCTGCCAATCTGGAACATGCTGCATAGCTTGCAGGCAGCTCAACAGTTTGGAGAGTGTCCTTTCCAGGTGCCTTAGTTGGCATAAACCTCTTCCAGGAAGCTTGCTGGTTTCTGCTTCTTCCAGGTAGCTGGTTGAGTCTTCTTTGCAGCTCAGTTTCCTTCTGTCTGAGGGGGACTCTCAGTTTTTATTGCTTAATCTGGCAGGGAGAGACCTAGTGAATCTGGTCAGTTTCAGGGACTTCCTGAAACTACTTTGAGTTGTTCACCTTCCTGCTTAAGGAGCTTCCCTGCAGGGTGGAATGTTTTAATCTTGGGAAACTCTCATAGAACACTCACTTACAAGATGGAATGTTTCAATCTCAGGGAAACTGTTACACAACACTCACTCACAGGATGAAATGTTTCAATTTCTGGAAACTGTTACAAAACACTACTTAGGGGTTTGTCTCCCAGGTGAGTCTAGATCCTGTTAAGTTATAAGGGTCACAAAGGTCAATCTTTTAACATTTCCTTTGGCAGTTCTGAAACTTCAGCATATCTTACTGCAGCATGGGAAGTGGTGACAGGACTTGATCAGTCATTTGCCCTTCTCAGTCACATGGACAGGGTGGAGATGGGGGGCTGGACACCAGCACTCACCTGTTTCTGATACCTGACTGTGAATGCCACGTGATCAGCAGCCTCAATGGACTCTCTCCCTTCCCTACCATGATGGACTGCATCCTCAAGCCACGTGCCAGAATAAATCCTTGAGTTTGTAGGTTGCTTTTGAAGTAACTAATCAGCATGTGGAATGTAATTACAGATAACCTTTGTATTTCCTGGGATCTGGTCACAACACCCACACCAAACACAAGATGTGATTCTGGGGTGGGGGCTACAAAGTGAGTTCAGGCACATATCATGGCCTAGGATAAGTGGACCATCGTTGACTGAGGCTAGGGTAGAGGGGAGGCCTGCCTAGGTACCTTTTCTCCAGAGGCCAGTCATCTTATTTGCCCACCTCATCTCTAGGAGAGAGAAAGCTACAGCTAGTCAGCCCCTCAGCTGTGTCATGGAGCACAAGTTCATGAGGGGCTGGCTTTGCTGGGCCTCTCAAAGCTGCCTTTGATTTCATTGTACAGTTTGCTCTACATACAGGCTCAGACTTTTCTGACAGATGTTATTTTCTCAAAAAATTTTTATGTCATTTATTTATTTATTTATTTATTTATTTATTTTTGTGTGTGTTCATGAGCATGTACACATACCATGACACACATGTGGAGGGCAGGGGAAATGTGGCATGAGTTCATTCCCTCCTTAACACCATGTGGGGCCAGTTCCCTTCTCTCTGTTCTTTCTTGGAGTTAAGTTGTAAAATAATAGCACCCTCAGACATGTTAGTTTTTAGTCTATTAAAGATTCTTTTTTTTCTCAATTAGGTAAGTGGGGGCCACCAGCTAGCCTTCCTGTGATCATTCCCTAAGTAGCCACTAGGTGGTGCTGAGACACTCAGTATAGCCACCTGGCCAGCCTTCTTCCTTGGTGCAATCCCATCACTTAGAGAATGGAGATTGTTCAAGGTGTTAGACTAACCCCAGTGACAAGGACAGGTCTGGCAAATTACTGTTTCCTGGAAATAGCAGGCTGTTTGAAGGCAATAATACAGCGGCTTAATCTTCACGTGACTCACACTGGAAGGAATAAAGTACACGTAGTGAGATATTACAAGGCTCACATTGCATCAGTGAAGCCATAAAAGTGTGTGATCTATCTCTACATTAAGTCTGGGGTGTGAATTTTAAATATCCCATGTTTCAGAGTTGCATGACAAAGGTGGCAGGCTCCTGTATTTTTCAAAGCAGTAAATTACAACATCGGGAATTCTTCCTGTTAGCTCTGGATACGGCAACACTATCACATAGTGATGGGATTTGAATGGGGACTTCCTGGGTCTCCAGGGAGCTGTGAGCCCAGGAGTCCTTCTCTGTCCTTCAGTGTTCTTCCCACCAGGGCTCTGCGTATTGATCGTATCTGGGAGGGGTGGTACCCAGAGGGTTGGAGCCCAACCCTCACCCCCACATAATGATCAAACACAGCTAACTTGGCCATCGTTTGCAAGAGTTTTTTTTTAATTGATAGTGAATTGGATGAAAGATCACAAATGATAGCCTCATTTTTCACCGGCTTCAGGTGGATTAAGTTCCTATTTAGACTCATTGCCACTGCAGGATCACAGCCATATTTTTAAACAGAGCCTGTTGAAAAGTTTCATCAGAGTGTTAGGGTGAAGGAGTACATTAATTTTAAAAAATGCCCCCAAGTCTGCTCAATGTTTCCATGCCAAAGAAGTCACTGGCTGCTCAGTGTCCTATGTGACCTGTGCCGTCTTTCACATTGATCTCTCTGCTCATGTTCAGATATAGATGGACATTGTTTCTTTCAATACATTGCTGTAAAAACACCAACAATTTCCAGCAAGGTGTCCTAGTTAAGGACAACGGATTTTTACCCAGTAGGCAGCCTGACATTTCTTCTGTGCCTCAGTTTCTTTACCTGTAAAAAGAGAAACCAATGCACCTCATGCTAAACCATATCCCTGAGGACATAGGGATTTCACTCCATGACCTTTGATCCCTTGGACATGCCCCATCCTCCATCTCACCAGTGGGCCTCAGTTACTGTCCTGAATGTTGGCTCTTCCCACTGTATTCCCTACCAGTGTTTCTCAAAGTCTAATGCTCAGTAGTTACTCAGGTACATCTCAGTTCGGCGTGGATGTAGATGGGCTGAGGACCAAGTGTGGCTGCATGGCCATCTCCTGGCTTCCTGTCAAAGAGATGGCCTATGAAGAAAAAGCTGTACTTGGATCCTACACCAGCAGCAACAGCAGCTATCACCCATTTACCTTTTCCTTATCATTCTTCCCCTGTCCCAATCAAACTATCAAAAAAACAAAAAACAAAAAACAAAACAAAAAAAAACCCAGCCACAGGGATCATAAAGAATAACTGGTCTCTGGCCTCCATAGGGTAAAACGAACAACAAACAGTCCATGTTTGAACACATTAGGCTGGGTGGCAGCCTGCACGAGGCCAACTCTGAAGGGCCATACCTATAATCAAGAAGCCAGCAAGGTAGAAGCCTCATGCAGGTGTCTGTGGGTTTCAGGACAGTAGGGATGACCCATGGGCTATCGCACACAGACAGGTCTACAATTCAGGAGGGAAACAAGACTGTCTCCTGACAATCTGGCATGATGATTTCAAAGATCCCTGCAGGTGTGCCATCCTGCCGAGGCACAGAGATGGTTATGTGGAGGGAAAGCACTGAGTCGTGACTGTGGAAGTCTCCTGGAGGCTGTTTTGTGCAGCCAGATGTTTGGAGCCTAGTGGTCTGGCCAGCAGGCCAAGGTGCAGACCTTTCAGGTGGCTGAAGAAGTTACCTCCTGTGCCTTTGTTTTCAAAATTTCCTCAAAGAGAAATGAACTCCATGCACACATATCTGTGCCTTCCCTTCTAAACACAGAAAGAAAAAGGAATAGAAAGGAAGCCCGTCTTTTTCTGCTAATCTACTCGATTAAAGGGTATTTCCCACCTCTTCATTGTGGTCACCCGACTCAGTGTTTTGGGAAAAAACATTTCTACCTCTGCCTAAGGGATGAAGGCATGCCTTCATTGCATTAGCCATTCATGGCGTGAGAGACCCGCAGCAGAAGAGTCCTCAATACTGAGGTAGTGGTGTCTGGAATGGCTGCTCAACAGACATTCGAGTAATGCTGAAAGTTGGGGGTGAGCAGTGTTTCTTACAGCAAGAACTGGCTTCATCAGCTGATGAAATCAGATTGTCTCATGCAATCAGAGGTCACTCAGTTCTGTTCCCAGGTGAGTTTTATTTGGCATTATCCACAAAGAATTCCCCAGGTGAGATAATCAATGTGAATAAGAAGCTCGAGAGAAGTTCGTGCATGCACCAAATCTGTTTTAGGTATGTTTAGTGCTCACGCAGGATACAGGCCAGAGCCTTCTGTCCACTGCCGTTCCTGAGGGATATTCATCAAAGGTAGCCAAGCAAACCAGAGAGAGCAAGCCAGCAAGCTGTGTTCTTCCATGGTCGTGACTCCAGGTTCCTGCCTTGTGTTCCTGTCCTGACTTCTTCCTTCCAATTATGATGTGAAAGTGTAAGTTAAAACCAACCCTCTCCTCCACAAGCTGCTTTAGTCACAGGGGTGCATCCCAACAGGAGGAAAACTTCTTTGGCTCATCTTCTCCCCTCTCCCTTTGGGTCTGTCACACACGAATCTACTTACATTTTAAGTTTTATAATAATCTCAAGCCTTGGACATGGGTTTGTGCATGTGATCACACACACACACTCACAACATTGCAGTTAAAAAAACTCAGCCTTTTTTTCCTTCCCTTCCCTGATTTGCTGCATCTTAACCTGAAATTGATACGTAAAGTTCTCTTATTGATTTTGTCCTCTAATTTCATGTGTGGCTCTATTATTTTCCTTCTGAGAAAGACATGTATTCTTTCACATTTTTTATATTGATAATAGCACTAAGTGAGTAGCATTGTTAGCATCTTTGTGAGAATTTAATGTATAAATAGGGACAGTTGTTGGACTAGGACTCCCTAGCTGCCCACTTTACTGTGTCTTCTCAGTTTACTCCTGGAAATGCTATTGAGTTCATACTGTGGTCAGACAAATACAGAGTTCCTTTTGTTTTCCATGTTTGGTTATGGTTGACACCAGGGAAAGGCTGTGGTTACTGGTATGTTGTTATATCAACCCCTTTCCATGTTAAGTCTGATGACTACTATGTTTGCTTGGCTTCTTTAGACTGACAACCATGTTGTCTACAAACAAGTTTTTTCTTTTTTTCAGTTTTCACAAATTACAGTTTTCTTGATGCATCTGTGAACTAAATCTCCAGGGTTATGATGGGGTGGAAGGGTGTGCCCCAAGGAGCCAATGGATGTGGTGGTAGTCATTGCCTGTGCTTGCTGGAGATGATGTGCAACAGGATATGCTTGGGATGGGTACTACCAGTTATTTCATCAGAAAAAAACCCACAATTTTTAGTTGCTGTTTTTCACTTTAAGCTTGGAATGGAACTGTGCTCATAAATGTCCCAATGTGAAGCCATTCTTGAGGTCCTAGAATGGGCATTGTTTGGTAACATACCATATTTATAAATAAATGCTTCCAGATCATCTATAAATATTAGGGATGTTCACATGCATAACCCTATATCAAAAGCTCAGCCACTGCTGCTGGCTTGAATATTAAGAACAGATCATGTCTTCTTGGAAGTTTGGTAGGTCTCTTGTCATATTATATGGAACTTACATCCTTTGTGAATTGCTCCCAAAAAGGCTTATAAGAGAGTTGTGTGTTTATTTCAAGACAGTTAGAACAGTATTTTAAAGTCCTCAGTCTGTGTACATCTGTCAAACTCAGTACACTTGGATCTGATGGTCTTGTGCTTGAAAATTTTTGCGTTCTTGTAGTTAAACATTTGGAAGATTTCTGTGCTACTTAGTTTGCAATGATGGTTGTCAATAAACCAGTATTATTTGTTGTTAACCTTCTTCATGGTTTCTTTATGTTCTAGCTGATTACTTTTGCTTTTCTTTCTTGCTTTCCTTGAGGATGAATGCCAGTCTACCTATTTCCCATCTTAAGTTCTGAATTCCATCTCTCCTATGCTATCTTATATAGTTCCTATAGCTCACTTGTAGGACTCCTGGGCCAGCATGTGGGATTTTCCAGACAGGCTTTGAGCCTGTAGCCTGCGGTGGCTTCAGTGAGACGTGTCCCACACAGGCTCATCTATTTAAGCACTTGGTCCCCAGTTGGTGGCACTGTTATGGAACCTTAGGAGGCGGCCTTGCAGGAGGAAGTATGTCACAGGGGGCGGGCTTTCAGAGTTATGGGCTTACCTCACTTCCAGCTCTCTTTCTGCCTCGTGTGTGTGGTTGAGAAATGATCTCTCAGCTTCCTGATCCTGCTGTCATACCATCCCTGCCAACAGCGTCTAGATATCTAGGACAGAAGTCAAAATTACTCTTCCAAGTTGCTTTTGGTTATGGTATTTTATCCCAGCAACAGAAAAACAACTGATACACACAGCCTCTGAGGCTACAGCTTTGGAAAGAGGCTCTGTTAAAAATGCCCATTTTCTATAGATCTATGCTTTTTTTTTTTTTTGAACAAGAAGAGAACTAGTTAACTCACACTTCCCCATGAGTATGGCCCCAAGCCCATACTTAACACTAGCATTCAACCCTGATGTTTTACACTCTGTCTGGACTAGTGTGCAATGCCATGTGTCCACCATAAGAATCACACAGATAAGTTCCATTGTCCCAAAAAATCCTCCTTGCCCCATCTTTTTATCTCCCCTTATGCTGCCTAGTTGTATGTCAACTTGACACAAGTTATGATCATCAGGGAGGAGAAACACCTCCCTCAGATCAAGATATAGGCAAGACTATAGGGCACTTTCTTAGTGACTAGTGGGGTGAGTCCACACCTGGGCTGGTGGTCCTGGGTTCTAAAAGAAGGCAGGTTAAGCATGCCAGAAAGCAGCACTCCTCTCTGGCCTCTGCTTCAGCTCCTGCCTCCAGGTTCCTGCTCTGCTTGAGTTCCTGTCTTGACTTCCTTTGATGATGAGCTGTGGTGTAGAAGTATAAGCCAGATAGACCTTTTCTTCTCCAAGTTGCTTTGGTCATGGTGTTTCATTACAGCAATAGTCACCCTGACTAGGATATCCTCTCCAACCCCAGACCATTGCTGACCCATTTACCATCTCTAGCTTCTGTCTTTTCCAAAATGTCACAGAGCTGGAACCACCCCATACTTATCTTTCAGCTTGGCTTCTTTCTTTAGTAACATGCATTGAGGATTCCTGCATGTGTTTTCATGGTTAGGCTATACATTTCTTTTTACTGCTGAATACTGTCCCATGGTCAGGACATACCTCAGGCCCACTCATCTGCTGAAGGATATATTTGTAGCTTTTGAGTTTCAGCAATTATGAATACAATTGTTATGCAGTTCTGTATGAAGGCTTTGTGTATACACAAATTTTCAACTTCTTTGAATAGGTACTAAGGGCTATGGTTGTTAAGTCATATGTTAAGAGTGTTTGGTTTTATAAGAAACCACTAAATGGTCTTCCACAGTGTCTGGCATCTTCCATTTACCAACACTGAGTGAGGGCTCTTGCTTCTCCATGTCACTCTGTGTCAGTGTCCAGATACTGGATGTGTTTAGTGTTTAGAGGTGAGCATTGGCAGCCTTCAGCTTTTTTTTTTTTTTTTTTTTTTTTTTTGGTTGTACAACCTGTGCTTAACTTTGCTGTGCATATGAGCTGTGGCAGCAAAGCCAGGCCAGCCATGTTTTCTCCCTGTTTCTGGCTCCCCCATTTCTGTTGCTGGGCTTCATGCCATGCAGATACCAACAACAGGTATTAGCAACATCCTTAGCGTTTTTCAGGAGGGATTTCTCTACATCATCCTACCGGCTGTGTTTGAGAGGATGACCTTGTAAAGGGAAAGACTCCTTCTCATGTGTTCTGGCTTCTGAAGATGAGGACACCATGTTTGTGGCAGCTGGTTTTATTATTATCTAATCTGTAAACATAACTAATAATCTGCCATGTGCCCTCTTTACAGGACACCACTTAGACATGCACATGAATTCTTGCTTAGATATTTCTTTTTAACTCATAAAAGTTTTTGTGTTTACATGATTTTTCTGGTTAGTGAGTTCTGGGCTGCTGGTTGGTTTTCAGAGCTGTGTGGATCTAGAAACCACTGGAGGCATTCTGGAGACAATATAGAACCACTGGAATTTCCTATTGCACGTCACCAATACTATACATTACCTAGCCAGTCTAGTTCCAGCTCTCCAAGCCTTTATCAAGACCATATCCACAACTTTGTCCCTGTTCTTCCACACCTGATTTCCCACAATCCCTACCCAACTCATCTTCTTAAAGCTGGACCCCAGTCATAGTGCTCTCCAGGCCATGCTGCTACTCATCTGAATTATCCTGCTAAAGCCTGGCAATTAATTCAACACAGCCATCACTTGTTTCATTGCTAACCCTTAGGCTGCTAGAACGTCACAGCCCTTCTGCTTTTCTCTGTTGAGTCTGCAGCCACCCTGTTGTTGGGACTTCATCATCTTTCCTCCCCTGGTCCTGCCTCTACAAGTGAGCTTGCTGGTCCCTCAGCTTCTTGCTTTGCCATAGGCCTGGCTCATGTCACATGAAGAGGCTTCTGTGTAAGTGGCAGTGGCTTTGGGATCTCTCTTTCTCCCAACCATTTGGTCTCATATTTTGTGTCTCTGTTTAACATGACTGTTCAGTGCTGCTCTCATACTTTAACATTCCTATGTTAATGGGGTTTTAATTCCTCCAAGGGATGTTTATTCTTAGCCATTTGAATATTGAATTGCTGACTCTTCTGTACCTTGTACATTTCATCAGTTCATGGCAGGCTCTGGGGGACCTGAGATTCTTGTGTCTCCACATGGTAGGATAATCACCCTGCTCTTGCTATGCTTCAATTTTTCATGTTTGAGATCACATACTCCTTGAGGCCATGTGTCTGTCTCAGGCTGCTGTGAAGGGGAGACAGTCTCATCTGTACTGTGTGCCCCTCTGGTACACACTGGGACCACAAAGTGCTCCCTTCTGCCAGATCTGGTGACACAGAGGACTCATGGTTCTTTTCAGATAATGTGGTTTGCATATTCTGGTTTTTAAATATTTTTCTAAGGTTTCACTTCTACATCCTACTCTTCAATGCTAACCATAGTTTCTCTCCTCTCCTCCTCTCCTCCTCTCCCCTCCCCTCCCCTCTCCTCTCCTCTCCGCTCCTCCCCTCCCCTCTCCTCTCCTCCCCCTCCTCCCCTCCCACTCCTCCCCTCCCCTTCCCTCTTTTTTTTTCCTGCTAACTAGAAGCTCCCTCAACCTCTTTGCAGTGAGGTAGTTTCAGGGATGTGTGATCAAGAAAATAAAATTTCTTTACAGAATTGCAGCTATGGGTTCTACCAGATAGTGAGTTCCTTAAAACCATGAAGTCATTTAAATGGTAATATTTGTTCATCATAAAAAAGAAAGTAGAAATAAATATAGGAGCTATGGTGGGGGTGACTGTTAACTAACTCAATCATGGTGATGTTTTTACAGTTATCAAAATATTGATATGTGTACTATATATGTGGATATTTATATGTAAATTATATATAATGAATATATAATTTTTACTTGTCAGTTATGTCATGATAAAACTAGAGGGAAGTATTTGGATGCTAGAAAGCCAGTATCAGCTTTTTCCACCTGATCCTAGAAAGGAATCCTTGGTCTTAAACAAATGTCCTGGGCACTGCCTTTCTTCCTGTGAAATTGTTTTTCTTCTGGCCTATTTGCCTTCTATTTCAGTTTTTTACTCATTTGCCTTTATATATATTTAGTGGTAATGGTTCAGTGAGTGTACTCTTGTTGGAACATAGATACTTTTAAAAAAATATAAATCATTTTCCTTTTTTCCATTTTTCTTTTTTTGATTTTATTTTACATTGCAACCCCATTTCTTCCTCCTAACCCTCCTCCCACCTCCCTCACTTATCCCACCCACTTACCTCCCCCTAGCCTACCCCCAGTCCACTCCTTCTCATGGGTAAGGGCTCCAATGAGGATTCAACATAGCCTGGTACAATAGGTTTGGGCAGGGCCAGGCCCTTCTCCCATGCATTAAGACTGAGCATGGCATCCCACCATGGGGAGTGGGCTTCAACAAGCTAGCTCATGTACCAGGATAATATCATGATCCTACTGCCACTGAGCATGGCAAATTTTAAATTTGACAAGGTCTTACACTATAGAAAGGAAATAAAAGTAAAATATCAAGCAAACAGATCGCCTGGCTGCTGTGGCTGCAGGCGTGCACTATGATGGATAGAACCTGCATGGTTTAACCCTAGGGCAGCTCACGTAAACTTGTGCTGTAATATTTGGTACAACAGGTAGGAGTTACGGCTCAGTGCATGTTGATTTTGCTGCATAGTAATTGATCCTATTGAATCTGAGTGAATCTGCTTCTCAGCAAGGGACCTGGAGGTTGCCGACCTCCTGGGACTAATTAGTTTTCTGTTTCCCTCAAGCATGGCTGCTCTAGTAGACCATTGTGGATGCCACTCAGTGAATATGCTTGTCTACCCTGCAGACTCACACATCGCTACAGGTTTTCTTTAATTTGTGAGCTCATTATTTACTCAAGAGTCTTGGAACACAGAACTACTTTGACATTTAGCCATCTTTCCTCAAATATTTTTATGACAGACATTAAATACAGAGATGCATTTCCAGGGCAGAATTCAATAAATACATAGTTAATAGCAAACGGTTCCCCACAGGCTGCTGCTGTCATTACCTAGCTTTTGGGAGCTGGGGAAGGACAGAGGTGGCCACCATCCTCATAAGCCTGACCTCATTAACAGTTTTAACACAGCTGTCCCAGGGCACCAGACCTTATGATCAGTGAGGGACCCCAGCTGAGACTCTGTCTGAAGATGAGTTGGGCTCAGCCTTTGCAGTGTGTTTAGCAGGGTTTGACTCAAATCTCCCATGTCTGGGAACAGAAGGAACTTAGCGTTTCTGAGTTTCCCTGCATCATCGTGAACTAAGATGCAGCTTTAAATGGACATACAGTTTCTTTAGAAGATGAGGTTCTGCAGAGCAGGCCTGGAAATAGGGCTAAAAGGCCTTGCTTCTGGTTTCAGGGAAGAGCATATGCTTTTCCAGCTGCTGCCTGAAGGTATAACTTCTATAAGCCGGCATCAGGACATTGTGGTCAGGCACACCTGTGGCCAGCTTCTAGCAGGCGTGGCTTACACTGTCCCCTACACATTTATAGGGCAGAAAAACCATAGACCTCGAGCAGCATGAGTAGAACTGAATATTCATCACACAGCTCCCAAGGCCTGCCAGGGAAGAGTTGTGCACACATCCAGTTTCTACAGATGGTTCCTTAAGATGCCTCCTGGCCACAGAGCTTTGGAAATTCCAGGATGCCTAGGCCACAGAGTGATGAAGTGGGTTCTGAACAGAGAGCAATTTTAGTGGCTGTGTTGCCTGGGCTCAGTGGGAGTGTGGGCAAAAGTGTGGTCATTTCCCATAGACTCTCTCCATGACTTAGAGGGAGATATGCTCCAATTCTTAGCTTCCCCATGAGGATAGAAAGTATTAGAACACATATTCAACACCCAACTTTTAAAGATGAATGTAGATGCTTTGATCCTAACAGGGTATGGCTTATCCTAATTTTGTAGAGGACACTAAAAACAAAGATGTTGACTTGGACAAAAGACTCTGTGGCCAGGCAGATTTGGTGAGGTCTGTCTGCTTCATAAGGGCAATGAGACAGGCCTGGGAGGGGAAGCCTGTCTTCTGATATGTAGCAGTCATCATGGAAAGTCAAGAAGAACAAACTACAAAATATATTCCAAGAAAAAGAACAACACATGCCTTTAGAAACCCCAGTGCAATGGAAATAACTAATGGCTCTCTGCTCACCACTTAATATTTAAAGTAACACTAAAAGTTTTTACCCGAGTTTAGGATAGTAAAGGATACACTAAGTGAGAATAGATGGGGAAAGATAGAAAATATAAATAACATTAAGAATCAATCATTGACCTAAGAGTGCAATAGAACAACTAAAGATACAACAGAAATTTTAACAGAAAAATGAAAGTAGAGGAAATGGATAGAGAGCTTGAAGACAGGTCATAAACTCTGAAGGGAGAAAAGACAAAAATCCAAGTGTGTGTGTGTGTGTGTGTGTGTGTGTGTGTGTGAGAGAGAGAGAGAGAGAGAGAGAGAGAGAGAGAGAGAGAGAGAGAAGAGAGAGAGAGAGAGAGAGAGAGAGAGAGAGAGAGAAGAGAGAGAGAGAGAGAGAGAGAGAGAGAGAGAGAGAGAGAGAGAGAGAGAGAGAGAGAACCAAGGTTTAAGGGATCTGTGGGACACCATTAAGCTGAAAATTTATAGTTACAGGAATTCCAGAATGTGAAGAAGAAAGAAGCAGGAGACATCTTGAAAATCATGAATGGGTATTTCTCAAACTAAGGAAGGAGCTAGAAGCACTGATCCAGGAAGCTGAAATGACACTTAATAAGATAAATTCAAGGACACTGCCGTCCAGACACACATAGTCAAACTGCCAGAAACTAAAAACAACAAAAAATGAAAGCATCTAGAAAAAAAGACTTGTTTCTGGAAAAGAGAGACTTGAATTGTATTTAATTTTTCAAAATTAAGGTATAATTACATAATTTCCCCTTCTCTTTCCTCCATCCTAGCCTTCCCACAATTCTCCTTCTATTTTTCACATGCATGACCTCTTTTTCATTAGTTATTCTCTCTCTGCTCAGCATGTATTTTTACCTATATGCTTATAATCTCAGGGCTGACCATTTGGTATAGATAACCAATTAGGGGCCTCTTCTTTAGGGGGACGCTTTCTCTCACCCTCAGCATTCTTTAGTTGCCTGTAGCTATTTGTCTAGGGTTGGAGAGCAATGAGACTTCCTCTTTCCATGTTAGCATGTATATTGGTGCAATTATCTTCATTAAACTGTAATATTTTATTAATTCTTTGAGAATTTTGTGTAAATTATTTTGACCATATTTACTCTCACCCCTTATCCCAACTCCTCCAAGATCCACTCCTTTCTCCATATCCCCTTCTTCATAGTGTCTTTTTTTAGAAGAAACTATCTCCCAACAGATGACCTGGTCTTCTCTCTCTTCCTTGATGGTTCCTGATTGGGGGTGTACACCCTACGCTCAGTTGTTCTCTGCATTTTGACCAGTGTGACTTTCTGTAATGCTCTCTGTTGCAGGAGATGCTCCTTTGCTAAGGGGTGAGGACTATAGGGATAGGTTTTTAGGATGTAGTTAAAGATGATACTGGTTTAGGAAAGTGGCCGTATTAGTTTCTCCTCTAGACTCCATTGTCTTAGCAGCTACTGGTAACAAGACATAATTTTCAGCACAAGCTTTACAGACTTAAGGGTGGGTGAGATGTTATATTCAAAGTACTGAAGGAACAAAAGCATCTGCCAACCAGGAATATTATACCTGGCAATATTATCTTTCAATAATGAAGAACCAATAAAGACCTTATTGGAGAAATCCCAAGAAACTCACAATTATGTGTGATGTATAATTCTCATGTTTCACACGGAGCAGGAGGACTATAGTTGGTGACATTGCCTCTCATATGGAAAAATTGTTAAGAGAGCAGGTTTGAGATGCTATTATCACAGGAAAGACAGCTATGCAACATGATGGGTATGGGTAATTTGCTTGACCATAGTCATAGTTTCACGAGGTATCTTTATGCCATGCCTCATGTTATATACTTAAACATTCAAATAGATATATTTTGTTTACTTAAATCTATTGACTTCATTCAAACAGTACTCCATGCCTATTTTCTACTATCTGAGTCTTTTTTACTAAGTGAAAAATTATGCATAGGAGACAGAGATGACATACAATCGCTGCTCAAAAACATTAGAGATGTTTTATAAAAATCATCATGAATGAATGTACCAGATGTTGAGAAACACAGATGGTGGTGGGGTAGGTGGGGCATGGGGGAGTTAATTCAAAATGAAGTGTTTTCACTATCAGAACATGAGTGTTTCAAGTATTGTTTTCCAGGGGCAAGTACTTTAATAATTTGCAATATTTAATTTTGAGTGCCATTAAATTAGAGGGCTGGTATCAGGATACCCAGACTCCCATAGCAGCAGGGCCATCCTCTGAGAGCTGGGTCTCCTCTGTTGTGTCACAGTGAAATCAGTGGTTGCGTGGTGAGGAACCTGGGGACCTGTTATGATAAATCTTTTTGCCAAAAGCCGCCTGAGCCCCACCGCCACGTGAGAGTTTTACACCAGCTGCCCGTCCGAGTTAGGCCCAAATGAGTGCATAGAGAGACTTGTATTAGTTACAAAGCTGCTTGGCCAATGACTAGGATTCTCATTTGTTAGCTCAGTCTCAATTACCATACATCTATATATTTTATGGGACTTATCTTATCGGACGCCTTATTGGCGTCCCTCCTTGCTGGTGAATCACATCGTGCCCCTGGAGCAGGAGCCAAGGGGAAAAGAGGGCGACACTTTCTTTTTCCTCTTCTTAAATATGAGTCTCCTTGCTATGTCACTTCCTGTCTGGAACACCACTTCTCTACTACATTTCCCAGAATCCTCTTTGACTCCTAGTCTAGCCTAACCTGCTGTCTCATTGACTAAGCAAGTACTTTATTTATAAACATACACAGAAGTATTTCCCCCATCATCTCCTCCTTTCTGTCTAAATAAAAAGAAGGGTAACTTATCTTTTATAATAACTGAAGAAAACTATAACCATAACTATCTGTCTTTAACTCTATCAAAGAACACAGAAGGATAATATATAAACTCTAGAATTGACAGGACATCTTGCTACCTGGACAATCATCCAAAGTTCCTCTGTAACGTTGGGGCATCCATCTTTAGCCTATAGGCCATAGTGTGTCTAGCACACTCCTCCATTTTAACAGGAACCCTTTAGTTTTGTAAGTTTAGCAGTCATTTTCTTGTGGGTCCTGTATGTCCAGTTTATTCATCAATAAACAGTCCAGGCAAGAGCAGTTTCTTGCCCAAATGGCTAGTCTTGTCATGTTAAAAGCAAACTCCATAACGAGTTTTTTCGATGCCCATCCTCCTTTCTGACGTAATTGGTGTGCCAGGAGCAGTTGTGTCTCATTGCCAAGAAAAACCCTAAACCATTTAAATGCCTTATTTCTGTAAGTCTTTCTGGAACACCACTTCTCTACTACATTTCCCAAAATCCTAGTCCAGCTAACCTGCTGTCTCATTGGCCAAACAAATACTTTATTTATAAACATACACAGAAGTATTTCCCCCATCAGGGACCATTTGAATTTTGTAAGTAAAATGAGAACTGCTTCACGGAAGGGCTAGTTTAGATTGATTTATGTCATAACAGACCAAGGGCAGAATTGTAAAAGTATGACAAAGCTGATGTGGCTTTTAACATTGCTTAAAATAGTGAAAAGTTGGAAGAACACACCAAATACAATCATTTATTTAATGTCAGGAAATTATATTAAGCTCAGCACAGATCTAGGTATTCAAGTCTTAACAAGCTCACTTTTGTATGTTTGTTTATTTGTGTGTGTGTGTGTGTGTGTGTGTGTGTGTGTGTGTGTGTGTGTGTGTGTGTGTATGCTTACATGTATGTACCTGGTTATAGAAGCCAGAAGAGGGTGCTGGATGCCCCTGTGCTGGAGTCATAGGGGGTTGTGGGTGCTGTGAACCCAATTCAGGTGACTCTCCAATAGCAGGAAGCTCTTACATACTTAGCCATTTGTGCCATCTCTCCAGCCCTTCAACAAGCCTGTTTATCTCATTTTTAATGCATTTGGAATTTCCGATAAGAAAAATATTCACGAATGAGCTCTGGGAGTGATAGGGTATTATTTCCATGTCATCTATGACATTGCCTTTGAAATTCCATCGAACTAGCCATCTAATTGTGCCAAGTGTTCAAGATTTCAATCTAATACATGTTTATACATTATTCGAGGACACCAGGTTAAACAAATGTGTCATTTGCTAAAATCACAGGGTGTCTGGCATCCAGGAACCAGCTGCCAGTCTGGAAACCTATTTATTAGCACTTCCTGGCACTGAGACACATTTCTTCTCCTGCCTCCCTGGGATGCAGCCTGGAGAACGAACCATCTGCCATCTGCAGCCATGGCAAGATTCCTTCCTTGTGGCGTCACACCTTCTCCTGAACCCTGAGTGTGACTGAACATCAATTAGCAGCAATTATGTATGTGTAAAACACCACCACTCAGGACATCCATTTTTGCCTCTGTTTTCAGGAGTGGTTAGTCTTTCTTTCATACTCCACAGGTCAAAACATAATAGGGGTACAAATTTAATTAAAATATCCCACATGCCTTACCACATGGAACACATAAACTAATCAGTTCATAATCCATACCTTACAATTATCCAGAATGTGCATAACTTTCATTCTGAGACACATGATTATCCCATTCCTTTATCACTAAACCTATTGGCAAAACCCAACCAGCAAGTCTGATTTACTTATTGAAAGAGGAAGCATAATGCTTGAGTAAAGTACGTTCTCAAATCCCAGAAGGGAACTGAGCACATATGTTAAACATTCACCTGACCCTGCACATGGGCTGTGGAGTGGGGCATTGGCTCTATTTTAGATGCAGCAGCTTTGAGATCCCGTGTTGCTTGACTCAGGACCATAAGCATGTGATTTATTGGATCACAGGAGTCCAGGTTCTTCCTCCTTTACAGCTAGTACTGGTTCTAGAACAAGTCTCATGATGTGCCTCTACAAATCTGGCCCAGGCTTGAGTGACCTTCTGAGTTCCAAGGTCCTTGTTCCATGTTGCACTGGGAGATGATGTAGGCCTGAGGGGCTTACTGCATTCAGGTTTCACACGGTCCACTCCCCACTCCCCCTGCCCCCTACTCTGACCTTTTCTTCTTTGAAGCCTAGGGTATGAGGGGAATGAGAGGCCTGTGTCCGTAAACACTTGGTTAAGCTGGTCTCCTAAGGGCAGATCATCCACCCATGCAACTGTTACTATTCAGGCATCTGTACTGGCCTGTCCTTGGAGTTCTGACAGGACACACCCTCAGCTGCAGCCACTAAGAGTACCACCTGTGCATATTCACTAAGTTCCCTTTTAAAAGGGCCCCACCCATCTCACATCCTTTTCTCTTTCTCTCACTGTGTCTGTTCCCCCTCTCCTTCTACCCCCTTTTCCTCTCTCTCCCTCTCTTTCCTTCCTCCTCTCTCCTACTGCTCCTGTCTCCGGAGGCCAGTCTCCCCCCACTCCCCTTTCCCCTTTTTATGATCCCTTTCCCTAACAAAAAACCCCTCTGCTTGAATCCTGTCACATGGCATCTTTCTCTATCGAACTGCTTGTCTTAAATTACAACCAACCCTCAGTGCACAGCGTCCAGCATTTCTGCTTCCTTGTTCTTGTCCAGGCACATGTTTTCTTGGACCTTACTAGGGACAGGAGCAATGGCACCGAGAGCATCAATTCCTTGTATCATCTAGCTTTTATCATAGCACTGTGTTAACACACTGAGGCACTCGATCATGTATTTATAGCAAAATGACCTCCCTGTCCTCATCTAAGTAGATGTAGGCACAAGTAAGGATGACCTGCAATAGGATATATTAGATTTTTTTTTTCACCATGCTCAGACATCTTAGAAATGACTTAAGGGAAGAAAGGCTTATTTTGCTCCCAGCAGCTCTAGCTCCTCATGGTGTGAAAGGAGTGAGACTCAGAGCAGCTATGTCTTGATTGCCAGGAAGTAGAGTTGGCACATACCTGAGCTAAGTAAGCTGTCTTTTCCTCATTCCCCGTGTATTCCATCCAAACCCAGTCTAGAAGATGGCGCTGCCCACATCCAGTCAAACCCTCAGACCATAGTTACTCTTAGTGACACACAGATACACCTAGAAATGAGGGTCACTAATTTTCTAAATCCAATTGTGTTGGCAAGTGATATGTTTGTTAGGCAAGGGTGGATATAACTTTTATGAGAAATAAAAGGATGATAGAAGGTTGGGAACAGGCCTGAATTTCAGGAAACACTGTTAAGTTTACAAATAGGAAATGCTCCCATCATACAACCAAGGGCTGGGTTTGGAATGCAGAATGGGAATCTAAACTTGGTTTCATTTGTCATCAAAGCTGCCATGGTGCTTTACTCAGCAAATGTGCTGCAGCTTTCAGGAAGGTTTCCCTGGCATCTGGTCTACCTGGTCTATCTAGTCTTCCCCACATCAGAAGACTAAAGTCTTTTCAATGTCTCTCATGGCTACTTTGATATCTGGTCTACCTGGTCTATCTAGTCTTCCCCACATCAGAAGACTAAAGTCTTTTCAATGTCTCTCATGGCTACTTTGATATCTCTTATTTGGGGGGGAGATGACAGAAAAATATGTATGTAGGGGTATTGCAAAGAGAAGATTTTCTCCAATTCTTTCTCCATCTAGTTAAAACAGCTGTTTCTGGAACCACCTGCCCATTTTCCTTATCCCCACACCATCAAAGTCTCCCTGGAGGGGAGGAAAAGCAAGTCAGTAGATTGCTGCTCTCATCTTCTGCTTTTATTTGCCTTGGAGTTTCAAATTCACATTCTGAGAGGGCGGACCTCACATTGGCCTCAAGTACGGTGCATTTAATAGTGGAAACCATCCAAGCTACGGCCCTTGAATATCAGCTGAAGGTTCTTGAAATAAAGATTCTCAGCTTTTTTTCTGGCTTAGTGCATTCTTTGTGGGGCTGAGACAGCAAACCCCAGTGTTTTATGAGATTGAAAATAACTCATTGGCAGAGTGAACATGCTGCAGGTGTGAATTTGAAGTTCATTGTGGCCCCACTCCAGTTTTGACACGTGGACCTCACCAGCTGTGAATGTCCAAACTCCAGCTTCATGATTAGTGGGGACTTTGTTTCATTTCCTGACGCTGAGCTCAGGCCCAGACATGTCTAGGAAACTGTGGCTTAGCATTAGTGGATTGACAGCCTCATCCAATTTTCCATACCCTGAGATCTTTTGTGTCAAAATCGGACATTGATCCCCTTTAAGAGGAATGAGATTCCATCTTACTGAAAATGTCACACATCTGAGAGATTATTCCTGGTCTAGTGTTGTCATGCCATACTTCAGAACGGGAAGACTTTGTTATTTTTAGAGCAGAGACAGTCGTAGGGTGAAGAGGGGTAATTGAAGATTGCTGTGCATGGGGTGTTTTGTGCCAGCTCTCTGGCAGTGGCTAGGAGGGGTGAAGGGTGGGGCTGAAGCCTGCCATCAACGTGCCCTTATGCAATATGAACAAATGGTCTCCACACACAGCAGGTGCTCGCCCTGTCAGCACACTCTCCTAATGACATTTGCAGTTGTGTTTCTTATGTAACTGGGTATTCTATAAATAATTCTAAGTCCAGCAGTGGCTTGTAAAAGCCAAAGTTACCCAGCACTTTGAGAGTATCAGGATGCCAAACTTTTGTCTCAGCACTTTCGGATGGGGCATCAACCAAAGCCAGAAGTCCTCTTCTGAGTGTGTTTAATGCTTCTAAGAAGGAGCACAAGTTGCATCTTTGCTGAAAAAAGTTTTCTTAAATTATATTTAGAATAAAATCTTACTAGAGGAAGTTGTGATAAATATGTAAAATGGATGAATCAGGAAGAGATGAGGTATAGGAGGGGGCTAGAGAGATGGCTACAAGTTAAAAGCTCTTGCTGCTCTGGAAGAGAGTGGCAGTTCAGTTTCCAGCAGCCAAATCAGGAAGCTCACAATGTCTGTAACTCCAATTCCAGGGGATTCAATGCTCTTCCCTGGGCTACAAGAGCACTTGCATATGCAAGAGCACTTGCATATATTTGAGAGGGTCCATGCTCCTCTCAAATAAAAAAAAAATCTTAAGGCGGAAATGAGTTTATGTTGTGCAAATTAAACATTCTTATTTCATTATTTAAAAATAAGTTCAAGCGGCTATGAATCAACACCTCTGTCTCTAGGTTGTCAATATATTTTATTTAAAAAAACCTTCTGTTCTTTAAAATACTCATAATTTATATTTACTAAATCGTTAATGAATATGCTACTGACACTTGGCTATGAATATAGGCTTTTGAAACATCAAAGCCTATCCCCGGTGTCACACCTCCTTAAACAAAGCCACATCTTGTAATTCATCCCAAACTGTCCATCAACTATGAACCAAACACTCAGATATACAAACCTGTGGAATCCATTCTCATTGAAGCCACCATACCACTTTTTCTTCTTCTATCATCAACTACAAAACCATCTGATGTATCTCATTTATTTCAAAAACAGTCAGAAGGACATTATGAGTACAGCCCAATAGCATGGTCTACAGGGATTTGGTGGAAGAAAACGAAGACTGAAAACCAAGAAAAGAATGAACACATAGAATAGAATGCCATGGTTAGATCCTATTCAATTATCAAAAATATAGAAATACATTTATTTCTAAGCTCTGTAACATTAGAAGACAATGAAGAGATTTGAACCAGTCTTAAAGAGATGTGTGAGATCCCACGTGGGTGAAAGTCTGTGGAGTTTTAGGAAGGGATGGGAAGGAAAGTCACTTCACTCTCCACAGGTTTATAGTATGTTTAATTAAATAAAAACGACAAACTACTGCACTGTGATCACTTGGAGTACATTAAAAATGCCCCCAAAGCTGTTCTGAACACATGACAGCTGCAGAAACACAAAAACCAAGAATGCAAGGTGACATTTTCCACGGCCTGCCAGATACATTGCTGTTGCTGGCAATTCTGTTAACTCCTCTAGAGATATTTTATAGTTTCTTCTGTGTTTTCATGTATAGTCTCTTTGGGTTGGGTTAGGGAACCCAGAATTAGTCCTGGGAAGTCGAGAAATCATCCACTGTATTGACAGGGACTTCTGTGCAAGCGAACGAGGCTCCTGGCAGCAGTTCTGGAGGGCTTAGCGCCAGCGCAGCACAGCTGAGAGGTTCCCCAGAGCACAGAGTTGAAAGGACTTTGTGTGTCACTTAAAGAAAAGCACAGAGAAAGAGAAGAGTGCAATAAACAGTAATGTGCACTCTGTAAGTGTCTGTGATGCATGTTACCACCCTCAGTTTGGGAGGTGTTGGGTGAGGTTGGGGTCTGCTTTCCTGGTAGCATTCTGGTAGACCTGAGGACTCAGACAGCTCTTGAGAAGAACCTGACTTTCATGGACACTACAGAGGGTTTTTAAAGGATAGGTTAAGTTGTTCTTCCTCTGTCTATCAGCTTACTTTTTGCTTTAAAGAATTGGGTGGGGCTGACCTGGAGTATGCTATTTGTACACTTGTGCAACTTGCACATTTTGAGGGGAAGTACTGAAATGTAAACTGTCGATCTCCTTGAATGTATCTGCGTGTAGTTTGCAGTCTTGCTGGACGTGAAGGAACTGATCACCCTTGAGCATCAATCAGCCTGAGAAGAAAGAGTGAGCATTTGATGTCCATGCTGCTATGCTGGTATGTTCAGGGAGCATACCCACCTGCTGAGGACAGAACAGTGTCATCTCAGCCACATTAAATTTATTAAAGCAGAATTACAGCCAGTGATGGGGGAGAGATTCCAGGAAGTACTCAGTGTCAGGAATATCTCAGTTTATGGATAGGTAATCTATGGATGAAGGTGTTGACAGATACATGAGGTGTAGGGGCTCATGGCAGCCAAAATGGCCAGGAAGGATCCAGGCTCCAGCCCCCAAGTTATAGTACATAGATTCCTAAGGGTGGGTAGGATAAGGTAGAAATCTAGAAACCAAAGAGGTCTTTGGATTGTCTGAAGGTAATCACTGTAGAAGCTGAATGGTAGAAGTGTGATATGACTCACCAGTGGGACCTGGTGGTGGTGTGTGGGTAACTTAGAACCAAACTGCGGACACATAATACCCCAGGGTCACTGGACATGGGACAGCACCAGTGAGATTAATAACTCCCTGAGTGTGAACACCTAGTTTCCTGCCCACTCAGGACAGGAGTGGCCCTGACCCTGGTGCTCACCTTGGTGGAAAAGTTTCTTATTTTGAAGAAAGGAGCCATTTCGGGGGAGAAGAGTAAGCTCATGATTTCGGACAAGGTTACTGCACCAATATCTGGGGACAGTTTGCCTTTGAAGTCAATACTACATGAGACTGTCTATTAGCATGAGATAGACCAGGAGCGATGTGTTAGCCCCCTGTCTCAGCCCCACGAGGTGGATGTCAGACAGGAACAACTTAAGGGGGTTGGGTCTGTTCTGTTTTGGTTTGAAGTTTCAGAAGTTTTCAGTCATTGAAGTAGGCAAGGCTGGTAGAGCTTATGGGTGGTGTGAGTGCCACTGGGCTCTTCATGGCATTTGGTGTGTCAGCAGGGAAAAGAGGCTCAGACCAGGTTAGACACACCTTGGTGTCCTACTTGTAACAGACAGACTCCACCTCCAAGAAGCTTCACAGCCCCAATGAAACATCACAGTCAGACAGAAAATGTGCTGTTAGTGACACTTCCCACTCAAACCATATGCATGTGCAGTGCTGGGACCACCACACATAGTTTAATAAGATTGTGTAAACAGATGGAGGGATAAGAACAATGCCTCAGAAGAGATGGTCAGAGTACATTGGAAGTCAACGAGGCTGCCCAACCAGCTTGTAACTTGCTCAGTGATTTTTCTTTTTCTTTTTTCCCCCTAAACACAATAATTTTATTGATTGTTTGGGAGTTTCATATAATATACCACATCTGGCTTTTTGTATCTGGGGATGGAACTCATGTCCTTATACATATACCTCAAGCATTTCACTGACTGAGCTATTGCCCCAGCCTTGGCAGAATTAAGTGCTTTTTATAAACACTTAATTTGAACAGAGTAGTGGGGATAATCAGGTAATTTTTCACTAATTAAACTGAATGACTAGCAGAAGTTTATTAGCGAGAGCACTAGTGCTGTTGGTAGTGGAATGAATAACGTTTTAGAAAATAACATGTGAGAGCCAACGGCTCCTCACAGTTGTTTTCAGCCCCATTCTTTGAAAAACTTCACCTCAACAAATGTAGAAATTACATTTATTTGCTGCTGAATTAGATGTGATGGTACACATCTGTAATCCAGTGATTACGAAGTGGAGGAAGGTGGTTACAAATTCTAGGCCAGTTTGGGGCATTTATCATGATTTCATTTCAAACAAAACAAAAATCCCTCTGAGGTAGTTCACGTCTGGATATTTTAACCATTTCTATATAGACCTTCATTTGTGAATTCCTTATGGTTCAAATTGTTTATACATCTGAAACTATATTTTGAATATAATACTGCTTTATAAAGGTTAAAATTTCTATGACTGAAGAGATGGCTCAGTTGGTCTGCTCACGATACAAAAATAAGGACATGGATTTGGTTTCCAAGGACCCATGTAAAAATCTTCACATGGTGGCATGTGCCTGTAACCCTAGTACTAGGAGGCAGGGACAGGAGGACCCCTTGGGCTTGCTGGCCAGCTAGACTTGCTGAACCTATGAGCTCCAGGTTCAGTGAGAGACTCTGTCTCAAAAAATAGAGTGGAGAATTATTGAGAAGAACACTTGATATTGATTCTGGCCTCTATACATACATGTACCTACATATACATGTGCATATACACAAATTTGACATAGCTATTATAAGCTGTAGCATCTTGGGATATTTGCTTAGCAACTCTTTACATTTTCTTATCTTTAAAACTAGGGTAAAAAGGCTCTTTGTTATATGGGACTGCAAAAGGGACCAATAGAAAAACCAAGACTGTTTTTCTTGGGGACATTCGGCATAGATATGATGATGGAGGTGATGACAATTGTGATGGCAATGGTAACAATGATGACAGTGTTGGTGATGCTCAGAGTCCTCATGGTGGTGATGGTAGTGATGATGATGGTGATGGCACTTATGGTGATAATGTCAACAGTAGTGATGGTGAAGATGGTGGCAGTATTGATGGTGGCAATGGTGTTGATGACAGTGATGATAGTAGTGATACTGTTGAAGGTGGTGATAATGTAGGTGATGTAAAGGGTGATGATGATGATGATGATGATGATGATGATGATGGTAATGATAATGGTGATGATGATGGTGATGACGATAATGGTAATGCTAGTGAAGATGATGATGGTGATGGTAACAATGGTGACAATAGTGGCGATATTAATAGCGATGATGTTGGTTATAGTATGTGGTGCTGATGCTGAGGATGATGATGAGAGCAATGATGATAATGGTGATGATGGTAAAGTGGTGGGGATATTCACAGTGATGATGTTTATAGCATGATGATAGTGATGTTGGTGATTATTATGATAATGACAATAATTTATCTCCCAAGAAGATGATAGCAATGGTGCTTCCTTAGATTGCATCACGTGTCTTCTTAATATATGGGGATTATAGAGAACAGAAGTTCATTCTCTAGAAGTAAAAGTGTCATCTGTAGTAAGAGACCCTCTTAAAATGAACTGGAACCATGGACGTGTACCCATGGGGATGAGGCATGGCATGTACCATCTGTTAAATGGAGTTGCCCACTAGGATCTTATCTAGAAACTTATTTCCTTTTGTGAAAGAATAAATATTTTATTGTAAAAGACAGACAATGTCTGTGAATTCTAACACATTAACAGAAGAAAACCATCAGGATTGCAAGTAATTAGTTTACTGTAGCATGCTCTATGTAGCTAACTTCTCTCAGGGGAGACAGAGCACTTTCAATCACACCACACTTAACCTTTTCTTATTCCATTTATCAAGCTGAGCTTTACAATGGATGGAATTGTCTGGGTCTAACTTGCTTTGTCTTTTGGTCTCAAGGAGAGATTTTGTATATTTATTTCCCCGATAAGGGGCTTTTATTTTACCTCAGAAGTATTTAGTTACTCAATTACTTTTGGATTTAAACTACCTCCCTTTAGCCACAAGGGCATTTCCACAGGAATATTGTGTTCTTCCAGCCCATGCAGGCTATACTACCCTGTCAGGGCACTAAGTGCTGCCCATCAAATTCAGGACACAAGACAAATGGAGATTGTTTTCTGACTGACTATGGATTGAGGATGGTGTTTCCTAAGCAGATTCTTCAAACTGATAGATAACAACTTCATAGCATGATACAAGTTACTGTTTCCTCTAGAAACTCCAGGAGATCCAATCTCCCATCCATCACTATCTAGGGAGAGCACTCACAATTCTAGGAGTTTTATTTTCCTCTCAAGTTCTAGTTCACTGCTCCATAGTCCTCAGTGGAGGGGCCTCCTCCGCAACAGGAGGGAACAGGAAGTAGCTGGTGGGGGGTTAATTCTTTCCCTCCTTTACCCCTTCTCGCCTCACCCCCTCCAATTATAGGGGAAATTGTCTTTGGTGCTTCAGGCTGAAGCCATTTTTCTGTGAGGAGAATCTTCCTTTTCAGACAAGTCAATACCGTGTGCTGGAGATAGCCAGCCACTGGAAAGACGTGGCTTCCGTGCATCTCCCACTCAGCAACTTCCTCCACTCGTGTCTTCCACTCCAGCCTTTCGTGCATGGTTGTGCAGTCACAAGATGCTGGTACATCTCAGGGTCCCTGCTGATTCAATCTGGCATCTCCTAGGCTTCATCTCCCTTCTGCCCCCAACCCCCGGATTTATGAGTTTCTCACCATTCAAAGAATCTTCTCTATAAGAACCCACCAGAACATACAGAGCTGCCCTGGATTGCAGGAGAAGGCATATGCAAACGAATTAGGTGACATGATTCTATTGTCTCCTCTTTTCTTCCAAAGACAATTAATATATAAAGTTTAGTCTCTCTTATCAAGCTGCTTGTTTACTCATCTCTGCTGTGAATTATGGGGATTTTGTGTCAGATTGCATATATCAAGTTCTGTCTCCACAAGCTGTGTTCCTCAGCCTAGTGACTAATGAAAGTGGCTGGCTTTATGCTTCTCTTCAGGTTCACAGAGACTTTAAATGCTGCTGGTGCGTCTCTGCCAATTAATATGTTGAACTTAAAAAAAATAACAGAATGGAATGATTAAAATGCTACTAAAATGATCTATAAATCTCTCACTTTAAGAAAGGGCAGCACACATAGTATATTATAGTCACAATATAAGTGGGAGTAATTAGTCTCACTCCAATTAAAACTGGAATTAGGACTATATTGCATTCCGATATGTTGTTATTTTTAGAAAGACAATAAAAGGCAGGAAGAGTGTCAGAGGAAAGGCTTCTCTCCAGAACTACTCACTAAGAAAGGCTATAGGCTCCAAAAGGGTGGCTGTGTAACCAAATGAGAGTCCTGGACCTTGACTCTTCTGCTTGTGTTGTAGCTACTCATAACAGGAACATATTTATACATCAGAGGAAAATTTCTTGAATTCCCAGGATGCCTTGGTCATGTTCCACAGTGCTCCGCAAGTGTCATGTCTGGCAAAGTGACCTTTGCACCTTGTCTCCACAGGAATGGAATGTTTGTTACTGATAAAGATTGTGGGAGCATCTTGCATGTCTCCTGTGTTCTCCAGGTATGGATTAGAACCCACAATTGCAATGAATGGTGGGTACTCTAACCCAGGCAGGGTGAGCAGGGTGACCCCTGACAAATAAGCTGAGACGCTGGAGCTGAGGAGGCCAGGTTTGTTGGGACAACTCCTGTCTCTTGGTGTGATTGTCAGTCTTGGTTGTTGAGGTTGATTGCATCTGGAATCAACTAAGAAACAGCTGGGCACACCTGGAAGGAATGTACTTGATCAGGTTATTTAAGTGAGAAGATTCACATTGGGTGTGAGCAGCATAGGTAAAATGAGGGCCTAGGGAAAAGGCTTTACTTTTTGCCTACTTGCTTTCACTCCGTGCTGGCAAGTTCATCTACTTGGCTTGTGTCTTGTTGTTAATCCATCTACTCAGTTGTAGTTGCGGTCATTCTTTGGACATCAGAATACAGCTTCTTTGACCTTCCAGATCATATCTTGTAAGTCAATCTAATAAATCCCCTTTTAGGGGTCCAGACCAGGCTGGTGAAACCCATAGAAAAAGCTGACCTGAACAAGAGGGAGCTCTTGGTCCCTAGACTGATAGCTGGGAAACCAGCATTGGACTGTTCAGACCCCACGAATGTGGGTGTCAGTGAGGAGCCTCGGAAACACATGGGGCCTCCTGTAGTAGATCAGTACTTATCACTAGCATAGGTATGGACTTTGGGAGCCTATTCCACATAGAGGAATACTCCATGAGCCAAGACACATGGGGGTGGGCCTAGGCCCTATCCCAAAGGATATGACAGACTCTGAAGACCCCCCCCCATGGAAGGCCTCACCCTCCCTGGGGAGCAGAAAGGGGTATGTGATAAGTAGGATTTTAGTTGGGAGTGGCAGGGGAGGAGGGGAGGGAGGGGGAACTGGGATTGACATATAAAACAATCTTGTTTCTAATTAAAATTTAAAAAATGGAAAAAAAGTTAATCCCCTTTTAATATATAGTCATTATATTGATTCTGCCCCTCTGGAGAGTAATACAGGGAAGTGTGAACAGGGCACTTCTATTTTCTTGGTGGTAATATGAGGATCGATAACTGCTTCCAAAAGCATTGTTATTTTTCATTTTCCTTTAAAAAGTTAATATTGTAGCTTAGCACAGAGTAATGGGTTTCATCATGGCATTTTCATACATATGTGTCATTGTTCTTGACTCACATTTGTCTCCCTCACCTGAGGCCCTCCAATGTGTCTCCTTTACACTGTCTGGTTCTTCTCCCTTCTCTAGTTAGTTTCCCCCTCTGCTTTCATGCCACGTGTTCCGTTATCCTCTCTTGTTCTCTCTACCTTAGATGTTTTCCTCCCCACTTATGATCCCCTTATAGTTTCATTAGCTTCATGACATTCCCTGCTATAAATGTATGTGTGTGCATGTGTGCACACATGCACGCACACACGCACGCACGCACGCACACACACACATACGTATATATAATTTTAGGGTTAGATCCCCCACATGAGAGCACACATGCTGTACTGATACATTATCCATCTTTCTTAGTCTGGCTTCTTTTACTTTGCACAGTGCTTTCCAGCTCTCTCATCTTTTCTTGGAGATGTGATTTTTGCTCAGCACGGAGGAAAAATGCCTTTAATATTCTGAGCCCTCAGGGTTATCCTGAGGAGACATGGGATCAGTCATCACCTCTGATTGGATCTATCCTTTTTCTATCAGGAGTGGGGCAGCTTATTTCAGACCATTCTAACACTGTGAACACAGATAACTGTTGAGCAGAGGGTCCAGGAGACACAAAGATGAGAACACAAAGGAAGTACCAACAAGAAAAAGGGGCAAAGAGTTGTGGAGGGTGAGAGCCTGAGTGGGCAACATGGGAGTGGGTATCCTCCATGGGAGACACCCTCAAGAGATGCCTGGATAGGAGCAAGTGAGGAGGCTGGGGACACAGATGGTACCTGTCTGATCTGTCTGTGCTGCCTGTCTGGGCACCTCTTGTCTGGGTGGTGACAACCTGCATCACCATTCACCAATTATCACTCATAAGCCCTTCTTGTAAAATGTTACTAGGTGCCTGGGGAGTCCCAGTGAGTGACTTTTAAAAAGAAAGCAGTTCCCTTAGGGGACTGGGCTGAAATGAAGGACCTGAAAATGTGTGCTCATCAATAAGCCTTTTCATGGTGCTGAGAAAGCGATGTGCTCATGGAAGCATAACCAAAAATGCAAAGGACAGACACATAAAAGCTCATTTAATTTAATTAGAATCAAATAAAAGGTGCCAGGAGAGGACTCAGCACAAGGCCTGGCTTGTTGTAATGGCCAAAAATGATTAAAATTTACTGAGAAATTGCCGTGCTATTATGTGGTTTGGGCTTTCTAAATCTGCTAGCTCTTGATGTAAAGAATAATACAAAGATTTAATAATTATAACATTTATTGGTTTACTGTAATTCATTTTATATAGTGAATATGTGTATATGTATATGCAGATATGAATGTGTGCACACACGTATAGTAAACATATCTCACACATAACACTCACTTGCATAGTGATGAGGCTAAAGCAATTATGTATGTATGTAATTATGTACTTTTACCATGTGTTTCTTGAACTGTCGCACAGCTACCCAGAGGACTGATGGTTGAAGAACCTGAGGGTAGGGTAGAGTTCCTATGCTAACTGCTATCTAAATGCTAGGCTGACTTCTATTCTGAATATTGGGACTGTAAGTATGGAATCAGCTAAACACCTAAGATAACAAATGAGAAGGTCATTCAAGAAACTCTCTTAGTTCAGGTTTCTATTGCTCTAAAGAGACACCATGACCACAGCAACTCTTATAAAGGAAAACATTTAATTGGGATTGGTTTAAAGTTCAGAGATTTAGTCCATTATCATCACGGCGGGGAGCATGGCAGCATGCAGGCAGACATGGTGCAGGAGAGTAGCTGATAGCTAAGAGTCCTACATCTTGATCTGCAGGCAGGCAACAGGAAGTGACTGTCTCACTGGGCAAAGGAGACTTCCAAGCCCATCGCCCACAGTGACACACTTCCTCCAACAAGGCCACACCTCCTAATAGTGCAACTCCCTATAGGAAGCCATTTTCTTTCAAACCACCACAGGAATTTTCAGGATGATGATTTAACCAGTCAAACTTGGTACTGTAATGATTTTTAAAAACAAAAATTTCACTGGGTTTGATGGTGAATCTCAGCACTCCAGAGGCAGAGGCAGATGTATCTCCATGAGTTCATGCCATCGTCATCTATATAAGAAGTTCACAGACAGCCAGAGCTACATAGGGAGGACTTTATCTCAAAACAGATTGCCAAACCACTTCACCAGTTGGGGTTTAGGGTTCTCACCAGGAAGGGACCCCAGGAGCTATGAAGTAAATTGTAGAAATATGACAAAGGATCCTGTGAACCAAGTTAAAGAAAACTCATAGGTATGGAAGAGCATACTTGCTGGTTTGATTTTACAAGTTTAATGAAAAAGACAAATTGTGCACTAAGAAAGCCAAAGATGCAGACTATCAAGTCAGAGAACCACAGCTCAGATAATTCCAAAACACAGACATGGACAGTCAGACAAGGTGGGTAGGACAATCCCCAATGAACTGACAAATATCACTCACCATTTACTTAATGACACAAATGTTCAGCAGTGACCCCTTCAAATTCTTTTAGGTAAGGATATAGGTCAAATGGCACTCCCATTATTACCAGAAATAGAAATGGATGTGACCTATATGTTTTGGTTTCATTTCTGTTGCTATGATAAACTACTCTGACAAGTAATAATTTAGGCAGGGAAAGGTTTAGTTATACTTCCAAGTTATGGTCTAGAAGTCAAAGTGGCTAACTTAAAACAATTAGTGATCATAAGCACAGTCAAGATCACAGAGAAATGAACACATGCATGCTTACTGCTCAGCTAACTCGTGCTCACTGTGTTTCTCCACTTTTTAGACAGTTCAGGACCCTCTGCCTAAGGAATGGTGCCACCCACAGTGGATTAGGTCTTTCCACATTACTCACATTTATTAAGATTTCCCTGAAGACATGTCCACAGCCCAACCCAACATAGACAATTTCTTAATGCAACTCTCTTCCTAGGAAAAACTTATATCAAGTTGACAAAGCTAATCATCACACTATGTTTTAGATTAACTCAACAAGTTAAATATATGTGTATACTGTCACAAATCATCTATTTCTGAGTAGTACCCCCAAGAGTTGAGTACCCTAAAAGTCTACAAAAAGGGCATTTATAACAGCCATGTTCACAGTGATGAAAACAGCTCAAACACCTTCAGGGACTATGAAGCCTTGAACTGTCTACTTGATCTCTGACAATTTATTTAGTGCTGGCAAGTGAAAGAAATGGAGACAAATCTGGAAAAAAAACACAAAAACAAACCTAGCTTGCAGAGAAGTGTATGCATGCACTTTGGAAATGGGCTTGGTGGTAATTGTATTAGTAACTGAGAAAATGCATGGAGGATCTCTTCCAGCTTGCTATTTGGGTTTACTAGTGAAGCAGATATCTGCAGAATGACTGACTGTTGGCGGGTCAGGGGAATGTGGAAAGAGGAGGCAAAGGGAAAAGTGCACAGGAAATAGAACATTGAGTAACACGAATCCCTCAGTCTAACATGGCAGCTATGGGTGTGCACAGAAATGAAGAGAAAATAAAACTGCCTACAACAATCTGTTAAGTGGAAGAAACTTACTCAAAGACTATAATATGGATAGCATTTATTAAAAAGAAAAGGAATAAGCCTCACATACCTGGATTATTTCAGTAAAGTGTTCAATTTATATGCTGAGCTTGATGGCATAAGGATTAGTTGTGACTTACCATCCAGTTATGTCCCTCAATTTTCAGACTCCAAACAAGCCAACAAAGGAGACATAACCCAGAGAATTATTAAGTTTAAATAGAAAATCCTCTTGTCAGACACATATGCATGAAGCAACTGGTGTGGCAACTCCAGGATCGATTATTTCATCTTGTATCTGTCACCCATATGAGTCTTCCCCTCACAAACATTGCACTAAACCTACCTCGGTGTGTCTCCTCCTTTGAGATTTATGCTTCCTTTTGGAGTATGGGGCTGAAGACACTCTATAGGGGAAATCGTGATTCACAGTTGGGGTAGGAGATAGTCCCATAAATCATTTCCTGTAGCTTGAGTGCCATCATTTCAGCCCAAAGTGAGCAATATCATGTCTGTTACTTACAGAGATAGCCAGGAATTATTGTCTCAAAAGCTAGAAGGCAGCCTCAACCATACTGCTTCTTTTCAGGATTAGAAGCTAAGTTTTGGGATGAGATATTGAAATAGCATGCTAGAAAGCTAGATTGATGGTGGAAAACAAAGACTCTTCTGCAACAAATATGGATGAAGACTCCATTGTGTGGGAGAACACATGATTCATATTACAAGAAATGTCTCATCAGGTGTTGCTGGTGACCCTGCTTAGACACCCCTTGCAGGAGGGGGTGAGATGATGCAGCACCAACGACTCAGGCACTGGGAGTCAGTAACAGAGCAGACTCATTTATTAAGGAAGTTAGGCCTGCCTTTATATCCCCTTATAAGGTTCCATTGGCTCAGAAAACTGACTCTGCTGCATTGTCCTTTTCTCATTGGTGTCTCTGGTCAGGTGTCTCTCCGTCAGCACTCTCTGGATGTAGAGGCAGGCTTGGCTCAGGGAGGAAGTGCTTGCTGCATGTGCTCATGCAGCCTGGCCTGGGCAACTGTGGCTTGGGTAGGCTGGATGGCTGTTTCTCCTACAATTAGGCAGAGTTTGCCTTCCAGTTAGATATCCACTCTTAGCATAGGACCTAAGTCAATTATAAATTCCCCTCTTGCTGGATTTTAAAAGGTGAGATTAATTTTCCTGGTTGAGGGCAATGAAAAGGTTTAAGCCAAACCATGGAAAGTTCTTTGCTTATGCTTCCTGGGCTCTGGCCATTCCAATCCTTTCTTCCTGAGTGTGCCTTCTCTCACAAAGCACGTATCTTCATCCTCATAGTGGCAATCACCTTCACCCTGCTTTTATGCAAAGACGTCTTCTATATGCAATGGTGACCACACCTCTCCTAGAGGGTCTTAACTGCTGGTGGCAGAACTGGCTTCACTCCCACATCCCTACCCTCATTGCTGCTGGTTATGTCCCCTAAACTCTTTCTATACTCTCCCAGTATCACCCATGTTGCTACCATGTGAAACAAAGACATAGAGCCAAGTCATCCATGCTGTCCAGCCACAATGCGGACGTGGATGATGCCTGGAACAGTGGAAAGTCTTCTAAGTTGAAGAGTTTTGTTCTTACTGATGTCTTTGGTCTTTTCATCCTCAAATATCCCCAAAAGACTGTGCTGCAGAGAGGCAGGAGATTCACTGTTTGCAGCCTCCTGGTTTCCACCACCAAACCTCTGCAGTTTTCCTGCCACACATGCCTTACAATTTGATGAAGATATCAGGAGCTCTGTCCTCCAGCACCCAACCTCCTTCTGTATCTCTGCTTAACGTCTTCCACCAACTCCGGGAACTTGGTCCAGGTCTGCTAGGTCAGTAGACTGCCATGGGCTTTCAGGGTCTTCCTCCTGCCTCCATGAGAATAGCCAGCACAGCTTGGAATTACTTGCTTCCTTTTCTGGCTCTCAAGTGTCACCGACCATGTCATGTGTTTTCCTAAAACCTACACCAATCGTTTCCTACAGAGCATCTGGTACCCTTGTTGTTTAGGATAGAAACTGTATGTTTCTGGTGTTTCATCCTCCTCCAGAAAATATATCAAACACTTAGTTTCCATGGGGATCTTTTAACATAATCAATCTTAACATTTCTCTGTACCCACAAATGAATCAGTATAGATAATGGAATTTTCTTATTTGCATCAATGACCATCACTGTTGCCCTTGCCACCAGGGTCAAGTGCCGCCGAGTCATCACTGGGAATAGTCAGGCTCCTCCCACAGAGTCAGATTTGCTTGCTCCAAGGAATTGGACCTCAGGGTCCTGTTGCTGTCCCAGGTGGTGGAATGAGGCCCCATTCTTCAGTGCAGCTGTATCTTTCTCAACTGCTGACTTCTGTGTGAGACAGTGAGTCAGAAGAGCCTGGAGTGGTGAGAAGATCATCCATTCCACCCATGTGCTCCACAGCTCTGACACAGAGAAGTGCAGTTTGTGTTCATAATTAGAGCAGTTTATTTGTGCGTTTGCCTTTTCTCGTGTAACATCCAGTATTTCCTTACACTGTTCTATGTTTCAAAGAACCAGGGATGCATCTTCATATCATACTTGTTTATTATTATTGTACAGGGGTGTGGGTAGGGTATATGAATATGGGTGCATGTGTGCCACACTGTGCATGTAGGGGTCAGGAGACACCTTTTTGAGTTGGTTTTCTTCTTCCCCCTTTCTGTAGTTGAGGGGTCTTGAACTCAGCTCATCTAGTTTGTGCATTAAGGACTTTTACCTGCTGAACCATCTTACAGTTCCACCTTCTTTATTTTGTTTGTTTTCTAATTTATGAACTTCTGATTTTATTGTTATAGATTTACTACTATTTTTATTTCTTTTTTTGTCTATTGTTGATGGTTTAATGCATTTGTAGTTTTTCATAATGAGTTATAGAGTATTTTTTAATTTTAAAGATTTTTATTTATTATGTATATAGTGTTCTATATGCCAGCAGACCAGAAGAGGGCAACAGATCTCATTACAGATGGTTGTGAGCCACCATGTGGTTGCTGGGAATTGAACTCAGGACCTCTGGAAGAGCAGCCAGTGTTCTTAGCTGCTGATCCATAATATAGTATTTTAAACTGGTAATAATAACACAATGATAGGTTTGTCTTCTCTCTCTCTCTCTCTCTCTCTCTCTATTTCTCTCTCTCTCCCTCCCTCCCTCCATCCTTCTCTCCCCCTTTCCCTCTCTCTCTGTTTCTGTTTCTGTGAAGGTGAGTTGTGGCCAGAGGTCAGTCTTAGCCACAGTTCCCCAATGATGCTGTCTATGGTATCTCTCACTGACCTGGAACTCTTGGATTTGTCTAAACTGATTGATCATCAAGCCCCAAGGATCTTATGTCAATACTTTGCTGGCTCCAGGATTACATGTGTTTGATCAAACTCATGACCTTGTGCTTGCATGTCAAGGACTTTATAAGCTTAGGCATCTCCCCAGCCCCCCAAACTGCATTTTGGAGGGGTTATTACTGCTTTGAAAGGACACACACACCAGACAGAGGGGTGTATGGCTTCTTGGGAAGTAATGCTAGGACATGGAGTTTGGTGTGGAGCCCCGTAGTACTTCATATACTAAGACAAAAATGATTAAAAATGATTTCCCCATGACAACTATTGCATCCCCAGTACCAGAGGCTGATGTCTTACCCACATATGATTTTTTTAATTTTCAGAAAGCTCTTCATGGTGGGCTGGAGTGTAAAGGTTTGCTTTGCCAGGAAGATACTCTAAAGCACAGGCATTATCAGGTATCAGTCCTGATTAAATATTAACAATTAATGTAAAGAGAGAGCAGTATACAGGGCACACACATTCAGAGATCTCTGTCTACCAGATGCAACTCAATATCATATCCACACTGGACTGGCATCTTAGGCTAATTTAGCAGTGCCACTACTGACCTTGGAGTCCCTTGATCTTCGCTGTACCCCAATGGTTTGGCTGTGGTCAGGCTGCTGCGGGACTCCACCCTTCATTGCAGGTCAAATGTACAACACATTATCGTCTGGTGATGGGCTCCAACCCCATGCATGACACCCATAGGACCATTTAGATCTTCACTAAAATAAAAATTAATCCAGATGGTGGTCCATCATGGAAGCAAGTCTGTTACATCTGGCCCATAGCACAGAAAGCTCGCGAGAGATTCTTAAGCCCTGTTGGGATTGTCCCTAGCAAGGAACATGAATTCCTACCTTCATAGTTACAGGTAATGGTGAGATGCCCTTAGGGAGGAGATGGCCATCCTACTTCTGGGACCAAAGACAAACCTTCATACTTCTTAACAGTGGTCTGTGTATTCGTAAGGATTCTCTAGAGTAAGAGTATTCACAGAAGGATTCTCTAGATGTAGAAATGGGATTATTAGAAGGACTTACTGGCTGTGGTCTAGCTAATCCAACAATGGCTGTCTGTGAATGGAAAGTACAAGTGCCCAGTAGTTGTTCATTCCAAAAGGCTGGGTGTCTCATCTGGTCTTCAGTATATGCTGGAATCCCAAAGAAGTAGGCTCTCATGCCAGGGAAGGAATGAACTTGATAGCAAGGTGAGGGCAAGCATGCAAAGAGCACATGCCTTCCTTCTTCCGTGTCCTTATATATGATATAAGGTTAAACAATATGTAGGCTTCTAGCAGAATAAATGGCCCAGATTAAATAGGTATCTTCTCACTTTAAGACCCAGATTAAAGGTGTGTGTCTTCCTGGCTCCAGATTGGATCAGAGGAGTGTGCATTTCCACCTCAACCTCAAGATCTGGATAAAAGGCGTGTGTCCCTCTGCCTCAAAGATTCAGATTAGAAATTGATCTATCTACTTCAAATTAAGCAAAATCCACTCATAGTTGTGCTCTCCATTTTTAAATTTTAGATGCTGCCAAACTGACTAGGATAAACATCACAGTTATTTGGCTAACATAGATGTGATGTTAGCTTATGGGCTCTGGCTACGAGCAGGGTGCCCTCGTCAGGGGGCATCCTGCCATTCATCTTCGATGACACAGAGGAATAAACAGACCACTGTTAAGAAGTATGAAGGCTTGTCTCTGGCCCCAGAAGTAGGATGGCCATTTCCTCCCTAAGGGCATCTCACCATTACCTGTAACTATGAAGGTAGGAATTCATCTTCCTGCCATTCTCTCACTCATGCTCTAGCAATCATGGCTAGAGGGGCACATGCTGATTTGTAAAGACAGGTATGGGCAGGATGCTCCTAAGGGTTAGGGCTGAGCATCTAACTGTGACTCAGTTGCTAGGATAGGAGCTTAAGACCACATGGAGCTGACAAACAAATATGCATTCAATAATACCAGGGTGGCAGTGAGAACCACTGAACCTGGCTGTGCAGATTTTTTAAAACTTCATTAATATCTGGGCAGTGGTTTGATAATGGTGGAGGCAAGGAAAGTCTGCACCCTCCCTTCATTGAAAACTAATGAGGCTGCCTTGACTTGGGTCCCTCTGGAGTCACAAAGGGACTTTAATTTTTCATCTAGCACTAGATATTGTGGCGCTATAATTAATAAATACCAACCTTATTATCTAGTCTGGCTTGAAGTACTGAAATTCCCCTGTTGCTGAGAAAAATGTTTCTGTTTTGTTTCTGCCTAGTGCTCTACTCTATTATGGAAGAACACATAGATATCACATCCCCAGCTCACACTTGTCTTCTTATCTCTGATATGTTCAGGGATTTTATGGAAAAAATCAACCCATTTACATCCATTCTTGGGTTTTGATGGCTGGTCCTGGATTCACAGTCCTAACACAGATTCCAGTGCCCAAGAGGGATTTGGATACAGGGGGCAAGACAGAGAAAAAGGGGCACACAGGGAGCTTCTTGAAGATAGACAGTTAATATCTGGGTATGAATGGTGGCTGCTTGGCTGTGTTCATTTGGTAATCATTCGTGAGCTGTATGCTTCTCACATCCTCACTTTCCATGCATGCTTATTTGCTTAGAACACAGGATTCAGGTGCTGAGGTCATGGTAGGTTGAGCAGGAGCTACAAAGCTGCTTGCAGACACCTTGTCCTTACTGACAAATGCATCATTTTTGGTATTTCTACAAGCAACCTACATCACAATGGATGGACCCAGTTTGACATGTCATCACTCTAAGCCCATGGTTTGTACTCAGTTTCCTCTTGCTATAGTTTAGACAAATGGACAATGACTTGTAGCCACCACTATAGTATTTTATAGAGAGCCTTTGATTCTCTCTCTCTCTCTCTCTCTCTCTCTCTCTCTCTCTCTCTCTCACTCTCTCTTTACATTTTTAGAAAAATGTTAATCATGTAAATTTGTGAGTCTGGTAAGGACATGAAAGTTCGACTAAGGAAAGCAAACTAGATTTTTGTCATTAATTTTATAATGCCAGGGTATATTTAGTGCCAAAAAGATGGTTTTCCTGCTCAGAGTCAGGTTAATACCTCCCTACGGAGGTTTCCTTCTTGGTGGGCCATGGATTTCTTAACTCAGTGTTGGCTGTGGTATCACAGTAGGGAAAAGACTGAGCCCAGAACACCCTTCAGAAGCATCCTCTGTTGCCATGGAAATACTTCTTGAGCATCTCTGTTACCATGGACACCCTCTTACGAATCTTGTTTCCTGAAGGGGAAGGTGGGAAGAAGGACTCAAGCCGATTTTCAGTTAAAGCCCAGATGGTGGAAGAGCTTTGTGGTGCCCATCAGGCACTTAGGCCATCAACGGACACCTGGATCTTCCCAGGGAAATGGATTTTCCTGCAGTTGGTGTCCATGGCATCCCTTCTAGTATTAAAGCCTCTTTGGAGGAACAATGCCTGAAGCATTAACTTTCAAGGAGCATTATGACAAACTTGCCCAGTGGTGGAGGATAATTCAGCTCATCTATTAGGCATACAGATAATTTAAATATTATTGCTACTTAATTCCACTGCAACACATTCTAAGAGCACTGAGGTAAAACGGCTGGGGTTTTGTTAGACTCACTTGATCTGCAGTCAAGAAAACAGTGTTCTTTGTCACCTGGTGAGCCTGGTACCCCCTCCTGGAGTTGGGCTGTGTAGCAGATGTAGCATGGACACTGACAGGATATCCTGTCTGTCTGACACCTGCTCTCTCTCCTCTCTCCCACCTCTCCTTTCTTCCCTCTCTCCCTCTTCTCTTCTCTTCTCTTCTCTTCTCTTCTCTTCTCTTCTCTTCTCTTCTCTTCTCTTCTCTTCTCTTCTCTTCTCTTCTCTTCTCTCTCTCTCCTCTCCTCTCCTCTCCTCTCCTCTCCTCTCCTCTCCTCTCTTCTCTTCTCTTCTCTTCTCTCTTCCCCTTCCTCTCTCCTCCTCCTCCCCCACCCACCCCTCTCTGACCTCACAGGGGAAGGACCTGGCAACTCAGCCTTATAGCAGTTAGGGAAACTGAACTGGAGAGCAGCCCACTGACTCAAAGGAACACCTCAGCAGGAGAGCAGTGGGGTGTTTCACATCTGGTTATTCACAGCTCAGAATGACTTTGTACCTTTACTGGGTTGTTATCAGTTGCTGGCATTAACCAGGGTCATCAGAAAACTAAGTTACCAGAAGAAACTGCCCATATTGCTCATAAAAAGCCCTTTGCTGTGAGGGGATGTCATTACATTGCACCATACACTGACACCAGAGTTTCCTGAACCTGATCTGACGTTGTTTTCTACCAAGTCCATGTAGACAGTATCAGTAGTCACGGGTAGTAAAGGGGAAGGTATGTTCTCTTATATTTGCCGAGTACCTTTATAGTCCTGAGAGTGCTGAGTGTATGAAGGGAAGAGTTCTGCACAGCATTAGCAATGTGCCTTCACTCTGGGCGGTGGTGGCTGTGGAGGCGGTGGTGGCGGTGGAGGCAGTGGTGGCGGTGGAGGCGGTGGAGGCGGTGGAGGCGGTGGAGGCGGTGGAGGCGGTGGAGGCGGTAGTGGGATTATGTTTTACCTGAATGCACCTCAAAATGGTGAGGCGAGAGCAATACTTTGTAATTGTATCCAGAAGTCTTCAGTTTAAGGTGGAACCCTGTGGGGAATGAGATTCAGTTTGCTTCCCCTTTGAGAGTCACCGGCTAACATGGCACTGGGAATCCTCATCAGCTAAGGTTTGCTGGGTGACACTATTCCTTTCAGCGTGTATATACTTGGAGATGGAGGGACCCAGTGTATCTGGTCAGTTTCAGGCACTTCCTTTGAGTTACTTATTTCCTAAGCTTAAGAGCTTGCTTACAGATGTAACATTTCACCTCCCTTTAGGATATTCCCTTGTTTACCTCCTTTCTAACACTCTGTGTCTTAACACACTTCCCTCCAACATTGAAAATTGCAACCCGCTACACAACACAGCCTGAATCTTCTGATGGAAACGCTTCAATGCTCTGGTAGATAAAAGTGCCAGTGACATGTCCACAGAGCAGAGGAGGAGGTACTTGGTGACTAGGGCCACCCCTGAGATTCCCAAACCATGTCATTCACTGTTAGCAAGAAGAATAAATTCTAGGTGTTCATGGACACACAGGCCCATGCAGGGGTCCTGATGTGGGCTTTACTGTGGAAGCTAGACAGTCCACAGACAGCAAGTAATTGGTCAGGAAAGCATAGAGCAAACCTGTTGCATATGAAGTCAGGGGCTTTGTGTTAATTTAAATTTCTGAATTGTTTACCCTGTATTTTGTGGACACATCCTCATCTTTCTGTTATTACTCTAAGTACAGCAGTTTGAGAGTGCAGTGACTCAGAGGAGCTGAAACTAAAGTAGATTTGCATCCAGAGTGGTTGACAGCTGGGAGTTTGATAGTCTATAGAAACTTTCAGATTTGTCTTTTCATGTGACCCCACAACATAAATTGCTAAGCTGACAAACTCAAGCTGATGGACTACAGAGGGATTTTATAATGAATGTTTTTTGTTGATCTAGGAAGACAGTTTGGTGCTGAGTGTCAAGAAAAAGAGAGAAGCATATAGTTTTACTCCCTGTCCCCAGGCCATGATGGAAGGAAGGGTTAGGTACTCTGCTAGTATTCTATGAAGGCTAAGTGCATAGTATTCTGGGAGAATGAGTTACACTGGCCAGGTCAATGGCTCATTTGCCTTGAGATGTTAGAGATAGCGGAGAAAGTTCTGTCCAAATCAGTCCTGATACACAAAGGGACTAAATATGTCAGGGACAAAACTCCAGGCCAAGAAGCTAGGACATGGCTTCTCCTACTGTGCTAGGCCATGGCTTCTCCTACTGTCGATCACCAGGCAGCACCAGGGTTCATGAGACACTAGGATTGAGTCTGTACTTTTAGAGAGATAACAGTTGGCTTTTATACCTCAATCTGAGTGGAGGAATCCAGCTAATCTTTGCCCCTGGTTACTAGTTCACACAACTTATTCTACTAAAGATGGCAATGTGCTATATATTTGCAAAATTTAAAGGACTTTAAATGTCTTTGCAATGAAGGAGTGAAGAATTGAGGGATTAGATGTGTGCACCCAAACTTCAACACTATATGTTTCATGGGTGCATATACCAAAATATTATATATTAACTCATGAATAATTCCATGCTTTCAGTTATCAGTTATAACTTAAAAATTTTAATGATGTAGTTGGCTGCCCTGGGATCAATGTTCTTCATACTGATTTACATGATATTAGCATTTCCTATAGACACATACCCACTGGATATTCTGTTTTGTGTGTGCTGTTTCTACGTGCACTGTACATACCTTTTCTTTAGATACAGGGAATGTTCTCTGTCATCTCACACATGGAGTTTCCTTGAATTTGGTCTCTTATAGTAGATTTGTGTAGATCTGTCTTAGGCAGCCTCCAAGTGCTCTAGTGTGGTAAGAGTTGTGGTTCCTGTAGGGATCTGAATTAGGATATCTCTCTTAAGCTCCTATATTGAATACTGGGTCCCAAGTTGGGTGGTGTTAGGAGAGGCTTAGGAGGTGTGGCCTTGCTAGAAAAAGTATGTCACTGGGGTGGGATTTCAGGACTCAAATCCTCTCACCTTTCCAGACTGCTCTCTTTGATTCATGCTCGTGGTAAAGGATGAGAAATCTGCATTCTGTTCTGACTGCAATGCCTGTGGCTTGCTGCCACACCTAAACCAAAATAAACTCTTTATTCTATAAATTGTGCCAGCCCTGGTATTTTATCACAGCAACAGAGAAATAACTAATAAAGTCCCTTTGTGCAAGGGACTGTGCCCAGGCTTTGTGAATGTCAAGGCTGGGTAGCATGGTACTCACTAGGTCTGTGTATCCAGTCACAGGATCTGCTAAGGAGCAGGTGACTCCCATGGGTCAGAGTAGTGGGACAGAAGGTCTGTGATCTCTGTCATGTTTCACTGTAAAACTCTTGGTGACTTTGTTGACTTTGAAATTACTCCTGCAGTTCATATTTTCTAGACACCTCGTAGGTCTATTTAAAGACCTGCATGTAATTTGAGAAGAATCAATAAACTGATCAATTATGGAAATGAACACATCTTACTGTGCTTCCCATATAGAAAGTTGTGACCACAAAGCAATGTTTCAGTAATGTGTGGACCTGACATTGCTCCTCAGCTTAGGCTTCTTGCTTAAGATTTCTTCTTTTTCCTTTAAGACAAAAATCAATCAGAAGGCATCTATTTAAGTTGAGGTTAATGAACAAACTGATTAATTACGGAAATGAAAATTTGTGTCTCATGGATAAAAAGCAAAAGCAACCTAAGCATCAATATGCATATTGTTAGTTTTGAGGCCCCTGTACTTTGTGATGAAGATGTAGTGAGGTCATATGCTTGTAATCCGAAAGGGCTCGGTCTTCCCAGCTAGTCCTTTCAAGTGAAGATTAAAGAAGGCAGAAGTTAAAAACCATGCCTTTCTTATTAGGGCTTATTTAAGGGATTAAAAGTCTTATAGGGAGAATAAACACCAAGAAAAATGATAGAACTTCCCAGGCCATGCATCTTCTGGCTTCTTTCTTGTCATTTGTATCAGACAACAGGCAAAGCCCTTCATCTATACTTTCATGTGCTCTGCTTTGAAGATAAGTGTGTCACAAATGGACTCCCAGATGCCTAGAAACACAGCTCACTTTGGAAGAAGTGAGAGCTGGGACAGAGCTGCTTGCCTTGAGCTGCCACCAGGGTTACTCGGGTGGCCTAGAGATGGCTTATGGAGGGCACTGGATTCAGTTAAGAGTTGGTGCTATCCCACATTTTCCCAATTAATTAACATCCCTGTTAATTCCAGAGTTCAATCTCTAGAACTTGTAAATGAACCCACAGTGTGGACTCCTTCAATTGTTGGCTGCTGCCAGTCTTGTGTGTGCTGCCAGGATTTACTTTACCTCGCTCAGGCCGCCTTGTGTTCCCTGCCCAGAACAATCTGTGGTGTTGAGATTTCTTAGAGACTAACTGTGGAAATTATCAGGAGAGCTGTGATGATGATCAGATCTATGCCTTGCTGTGGCAAAGCTTGTTCCCCCAGCCTGATGGTTGTGCTGGAAAAACTGTCCTGCGGTGCTTCTACCAGAAGGCGGGGCACAATCTTCTCTTTCTGATGACTTTCTTGGTGGTAGAAAGGTTTTCTGAGTCTCTCTGGCTGTCATACAAAGAGTGAGCCACCAGCCTGTCTCCTACTCAGGACGGTTTCTCTTAAGTGATTATCAGGTGCAAGGGCAAAATGTAGTTACCATGGATACAGATGGGGAGGTGACAGCTCTTCATATGACTTCAAGAGACCTGCTGTAAATGGCTGTGGTGCTTGCTCACAGGGCAGAAACACAGCCCAAGTAGTGAGGGTGACTGCTGTGCTTATTCTACATCTCCTGTTAGCTTTTTAGGGCCTTGTGGCAGAATGACCTTTGGGGTGCTGAGAACTGATGGGTGTTTCGGTTTGATAAGAAAAAGCCATCATAGTCTTGTATTATGGAACACCTGATCTCCAGCTGATGGCACTGTTTGGGAAGACTATGAAATGTCTAAGCAGTGGAATTTGCTGGAGGAAGTCCCAGGGGTGGGCACTTCCTGTTCTCTCTCTCTCTCTCTCTCTCTCTCTCCTCCTTCCTCCAGGCTGCCACATACCAGTGCATTTAACTTTAATGTGGAGGACTTGTGTCCTTTCAGGTGTCATGTGCCTAGGGAATACACCTGTGCCCATAGCCAGGCTGCTAGCTACTGGCTATTCTGTGTCACCGGGGTCGAGCAGGTTCCAAAACTGTAATATGTGATAATGCTCATGCCTTAATGTAATGGGGGGGGGATAGCTTCTCAGACAGCCTGAATTCACAAACAGGAACCAAACACCTCATTTACCAGGCTTTCCAACACATGGCATCACACGTATTCACAGGATGCCTGTTAGATGAAGACATTTAGATTCTTATCATATTAGATATTATTGAATAGGCCATGGATTAATCTCATGCTTAATTTATGCTTTTAATGTTTCTTTAGATTCTAAATTCACTTTGCGCTCTCGTGGGGTCTTTTCTGAGACCAAGAAAATTGCCTGTTCTCAATTCTCTGAAAATGAAGTCTCTCCCCTAATGAGTTGACAAATACCTTCATTAGCCTTCTCAGTCTACATCTAGTCGGCTCAAAATTCAGCAGCGCAATGCTTCCGAGGATGCTCTTTCTCCGCATCTGAATAGAGGCATACATGAATCCGATTCTCATTTCCTTACAGATGGTCTGATTACAGAGGGATGAATGTGGCCACTAACAAGCAGCACCATTGACAGGCTCCGATGCCATCCTTTCACACCGGTGTTAATGGGCGTCCAAACCACAAACCGGAGGGCGATGGGAGAAGCAAGATACTTGGGTGTCCCCAGCTGGAGCATCTGTCCCTGTCTCTGAGTTCTGCCATCTCCTGAAATACCTCCAGTGGAATTAAAGTCTATCAGTTTTGCCATGGCAGGCTACAGTTGAAGGAGAAACCTGCTTATTACAGTTTATTCCTATCAGAAAATATCTCTTATTATACAGCAAACATTATATAAAACTAGTCATATCCCAGAACTTCTGTATCTTGAAGCCACATAACCTCTGAGGTTAGGGGAATCTTTTTAGTCTCTCATTTAAATCTTGTTTCTATGATATTTTAACATATATTCTTTTTTTTTCTTATAAATTTGGACAGAATAGAGCTTCTTTCCAGGCCCTGGGTTTTTGTCCCTGTAATTTTGTTTTGAAGTCTACTTTAGCATCGCACTAACATTTTACTTATCCTCTCTAAAAATGAAGTGGGATGTGTTCTGTCTCGAAGTCTCATATCCGAGGGTAGGGGGTGCTGCATTTTATTTACATTTGTATTTTCTTATTCCAGGATTGGAGAAGTAGGTGTGTCAAAAGAGAAATGAGTGGTAAGGGTGACTGAGGTCACCAATGATGACAAATAGAAGTGGGGGGAGGGGCAGACACCGAGAAAGAATTGGGGCTCTGTGCAGGGGTATGGAGGCAGGAGGGCCATTCTGAGCTGCATAGCAAATTTAAGGCCATGTGGGCTACATGAGACCCTTTCTTAAGCAAAAAAAAGGGGGGCTTGAGAGATGGATTAACAGTTAAGAGTGGGTTCTGTTCTTGCAGGGGACCTGAGTTCGGTTCCCAGTAACCATAAAAGGTGATGCAAAACCACTTGTAACTTCAGATTCAGGGTGTCTAATGCCCTTTAAAAGGTTGAGTTATGGTCCTCTTTTGTCATGAAATGATACTGATTTTTGCCCCAAACTGTAGCTCCATGTTCTTGATGGACAACAATACAGAAAGAAATCCTCAATAGAGTACGTGCAACCCGAGCCGAGGGACACATTACAAAGAGCACATACCAACTGGGTTGGTTTTATTTCAGGGATAAAAAGACAGACAGTTCAGTACCCAGGAATGAATGAATGAATGAATGAATGAATGAATGAATGAATGAGAACACATAGATAGGGCCAGGGATCTTTCCAGGAAATGTTCCTTTTCTGACCACCTCCTCAGACTCCTCTTTTGGACTGACCTTTCACTATACAATACAATACAATACAATACAATACAATACAATACAATACAATAGCTTTATACCCTTTTAAATGTGTCATTTGAACTTCAGGGTTCCAGGTCCCCTCAGGACATCTGAAAATGAACATCAAAATAGCACTTAGGAGATAATGGTCCTTATTTCTGGTCACATCCTCAATACTGCCCCTCCTTGAAGAGTGACAGTAGGCTCTGTCTGACCCAGATGCCTTTTGCCTTCAGCCGGCTTCTGTGAGATTAGGTGGAATCAACATTTCTCAGAATTCTTGATATCAACTGACAAAATGAAGCATTTTACCTGGCTTTGACATTTCTATATAGAAATGCATTTTAATAAATAAAGACCATGGCAGGTTGCTCTAGAGCAACACTGGCTTTTCTGTCTATAAAGCAGTCACTCTGTGCATACCACGTAAGTGCTGGCTTAGTAATGACCTATGCACAACTCCATAAAAACCCAGCAGAGGTGGGAAACAGGAGGTTCCTGTTTCTACTCTAGCCTGGCTTCCTAGTAAATAAAACTACACACGTGTATTTACTACTGAATTGTGGTGCATTCAATGCCTAACATATGGAGTGTGTGTATGCACTGGATTTCATTACTTAAAGTGAGTGTCCATTTTTAATGAGTTCCTGAGCACCTGGAGCACAGAACCACAGCTGAGTCTTATGAGGGCCATGATATGAAAAGTAACTGTTAATGGTGAGCATTGTCTTTCGACTATGGGGCACTGGGTTGCAGTGGGACTGAGACAAAATATCTTGGACATAAACGAGTCAGTTAGTGAGAATGGGAGTAGGCTCCTAAATGGACTTGAGAAGGCAGGACGCTCCCTGGATCTGAGTCTCTTTACAATTCTCCTCCCACCCCCTTGCTCTTCCCTTAAAGTTCCTTTTATTCATGTCCTTTTTTTTCTTCTAGATTTCATATGTGAGAAGAAATACATGATGTTTGCTTTCTGAGTCTGCGTTTCCATTTCCCTCCATTTCCCTGCAAATGGTGGGATTTTGTTCTTTTTCTTCCAAAATAAAAAATCCACTGTGTATATGTACCACCTTTGTCTTCATTCATTAGTGATGGATGTCTAAGCTGATTCCATTTCTTGACTATTGACAATCATACAGTGATAAACATGGACATGGAGAATCTCTGTGGTGTGTCCTGAGATAGAATCTTTGGGGGATATACACAGAAGTGGCATATAGCTGGGTCACGTGGCAGTTCTATTTAATTTTTTTTGAGGACACACTACACTGCTCTCTGTAGTGGCTGCATGTGTTCGCATGCCCGCCTGAATGGAGACAGGGTTTCTCTGTGGCTTTGGAGGCTGTCCTGGAACTAGCTCTTGTAGACCAGGCTGGTCTTGAACTCACAGAGATCTGCCTGCCTCTGCCTCCCGAGTGCTGGGATTAAAGGCATGGGCCACCACTCACTGGCTGAAAGTAATTCTTGAAGGGCAGCCCTGTCTTCCTTTAATAAGGATTAACAACCCTTCCCAAGGACAAAGCAGCAAACATGATCTTTGCTCTCATGGATTTGGACATTCAGGGAACTGGGCTAAGGGTAACCATGAAGAAACATTCAGGAAATGAACACAAGTCTTTCCTGATCCCCAAACTCATAGAGCACTTAGCTATCATGAAGAGGCCCAGCTGCAAGCAGTGAATTCTGAATGCACAGCTCTCTTTCCTTGGATAGGTTGATGCCAGGCAAGTTCTGGGTCAAACAGGCTAGAAGAACAACACAAGCTTTTGAGGAAGGCTTTTCCTGGGCTGTGTGCAGTGTCTCACACCAAGAGAGAGGACAAGGGTGGACTGTGAGGCCATAGGGCATCGTATACATCCAAACCATTGTCATAGCTCAGGCAGGCTAATCACAACTCCAGCTAGCTGTGGTTTGGTACATCTGAATCATAGGAGAATAGAGGAGCATAAGTCATATTAATAATCACTGTGGCTGCTCACATTCATGTGGTTTAGGTAGAAGAGAGATCTATCAAGCTTTTCCAGGAGTTGTGTGATTCAGCCGTCAGAGGTCAGACTCTTTCTGCAACCAGCATGCCCTCATTTGAGGCCAGAGACACAAGTTGCTGGAGTATAAAGTTTCCAGTGTAGTGCCCGTTACCCCAAGCTCATTCACTTCACCTGCCCCCATGAACCAAACTGGAAAGGCTGCATCTTAAGTGCTGCCCTTCTGCTGTAGATGCCTTGTTAATTTCCTGTGTGTCCAGAGTCCGCACACACAGCATGGAAGCAATTGCACCCGAGGCTGGTGCCTTGCACCTGTAAATCAGGCTGTCTCAGAGTTCCAGGCGATCAGTCAGGCTGCATTGTAGGTGGGAAGTAATTTGCTTCTCTGTTGTTTTTGATTCATGTTAATCATCCTCCGAAAGTTGAAGTTATTTATCTGAAGTGTGCCAGTAGAGAACTAGTTGAAAGAGAGATTAACAGAAGGATCTTCCCTGCTTAAAAACTGCAGTGCCTGGAACAGGGGTCTCAGGAGACAGAGCTGAGCCACAGAATGCCCAGAGCAGGAGGGATTAATTAAAATACATTGCTAGATGGGAACTGAGAGGTGTTTGTAAACAAGGTCGTGCTTTCGTTTCTTCTCTCTCTCTCTCTCTCTCTCTCTCTCTCTCTCTCTCTCTTTTTAAAATAATTATTAACAGGGAACAA